>NW_024070185.1:1195736-1302525 GCF_014754425.2 Oryx dammah
TGGTGGGTGACAGAGAGGTGACAGAGAGACAGTGGGTGACAGAGAGACGGTGGGTGACAGAGAGATGGCTCACAGACAGAGAGATGATGGACAGTCAGGCTCCAGAGCACAGAGGGAGAGATGGTACATGCGGGGAGAGAGAGTAAATGATAGACGGGGGAACAGATAGATGGTAGATGGGTGACAGAATAGATTTACAGATGATACATGGGGGCGGAGAGAATAAATGAAAGATGGACAGGGGAATAGATGATGGACGGGGGAATAGATGATGGACGGGGGAATAGATAGATGGGGGAACAGACAGATGATGAGGGGCAGGAGGAGGGAAGGGGAGGATGATAGATGAGGGCGGGAGGGGGCGGAGGGAGGCAGAGGCAGATGACAGAATGATGACAGTAGAATTTGGGGAGGGAGAGGGAAGGTGGGGGCTCAGTTACAGCTGCTCAGAGTCGGGCAAAGCCAGCGTGCCTTAGATATCGGCAGAGCACAACTCTGCCTACGATGTTGGTGAAATGACCCAAACCGCTACCGTCCCCTGTTGAGCAGAGACCTGCTGTGAACAGTGCTTGGACGTGCATAGAAGTCCACAAGTGACCAAGGGCTGAGCTGGATGAGGCTGGACTCCAGGAAAGCTCTTCCTTACACACCCAGCTCTTCCCGGGGCAGCTTGTCCCAAGGTTCACACAAGGAGGGGGACTGGGGCCACCTGCTCAATCTGATCACCATGGGTCTGACCTATGGTCTGCCTCTCCGAGCGTTCTCAACTCAGGGATCACTGGGAGAAGGTGTAATTATCATTTCAAGATTCCTAAAGCTGGCTGGTTTAAGGTCAGCTACCCCCTGCTTCCAGGCTTGTTTCCTTCTGCAAAATTATGCTCAAGAGCCACGGAAGCCATGGGGAAGCGAGCTGTCTCACTCTGTGTGGTCTCTGCCCACCTGTGCGACCAATAGAAGCCTGCACAAATCATGATCTGGGGTGCTGAGGCAGGGTCCTAACAGGTGTGTGGCAGCCTCCAGGAAACCACCGAGGCTGCCAGGTGGGTCATCCCCCCGTGCACAGACGTGCAGGCCAGGTAAGACAGGTCTCTTCCCAAAAGTCGGTGGCGATGTGGGCAGCCACCTGGAAGGGATCTTCTCTCCCTACTCAAGCTTTCACAAGGCTGCAGCTCAGGTGGACGTCCGGACACTAACCTCAAAAAATGCCCTAAGCTAGGACCAGTCATGTACGCCACCCCCAAACTCCTAACTCTCAGAACTGTGAAACAATACATGTTCACAGTCAATTTGAGCCTCTGATTCTGGAGTAATGTTTTACACTTATAAACGTGGACACACCTCTCTCGCTGGCTGATGCTAATCAGTGAGTATTAAGCTATTCAAGTGGTGGAGTTTCTATGCTCATTTGGTTCTCAAAGTCAGAAAATGAACTTAGAGCCTAAACGGTGACCCCCTCCACTATTCTTGCCTGGGAAATCCCACGGACAGAGGAGCCTGGTGGGTACAGGCTACAGGGTTGCCAAGAGTTGGACACAACTTACCAGCTAAACAACAGAGCTATAAAGCCAGCTCAACTTCTACTCTCATTTGGCACTTAGAGTCAGAAAACGAACTTCTAGCCTCCTAGGACTCACTCTTAACAGCACATAGAGAATGTTGATGGCTGAAAAAATAGTCGTCGGAAATGGGTCTACACAACTGCCTCAACCTCATGAAACCCATCGGAGCACAGTCCTTCTGGAGGATCACTGGTTTTACCAGCCTCCAACTCATAAGGACCAGAATCCATTCACGCGAGGACGTGAACAAGAGCCTCAGGCTATGACTTGATCAATAAAGGCATCTCTGCAAAGGCCCAGTGGCCGCCTGGACCATTCCTGGGTGACTCTGGGCTTGGGAACCAAGTTGCTGTCTGGGCTGTGGAGCAGAAGCGCAGCACGGAGGCTGCCTGGCTGTTGGTGAGAGGTCCTGGGAAGCCAGAGACAGGACAGGCTGCGAGCAAGCCTGCGGGTGGCCGGGGAGGCCTGGCCTCTTGTGAGAAGTGGGCCTGGGGCTTATGCTCAGAGCAGCTTTTGCTTGAGCCTCAGTCTCCTCATCTTTGCACTAGGACGGCCGTGACCACACAGGTGTTACCAGATGATGTGGGGACAACAGGGGTATGACACACTCAGCTACAGGGTTGTCAAGAGTTGTCTATCACAGAGTTCACACCTTGAGTGCCAGTTCCCACAATGACTGTGCGTCTCAGGCAAGGGCGGGCGGGCGCCTGGTGCTTCCAAGAAGTATGACCTGGAGGACAGCAACCTGACCACACGCCTGACAAACTCTAGAACGACAGCACCAGGGTTCTGGAAGCCCTTCTCTGACAGCTTGCAAAGCAGGATGAACGAGTCCATCGTGGGCTACTCTGGAGGAAGGGATTCAGATGAGAAGGTGTCTCAGCTCCGACGTCAACAGGCTGAAGAGCCTGTGAAAAGCTGCCATCTGGGGCAGGTTAACATTTGAGCAAAGCTCCATAATTATAGAAAGAAGCACACAAGTAATTCATCATATTCAGAGCCAATCTCTGATGAAACGTATCGCCCCTGGTCCTCTGTGAGCTGCCTTAAAGGTGAAATGGAACAAAAGCAGTTCTTGAAAAAAGTGACTAGATTAACATTTGCATTTTAGAAAATGCACTAAACCAACTCTGTCAAACATTTTCTGAACTAGAACTGCTGCTGAGCTAAGACCACAATCTTCCTGCCGAGTCCCCAGGGGAGAGGGTTTTCACAGCTGAGGGATGAGCTTCCTGGGCTGAGTGGAACGAGAACCATGACCTTGGAAAATAGGGAGACCACTGGCTGCAGCAGAGACTCTGCTTAGATCCCGGCCCTGGCTCGAAGAGCGGTGTGCACACAGATTCCCAACAGGGACGTTCAAGACCAACGCTGGGCACAGTGCGCCACCATCTCAGGCACGGAGCTTTGCCAAGTCCACATTCACTGACCCCAGGCAACGTGAGTGCAGCCACAGAGCCCAACACCCCTGCTCCAGCCACGCCCCCTTGAGTGTTCTGAGCAGATTCTGGGGCGTCCCATGCCTCAGGGGCCATACTTCTCTCCCACACCCGCCATGGACCTGGGGTCCACCTCCACGTCTGCACCCCAGCCTCGCTGCTCTGCCCCTCCTACCTGAGCAAATAACGTGCCTGGCCTCCCAGCCTCCAGTCTCTTCCTGTCCCCGCTGCATCGTGCACATACTAACTTTCTTAACTGCCAGCTCTATTTGTAGCTATTTCTCGCTCAGTATTCCTTACAGCTTCCCATCTCCTCGCAGCAAGGTTACTCCCCAGTCTGGCATGTGAAGCGCTCAATGGCCTCAATCTCTCTGCAGCTACAGCTAGTGGTTATCCCCGTGAATGTGCACACACACCTGTGCACAGGGACACAGCCCCCAGGTATGGCCTCTGCCCCCAACCCCAGGTCTTGGCTCACACGGTCCCCTGGGGGCTCCCTTGGACAAACCCGGAGCCCACCCACGTCCAACAGGCTCTCAAAGCCTTGCTCCATCTGCCCCGCGACTGAAGGAAACTTCATCCCTGACCAGATTCCAGAAGCCCTGTGCATGGTCCTTAGCACAGTACACACAGCCATCCTTCCTAAGAACGTCCAATGACAAAAGGAAAGGTTTAATTGTATAGCAAAGTGATTTTTCCAAATGTACAACGTTCCTCAAAAAGGAATAAATTCTGACAGAAGTTACAACATGGGTGAACCTTCAAAATATTATGCTAAGTGAAATCAGTCACACACAATTCCACCTATGAGGTGTGGAGACTAGTCAGACCCAGAGAGACAGAAACGAGAAGGGGGTTTGTCAGGAATTGGGGAAGGTGGGAATGGGAAGTGAGTGTTTAACGGGGTGACGAAAAAGCTCTAGAAATGGATGGCAGTGATGGTTATACAACAATGTGAATGTACTTAATGCTACTGAACTGTATCCCTGAAAAAAAAAAATGGCACATTTTATGGACATTTTACCACTATTTAAAAAAAGGTAAATGAATTTAAAAATAAATGAAGGGACTTCCCTGGTGGTCCAGGGGCTAAGACTCCCCACTCCCAGTGCAGGAGCCTGGCCAGGGTTTAACCCCTGGATAGGGAAGTGGATCCTACAGGTTGCAACTAGGAATTCTTATGCTGCAGTGAAGACCCGGTGCAGCCAGACAAATACATATTTTAAAAAATTAATGGAAAGCTGAAAGAAAGAAGAAAGGAAAGAAGGGAAGAAGCGAGAAAGAAAGGAAAACCATCCAAAGCTACATGGCTCCTGGTTGTTGGGATGTGCCTCCTGCTCCTTTCGGACAAAGCCCGGGGGTCACAGGGGGCACGGAGGGTGGCTCACAGGCCCGGCCGAGAGGGCCTCAGCTTCTCGTGCAACACTGAGATCTGGGGGATGCTGACCAGGGTGGAATGCAAGAAAGAGACACCTGCTGTACAAAGCAGATCCACGGACACCCCCAGGGCAGTCTTTCCGCTCCAGGCTCAGGCACTCTGGCCTCTGCTTCGATGGGCACTCGTAGTCTTTCATTAGTACAAATTTCCCCCTTCCTTAATTTTTTTGGTCTTTCTCATGTTTTCTGCAGTTCACGTCTTTTTGTTTCTAATCTCTCCGGATTTCGCCCAGATCGAGTCCCCAGGCTCTGGGAGGCAGGGTGCCTGCTCTCCTGTCCGGGTGGCTGACCTCTACTACAGTATGTCACTAGCAAGACCAAACTTGCCTGCTTTGTAGTTTGCTTGAAGTCTGAGTGACTTGCGCTCATTGCTTCACCCAGTGGGTTCACTGTCGCAGCCTCAGATTAATCATTCCATGGAAGCCCAGCTGCTTCCTATAAATCTATCTATAAATCTATATATATATGCTATAAATCTATCTCTGTCCAATTTGTATGTTTTCTGGTATGGTCCCTGATCAAGGGTCAGAGGTCCTTTTCCAGTTTAGCAGATGGGCTTATAGGTACGTGGTTATCAGTTTAAATCCTAAACTTAAAAATACACGGAGAGGACTTGCTGTGTCTCCTTTATCTGTAACTTCTTTTTGTAGGAAAAAAAAAATGTCACATGTACTTTATTTGCCATCCCTTCTGAAATATTTTATTTCTCCTTTCTCTTTGCCATTTCCTAATTATTTTTCCTCAGTCCTTCCAAAATAGAGCCTGCAATATCTGCTTTATTATCTCCGCTGTCATCAATTCTATTCTGCCCCCAGAATACAGCATTTCTTGCTTGTTTTCCTCAGTCTCTCTCACAAACACAAAAGATTCCTTCTGCTCCTCAGAGAACAGGCTCAGTTGGTACCAGATCTGCCAACATACCTCCAGGCGCCTCCCTCCCTCTCATAGTGTGAGATGTAAGCAGAGCTTCTCTTTCTCCCACTAGGGGTTTACGGGGCAGGGTTCTACCTCGAGAGGAAATTTTATTCCTGTTGTCACTCTCATCTGTAGATGAATCTCATCTCATACTAGACTGATATTAGACATTAAAAATATTTCTGTGGAACTCTAGAAGGAAAAATTCTACCAGAAGAGCCCCACGCTCTCGCACTTTGCAGGGGCAGGAGTCGTGACATTTAGACTCTGGTGAATTGAGGACGCTAAGATCCTGAAATGCTTCCTAAATTAGACTGATGTGAAAACTAACCTTCCCTGCATTTTTAGCATGAAGTACTTTTTCTTTTTTTTCTTTCTTTTTTTTTTTTTGAAGTACTTTTTCTTAGGTTGAAATTTTTTAAATTCCAAAGGAGGTAATCCCTAAAATACATCCTTGGAAGTTTTTGAGTAACCAAAAAATTTCCTTCCCAGTGGATAACAGGATAATAGACTGTTTTCCTATGCTACTTGCTTCCATACATTTTTCCTATTGTGTCTATAGTCAGGCAGACCTAAGAAGCTGAGTTAGACACATAGCATCACCATTACTGTAGGATGGCAAAAAGGCTGTGAGAAGGTGGCAAGGCTGGCTGTTAGACTACTCAATATTCCACTGAGCACATGGATTATAAAAATATAAACGCGGGGCAGAAATTCTCTCCAAAGACCACTTTCCCACTTGTAAAAATGGAAATGCTTCCATAAAATACCAGGCAGAGGATCCCAGCGTGCCCTGCCCACGAGTAAACCTGCAGTAAACCCGCCTGCTCCTTGTTTGGAGGGGCAGCCGCCTGCAGCCCCTCCTGTTGAGATGCTCTGGACTGTGGGAGCCTTCTGTAAGCAAGGCTGGGGTGCAAAAGCTTGGAGACTGGCACACCTGGCCTCTGGAAAGAGCCAGTGCTGGGGGCAGGGTCAGGGAGAGGTGGCGGTGCTGGCCAGAGCCTGGCGGGGGGGGGGGGTGTCTAGTACAGTGAAGCAGCCCCCCAGGCAGACACAGGGACAGCACCAATGACAGGAGAGCGGGCAGGCTCAGCTCGCAGAGGGACTTGCACTCAGCATCGGGGGGCGAGACTGCCTCTGTGGCCCAGAGAGAGTAAGTGAGTCACTGGACTGGGTCCAGGAGCAGAGGTACCCTCCCTGGAGAGCCAAGAGACACCGTAGGAAAAGGCAAGACTCTTGGAATGAAGGGGGACGTGAACTTGAGGCAAAACCTCAAAGCTTTACTGAGAGCCCCATGGATGAGGGGAAAGACAGAATGGTTTCATGGGCGAGGCAGAAACACTTTAGGGTAATGTCTCATTTCAAAACTGGTTTTAGAAGGGTCAGAGCTACACAGAATTATCTCATGCCCCCATAAAAGTACACAGCGAATGGTATACTTTGTATTTAAGGCACATAGATTGTTTGATTAATTCTTTCCCGAGTTACTTCTGGGTAATAAAGTAAGCCCCCCAAACTGTCTGAGTGCAGGCCTCAGATTTCAATGGGTATTTCATCTGAAATACAGAGTTCAGGTGGATTTACATCATTGTAAAGTATAACACTTTACAGTAAGATCCTGAATCATTAACAGAAAATACTGCCCCAAAGGCGACACTTCCACAGATGAGAAACATGCTCTGTGTCAGACGCAGGGACACGGGGACTCAAGCCTGCAGAGACAGACGGCACCTCCTCCAGCAAATGCTTACATACTCATGCTAAGGTTACGGGAAAACAGTCCTCTAGTTTCAGAGTGCTTCAGGCCATCTTCCAGGCACCAGACCATGCTGCGCTTTTAATTCATATAATCTGAGCAGGTTTTTTGTTTGTTTTTTTTTTTGCTCTTGGATCGGCTTTATTTTTTTCCTAGCTGGTTTCTGTTTTATTAAGTAGCTTTTCTTTCCTAACATGCTCCGAGAGCCCCAGCGGCGAAACAGACAGGACAGCTCCCATTTGTAAAGGTGACTCAAGGCCACAGTCACTGAACGGGGCTCACTGTTCTGAGGGTAACGGAGCCCCGTCAGCGGGTCAGCAGGGGTCGGGCCAGGAGAACTCTGCCACACTCTGGCTCAGGAAGACGCTGAAGAGAACTCGGGGGCACGGAACACTCCAGGAGCCCGACAACTAGCAGGCAGTGGTGTTCATAAGCCTTCGATAAAAAGGGCTGAAGATGAAATGAGGGTGGCTGGCTGGCCGTGAACGAGGAGCCAGGAGAAGGCAGGGACCAGGGCTGCCATGAGCACTGCCCCGTAGAGGAGAGCTCTGGAGACATGATGGAAAGGGGTGAGGAGGTAGAGGGGACCGCAGAGATGGAGCGCGTCACCCGAGGGGCACAGGAGCCAGCACCGGCTGTCACCAGACAGCAGGACCCCAGGAAGGAGCCGGAGATGCCGCGGGTGCCGCAGACCTGGCGGCTCCCAGCGCCCATGACGAGAACCCACCTCTCGCACACGGCGGGCCGCACCTCACTGGCTGTGGGGCCCAGGGACGAGCAGGGTTGCCGGGGGGGTGGCGCCACTGGGGCCGAGTCCAGGGAGCAGGCCCTGCGCTGGGGGCCGGGGACCACGGCGTCCCCATCGCAGGGCCCGGGGCAGGCGCAGGGGGGCCCCGGGGGCCCGCAGGACAGCTCGGCCCCCAGCTCAGCATCCAGCGTGGGTGAGGCCGGCGGTGATCCCCGCGGCTTGCGCTTGGTGGAGGCCCCGGACAGCAGCTTCAACAGCCCCTTTTTCTCTTTCTAAGAAAAAAAAAAAAAGTGCATGGGTTGGAGACACGGTTCTGTTGGTAGAGTTTCAAGTTCAGATTTGAGCTTTCCAAGGGACCCCTGAGGGTGTCTGGGACTCCTGATCCGGCTCCTGGGGCTGTGCGCTCAATGCCCTTCACCTCTCTGCACAACCGCCACCCACCTGCCCATCTTCCCTGGTTCTGGACACTCAAGTGCTCATCACCAACCTCCATGGAGGTGGGATGAGCAGATAAAAAGGATGGGAAACCAAAATCCCACCAAATCACTTCCCAGGCTTGGTGAAGGCAAAGTAGACACTTTAGGACAAAATGGAAATTTCAGACAATAGCTTTAATTTCCTGAAATTCTGCCTGTTCTATACTCAACTAACATAAACCCACTTGCATTTTAGTATCTTACTCCACAGCCATAGACCTGCAGCTTATCCCTTATAGGGGATGATGTCTTGATCAGGGTGAAGGGCTAAGTCATATTCACTCATCACTATGTTGATGAAATTTAACAAACCGATAATAACAGAAGTCAAACCATATCTGTGGTGCAGATACTTCTTTAATTAAAAAAACAAAGTCATGTCCAACTCTTTACGACCCCATGGACTATAGCCAGGCTCCTCTGTCCATGGGATTCTCCAAGCAAGAATACTGGAGTGGGTTGCCATTACCTTCTCCAGGGCATATTCCCCACCCAGGGATCAAATCTACATCTCCTATATTTCAGGCAGATTCTTTACCAAAAACAACTACAAAATTAAAAAAAAAAAAAAAAAGCCCATCAGTATAATAAAAACATTTTACGTCTCTTTTTGCAAGCAAGTGTATAAATGAGAATTACTCCCATCAACTTCGAGCCATAGAAGCCACCTCATGGGTCTTGGTCTCCTGGGGTCTTTTCCTTGTGGTCTTGCTCTGCTAGGAAACCAGATCTAGAGCTGGCTTTTCTCTATGCCCAGACCCCAAGTGTCAATATTCTTCTGATGCCCAAAGTAATAACAGGCATCATTTTAAATTGCTTTACCAATGTGTCAACTGGGTCATCAAGTCCTCTGACTGAAAACACGGTCCAAAAATACAATAGTTGAGAGAAATAACCCTTTAGAATGCTCCCTAGGCAAACTGGGACTATTAAGATCCACTAACCGGGAAGGAGAACTATAAGCAGCCCTCAAGGAGAGAGAACACCAAGGAATTCTTCCTGAATACTGACTTAGTTCACACTCAGTCAAATATCCCCTGGGTGCGGTGGCGGGGGGTGGGGTGGGGATCCATAATAACAGAGTTCAGTGAGAGACAGTCTGGCAGAAGGAAATAAAGGTAAGCATTTATCAGACGATCAATCATCCCAGGCGGTCTGCACCACGGGCCCCATTTACCTAGCGTGGCCCACAGCACTGCTAACCTGCAGGGCAGGGATTCTCCCCATAAAGGTCATTATAGAGCACTGAGCAGAGGTCCCCGAGCTACATATTAGGCCCTTATTAGTCATCCATTTATACAGCAGTGTGCATATATCAATCCCAATCTGTCTCTCCCTCTCTTACCTCCTGTTAACCATGTTTGTTTTCTACATCTGCGACTCTACTGTTTTGTAAATAAGTTTGTTTGTGCCCTTTTTCTTTCTATATCCCACTCATGAGCAATATTATATGGTATTTGTCTCTCTGTGTCCGCCATACTTCACTCAGTATGACAATCTCTGGGTCCATCCACGTTGCTGCAAATGGCATTATTTTGCTCTCCCTTATGACTGTGTACATGTCCCACACCTCCTTGACCCACTCCTATGCTGATGGATACTTAGGCCGTCTCCACATCTCGGCTGCTGTAAGCAGTGCTGCTGTGAACAACGGGGCGCACATATCTTTCTGAATTACGGTTTCCTCTGGGTATATGCCCAGAGATGGGACTGCGGGCTCACACGGTTACTCTATTTTCCAGTTTTCAAGGATCGTCCACACTGTTCTCTGCACTAGTCATCATATTTGCATTCCCATAACAGTGTACAAGGGTTCCCTTTTCTTCACATCCACTCCAGCCTTCTCATTTGTAGACTTTTTGATGATAGCCATTCTGACCAGTGTGAAGTGATATTGATACCTCACTGTAGTTTTGATTTGTATTTCTCTAATAATTAGTGAGAACTGACCTTAAAAGTTACAAGAAAATATATGCATGGCCTGAAATTCAGAAGGAAATCCTGAAGCTTCAAGAGCAGTGGGTGGGCTCTCCAGAAAGAAGCTCCAAGCACACACTGTAAATCACCCCAGCAGGTGAAGGTGCAGAAGCTCCCGGTGATGAAGGCACTTGTGTGATGCCCCGGGAGGTGACAGAAAGACCTCCATAAAAAGATCAGGAGAAGGGCCCTCAAGAAGAACATACCGTGGCTGCGGCAAGTCAAGACGCTGGAGGCCAGAATGAACTCAAACTGACAAAAATGCGAATGACCAAGAAAAGTGGGGGTGGGGTGTGTGCTGCTTTAAAGTTTTGTTGGGAGCAAGAAAGACATGGATCAGGTGCCTGGGGTGGATGGTGGTCCTTAGACGCATGAGGAGTCCCTTTCAGACTGGACAGGAAGAACAAACCTTTGTAGGAGGGAAACGGGAGAGCAACTGGGATTCAGAGATGAAACCACTCCTCCCGACAGGCTGATCCACCCCAGCGGACTGAGGAAATTAACAGCTGGAACACAACTGATCTCTGACAGATCCTGGTGAACCTATGACCAAGGTCAACTCAACATGCCAAAGGCAGGCATGTGTGGTCCTCATTTTCATAGACGACCACAACAGTGCTTGCAGACCCCCTGGGAAATTCTAAAACAGGGTATCTGATGAAAGGCTGACTCAGAAAAGGAAGTGAGACCAAGGAAGTCTCCTACACGAGATGTGGGCTAACAGGTTACAGCAGAAATGGTGAGGCGGCTGGGGGACTGTTTGGATGGGAGAATGAGAGACAGCTGGATCTCACCCAGGCATCCGCCAAGCTCTCTCCAAGTGTCCTGGCAAGAGGATGGAGTGATGGGGGTGAAGTGACGCTCCTTGCCCTAATCATGGGTCACTGAGTTTATAGCCATTGGGACAATCTCTTTAATGAACTGGGAACATTAAATGAGGCAGCAGATTTAGAAAGGGAAATTAGAAATCTGTGACATGAAGAATATGGGGGGGAAAAACCCTTAAGAGTGAAGCCTTTAGGAAAAGATGATAACCCTGAACTCCCTGCAGGGATCACACAGAAAGGAGACCATCACTTTCTATGCAGTCCCTCAAAGCACAGTGCGAGGGTCTGAAGTCACAGGCAGACAGGTGTGTGCTGACGGAACTTTCCAGGAGTTTGAGCTGCCTGAAGACAGTGCTGACGCTCTGCAACAGGATACAGGGACCACAGGGCATCCTAGCAGAGGCCAGTGGCCACTTGTCAGGAGGGGGACTGAGCGGAGCAAACAGGTCACTGCTCTCTGCTTCTGGTGTCATCTCCCTCTGGCCCTGATCTTCCTTCCTCCCTTATAAGGAGACATATTGGGCTCACTCAGCTAATCTACTCATCTTTAAACCTTTAATTGAATCACATCTGTAAGACCCCTGCTGCAACGTAAGGAGATGTATTCTCAAATTTCAGGGATCGGGACATGGACCTCCTTGGGGGCCGTTATTCTCCCTAGCACAGGCATCCTGCAGATTGTATGAATCCTTCCTTTGGAGACCTGGGCTCCAGAGCCCGATTCTCTGAGACAATGGCCCCTGATGCCTTATCCTGGAACCTTCAGATCTAAGCTGTAAAGTAAGTTTACTTTCTGAAGATCCTGGCAGGGTTGACCACATAAGCTTGAGTACAAGTTTAATGCAGTTAATCATAAACATTGAACTGATACCGATCTTTTGCAAAAGCGTTCATGTTAACTCAACAATTAAATATTAACTTTTTAGTAGGCTAAGTTTATTTCCTTATAAAGCCCTGCTCACAGGCTCCCCGGTCATTTAAAGAGCGACGTACATGAGCATGGAAGCAGGTGTGATCCCACAGCTTCCCAGAGCTGGCAAGCGGTCTGGGGGGCACGCGTGAGCACGGAGTGGAAGTCACGCCTGCAGCATGGTTACCAGAGCCTGCTGCATGTTGCTCTTTCTGTGCATGTTTAACTGCCACACACACCTTGGTCTACAACCCAGCCACAGGTCAGTCTTTCAAACATAGCTTCCCACTTACAATTTCTTTGAAATTCAGGCCCAAAGGATCTTTTTTTATAAAAAAGATCAAATTAGAAATTAATTCCCCCCTATATCTCAAGTCAAGAGAAAAACTATCCACATCCACACAGAGTATAATCAAACACAGTGCAGGAACCATGAATCCCAAGCAACACTGGGTCTACAGCTCCAGCTCCTTCATATCCTAAGTGCATTTCTGCAGAACAGTTAACCAGAAGCAAAGCTCACTCACTGGGAGAAGTTCAGGGCAGCGAGGGGGTAGGGGAGTGAGAGGCTAGGGGACAAGCCCCAGAGCTAAATGGAACCCCACCTCCCCGCACCGCAAGTGGGTCAGCAGCCGCCGGGGCTCACCTTGCCGTCCTTGTCTGGCCTGGCTGCCGAGCCGCTATCAGGAGAGGTGGGTGTCCCCGGGAGCAGGGTCACAGGGCGGCCGCTGGGCTCGGGCTCCAGGGAGGCGGCAGGGATGCTCGCTGGGGCTGTGGCGCAGGCCAGGGGGCCTCCGACCCGGCCCAGGCCGCTGGCAGCCGTGTGGGCAGGGGGGCCCAGTGCGGCAGGGGGCTGTGGCGACGCCAGAGGGTGGTGGGACTGCCCCGGGGTGCTCTGAACCTGGATGGGTGTCACGGCCGCCGTGGGACGTTCCTGGCTGTGCGCCGAGACTGGACAAGGGAAGAGAGGAGGAAAGCGTGAGCTGGAGCCTCGCTGCTCACTGAGCCCTGCGCGTGTCAGTGATGAGAAACCATAGCGGTTTAGACGCTCTGACCCTCAAGGGGCCCCTGGACATCATCCCCTCCCTGATCCCAGGTCACCGCCCGACTCTGTCCCACGACTCAGTGTCTGCCGCCATGTCTGCCGAGCGACTGCAGGGCGACAACACCCAGGGGTGCAGGAGGCCCCCCGGGCCCTGGCCGAGGCGCCACCCCCCAAGCACCCAGCTGGGCAGAGCAGCCTGGCCCCAGTGTTGCTGCCTATTCTCCCTTTTCTCGGAACCTGCCTTCCTCCTTTGGATTTTCGGATAGAACTGAACATGTTTTCTCTATCACTGTTAACGAAGACCCCTGGGCGGTTTTAAACGCTTCAGGAAGACGAAAGCTACTTAAGGTCTGACTGTGTCTGAAACAGAGCGGTGGCTAAGCTCATCCCAGCACCCAGACGGCAGTCCGCGGGCTGCGCCTCCGCAGCAGTGGGAGCCAGATGGCTGGTCTCGGCCACAGGAGTCACATTTTCAGGTACTATCGGCGTTCTCAGGACCCGCCTGGGAGTAATTTCTTCCAGACCCGTGGTCTGGAGACCAGGCGTGGATTCACAACCTGGGCAAGCGAAGCCAAACGAAGCCGATGTAAAGTGATGGTGCTGAGACTGTGCTGGCCCCCGCTTCCTCTTATTCACTGTCTCCTTCCACCTCCCTCGGGAGACTGTCCTAAAGTTCCACCTTGCTCTGTCAGACTGTCCTAAAGTTCTACCCTGCTCTGTCAGACTGTCTTAAAGTTCCACCTCACTCTGTCAGACTGTCCTAAAGTTCCACCTTGCTCTGTCAGACTGTCCTAAAGTTCCACCTTGTTCTCTCAGACTGTCTGAAAGTTCCACCTTGCTCTGTCAGACTGTCCTGAAGTTCCACCTTGCTCTGTCAGACTGTCCTAAGGTTCCACCTCGCTCTGTCAGACTGTCTTAAAGTTCCACCTCGCTCTATCAGACTGTCCTAAAGTTCCACCATCTTCAGACTGTCTTCACATCCTCGCAGCCTCTGGTGCACAAGGTCTGAGGCTGCTCAGGCCCCTCTCCCGGGACCCCTGTCCAGCGCCCACCTGTCCTTGCAGCGCTCCGGGCCTGGTTGACAGTCATCTGTCCGGACACATGCAGCAGGACCTTAGCCTGGGGGCTCGTCTGGACGTGAGCTGCTGACACCACGGCTGTGGGGACCCCGGGACCACCAGCCACGCCGTTTCCCGGGGGCTTCTGGGCAGGCCCGCCTGCAGGGGGAGGGTTGGCCGGGACTCCCCCGCGACTCGCTGGGCCAGTCGTCAGCATGGGGACTTTGCCTTGGGAAGCACTGGTCACGGCCCTGCTGAGACAGAAACCCAGTCCGTCAGCAAGAGGGAGAGAGGACGACCGACACCAAAGAAAATGGTGCCGAGCTTCAAGACGTAACCCTGTAGAATGCAGTTATCGGACCAAAGCTAAGAGCAACACACTCAAGGAACAGCGGCCCCGAGGCAGAGAAAACTCTAGAAACTTCTTCTGAGGGGAGAAAGATCGCACAGCACTCTGCTGGTGACACAGCTCCTCGGCTTGGCTCCCCTCTGGAGGTAACTCTCCCCCGGGCTTCCAGGGCCTGCACGCTTCCTCTCTGGCCTGTCAGAGCGATGTCTAGGCTGTGACAGCTGGGCTCACATACGCCTTCTCTGTACCTGCCCCGTGTACACGCATGAGTGCACGCACATACTCTTGTCATGTCCCTCTTGCTCCCTCCACCCTACCTGCCCTCACCTGCGTTTCAATTCTGTCATCCCGAGCAGCCTGGCCTTAGACCCAGGACCTCGGGACTCTCCTCTATTTCAGGTGGATTTCCTCTATGACCCTTGATTACAAAACACGATGTGGAGTTCTATCAGCCAGTTCCCAGTGAAATGCTCCTGACTGGGTACAAGTTTCCTGACAGCAGGGCCGCGTGCAATGGTTGTTTCCCACCCTTCCTGCACGTGCAGTTACAGCAGCACAGCTGGCCCTCAACAAATATTTACCGGCTGAATTTCATTAAATTAGGTTCAGTGTAGCTTTATGTAACATACTTTTTAATATTCTAAATTCATTTAAACAACAGTTCTATAGATAGTAACTTTCTACCAAGCAGACGGCTTCATTAACTCAAACCTCATTATTTACCATGAGGAATAACAGAGAATTTTCCATCAGGAAGCGTCTCTCCAGAGACTTTTGATAGTTTGTATTTGAGTCTTAGGAAAATGTTTTCTTCAGAAAGTCGACATGTGGTTGTTGCTTGGTTTATCTCCCTTAGCTATTGTGGTTTTTGTTTGTTTGTTTTATCCCACCAGGGAAGACAGAGCTACCGTCTTCTGGGCTGTGAATGTGGATTTTAGCATATACCACCAAGAAGGTTTACACTGATGAAAAATCTGCAAGTCTAATTGGAGCTAGTGTTCTGTTGCCATCTGCAATGACAGTGATCTTCATTGGATTAGGCTGCCAGCCAGCCTGAGGATTGAGACCGACATCTGATAGCATGTCAGTTCATTCAGCCACTTATTCAAAATCAGGGGCTTTGAGAAATGATTTAACACAATTAGGTTGGACCGTTTATTAAGAGCCCACTGGCCAAAACCAGGGGTTTTCTCAGCACTGACCCCATCATAGGTCATCACGATCATTCCAGAGCAAGCTTCTTCAGTGCCCAGAACGGGGACTATATTTAAGTACAGTGAACAGTGCATATCAACACATCCCAAGTGCTTGCCTCCTACTATCCTAGAACAGGTTTCTCAGCCTCGGTGACATTTGGGGCCAGACAGCTCCCTTCTGCGAAGGCTGTGCCGTGCCCTGCAGGGTGGCGCATGCATCCCTGGTTTCTATACACTGGCGACGAGCAGCACCTGCTCCCCCATCGTGATGATCAGAAGCATGTCCAGACATTGCAAAAATCCCCTGGGGAGCAAAACTACCCTCCCCTGAGAAGGGTGAGGGACTCATGTCATGTTAAAGGAGTTTCAGTTCTGATTGCATTATAAAAGCAATTGTGAGAATTCAGACATAATCACCAAGCTATCGGAATACACACCTGGCTTTCAGCACCTCTTCACCGGGTGACCTCAAATTGTTTAACCTCTCCACCTCAACCTGCTCACCTGTTGAGTGGGGTTCATAACAGCACATACACCAGGGAGCTGTTTGAGGACCTGGCGTTAATGTGCACAACAGAGAACTCTGCGTGCCAGGTGTCAGGTAAACTTCACATAACCAAGAGGATTAATAACATCACTTGTGTTTATATTAAACAGCACTAATTTCCTAGCAGAAAAATACTGAAAACAGTGCAGTAGAGTCTTCTCACATGTGACTTAAAAGCAAATAATTTAAAACCGGCACCTGTATTGGGAGAAACTTACAACTTCACATGTGACGAGTAAGCTAAAATCTTGAGGATTAGAAGGGACTTTGGCAACTACAGGCAGGGACCTCTAAAATGCCAGCTGTGTAACACATAACTGTAACATGAGAAGGAACTGTGGATAGGCTGGAAATCATGGTAAAGGACAAAGCTTCTGTGTTCAGGGCTCAGCAAGCCACTTGCTCAGAGCCATACCTCGTGACAGGGGCCACGTAATTGCCAGGAAAAACCCCAATCTTGCTGGTGTGCATGGACGTCCCCTTGAACCAGCCGTCCTGGCAGCGCTCGAACACAAGAAACATCTCTCCCTTCCTCAGCTCCAGCTCGTCCTCTTTCCGGGGAGTGTAAGGATAAATGGCAACATACCTAGAAGAGGGAAAAACATCGGACTTCAAGGTGAGTCACAGACATACCACACGATGTGCAGAACTCTTCTCTGGCATGAAGCCTTGAATGTTTTGTACAAAAGTAAACAGAAAGTAGAATCCTTTAATCTGTGGGCAGCCTCGATCACTGTCCACTGAACGGCAGCCATCCACTCTGAAAAGGCAGAAGCCGCCTGACTCAGAACCTCCCACCTGGCCCTCCTGGTGCAAAGGTGATGATCCCGCCAAACGGTACTCGTGGGTGTGGAGGAATTGATGCCACCCCCAGCGTGCACACCTGCAGCAGGGCATCAGATGCCCGCTGGGAAACTGGGCCTGCAGATGGCCCTGGTGAGACCTGGGAAGCAGCCTTGTTGAGGACATGTGGTCCAAAATCCCGCCGGGAAGCTCGGCACACAGCCTCCCCACGCACAGTGAACCAGCAACGGGTGGCACCTGCGTCCGTGGGCTCAGTCGGGGTAGACGCTGAACTTGCGAGTCAGAGGCAAAGCAAGTCCAGATCACGGACAGAGCCCAACAGCCCATCTGCACAGGTGACAGCCACCGACACAGGGAGAGTGGTGGCAACGTGAACAGGCACCAAGTGTTTCTTAGGTCAGTGTGCCCGGAGGGGCCTCTGCCCACAGGCTGCACTGAGCCATGAGCAGAATGAATGGAGTAACCCGACTCTGGACACTCATTGCAGGCACTGCTGCACCTCCTCTAGGTCTGACCTGTGCGGGGACCTCCCTGTCCCCTCGCACCCTTACTTGGGGATGAAGGTGGGAACGAAGCCCGGGTAGCACTCACAGAGGAAGGCCAAGAAGGCCCAGCCTTAGAGCACGAGTTTCCTAATCACAAACACAGTTGGCACCAGTTTGGCACCAGCTCCCCCCAGAAAGCTGTTCTCTGCCTCTCTATTTGGGTTAGGTCCAGGGGCAGAAAGGACCCCCGCACTTACACGCTGGGGCGGGGCTGTGGCCGCGGGTGTGTGGTCTGGTCAGTGGGTCCAGCTGCGGGCCTGGGGCCCATCCCGGCAGCAGCAGCTACAGCAGTGCCCGTGGGGGTGGCCGCCTGGAGAGGGGGCGGGGGGAGAGGAGGATTCAGAGTCTGGAGAGAGAAAGAAAAAGAAGGAACAGATGACTTATTTACATCTCTTCCAGTAAGTGGAAGGGAAAAGGAATCAGAACCCCATTTAAAAAAATGACATCAGTGGAATGTACACAGAGTAGCAGCTACACGCCTCCTTTAAGACTCCTCTCTATCCTCCTTCAAGGTCTTAGGGCCACAGAAACCCTTCTAGCAAACAGGTAAGTAACCACAACTGGGAGGAGGGAAAGAAAAAAAATTACAAGATTGCATGCAATTTCAAGATTAATGGCACTTCTAAGCACAAACTAGGATCAGGATCCAAATGCCTTCCAAGGGGCAGCTCTGGCAGCACAGGAAGCTGGGGATGAATTTGTGACTGTTTCTGCAACCCGAAACTTCAACATAGTCGCAGACAATCCAGCCGCACTGTGCACCATGCCCACAGAAGAAAATCTCGGGTGTCACGCCCAAGAAGCAAATCTCCTCGGACACCTGGGCTTCTCAAACCACAAACAACAGTGAGCCACAATCGCAGGGCCATGCTCGCTGCTTTTGTGTACTCCTTTCTTGTTAGCTCTGCCGGTTTTTTAAGCTCAGGACTATCAAGGCTGGTAATCTTTAACAAGTACACCGCAAGCAGCTGCCGGTTCCTCTACGGGCTCTGCCCATAGGACTCCACACCTTTTCAGAATCAATGGAGCGCCTGCTACTTTCTAATATACACAGCCCAGATCATTCTTTAGGGTCTGGATACTGAGCAAACAGGCACACACAGACTCGCCTGAACCCCCACCTCGCCCAGCTGCCCCAAATCTCTGAACCACTCAGTGTAAAACTGCATCAAGGGAGAAATAAGGAGGCTGAAGACTGCAACTTGGGCAGGGAACGTGGTGTCTCCATGTCAGAATAACAGAAGAAAAACCCCATGGTTTCTGAACACGGAGAACACCAACGGGTTTCTGTCTGGGAAAAAAATCTGACACTTCATCAGCAGTTCCTTCATCTGCCTGTTAAGTTACACGGTTCCAGAAACACTGCAGGAGAGAAGAACCTCAAGTTTCTAGAGGCACACTGCACCTGTTGCGCACATTGTATTCCATTTTCCCGCAGTGTAGACTTTCCCCACGCTGTGGCCCAGGCAGGACAGACTCGCTGACAGCGCTCCCAGGGCGGGCCAGGCCAGCTGGACAGTTGCACAACAGGCTGCACTGTGACTCCAGGCAGGCACACACGGGGCCTGGAGCCCTCATGGGCCTAACGAGGAGAAGGCTGAGCACCTGAGCTGCTGGCCTCAGGACAAAGTGGGAGAAACGAAGCTAACCCCGGTGGGGGACTTAGCACCCGTGACCCAGGTGGGCCGGGCTGGGCCACCGCACACAGCAGCACGGGAGCGCCTGAGGTCACCGCTGAGCCGTCTCCTCTGGGTCTCTCCAGGCCCCACCTCACAGCTGTGTGGCTGCAGAGGCGCAGGTGACAAGTGGACAAAGGAACTCAGGCCACCCACCCTGGAAGGACTCAGGGTCAAGGGCCCACTCGGCTCTGAGAATTCCACCGGCAGAGGGAAGAGAGGGAACCTGCACCTTCATGTCAGTAGAGCCTGTACTCACTGGCTCTAGACAGAAGGCGGCAGAAAAAGAGAAGGAAATCGACAGGCCACATTATGCTAACAAAAGGTAAGAAAAGGTCACGAGAGTCGGACCGTAAAGAAAGCTGAGTGCAGAAGAACTGATGTTTTCCAACTGTGGTGCTGAAGAAGAGAGTCCCTTTGACTGCAAGGAGATCAAACCAGACAATCCTCAAGGAAATCAACCCCTGCATATTCATTGGAAGGACTGACGCTGAAGCTCCAATACTTTGGCCACCAGATGTGAGGAGCTGACTCACTGGAAAAGACTCTGATAGTGGGAAAGATTGAAGGCAGGCTAAGAAGGTGACAGACAATGAGATGGCTGGATGGCATCATCAACTCAGTGGACAGGAATCTGAGCAAACTGTGGAAGATGGTGAAGGACAGGGAAGCCTGGCATGCTGCAATCCATGGGGTCACAACGAGCTGGACACGACTGAGTGACTGAACTGGACTGAAGAAAAGGTCATCTCCTATAGTTAGTAAGTACAGAAAGGAAATGTTTGGTATGTATGAATTTTATAAAGCATGTTAGACTCACTTGACATCTGGCATACCCCAGCACTGGGCTGCGTATCTTCGGGAGAACATGCACTGTGTGTGTGTGAGTATGTTGGAGGGTAAGTACACAGAGCAGACATCCTAACTGGATTCCATGACGTGCCCGTCCTGTGAAGCTGGTCAGATGCCAGGGCCCGGGCACGTCCAGGGCTGGGCTGGCCAGCAGGCCCCACGGGTGCTGGTGAACAGCCCACACTGAAAGACCCCGGGGACAAAGAGGCCTGGGAGGAACCTGCTGTGAGCCGTCCTGCGGGAACCGCAGCCTCCCCCTCGCTGGGGCCTTCTGCAACTGGCCTGCTTCCACTGAGTGCTGCGGAAGGGCTGAGGCGTGGGAGGCTGTGGCAGGGCCTCTGAGATCCGACACAGGGGATTGGCTGTGGCCTCGTGGTCGCTGAGATGAGGTTCTGCTTGTGCTTCTGCAGATCCAGACCCTCTGCTACCGGCACTGGTGTTTGGAGACCATGAGGATGTTCCCTAAAATCAGGGCTCGGGGGTCAGCTGATGGGGGAGGGTCAGGTCCGCCACATCCAGACTGTGTTCCCGACCCACTGATCTTGGGACAAGGAGGCAGCCCAGGGCTGGTGTCAGAAATGCCGTGCAGACTCCAGTCCCCACTCAGCCCCTGTAGGCCGCCCTCAGTTTCCTCCAAGAACAAAGCATCCTGTCCAGGTGGCTGGCTCCAGGCTACCGTCGGGCCATGAGACAGTGAGGGAGAATCCAAGGCCGTGCTGTGGGCCCCTCTTGGCTGGTGCCCCCTCCCCCTTCCCCTTCCAGAGACCAGTGCTGAGATGCCCAGGCGCTGAGCTCCACGAGGTCTTAACCATGGGTGAGGGCTACGGGCCACTGACCAGGAAAGCGCTCTGCTTGGAGCTTGGGGTTCTGGCTCTAAATGATCCGTCCTCTCTCTTTAATTAACTTTTTTATTGGAGGATAGTTGATTTACGATGTTGTGTCAGTTTCTTCCCCACAGCAGTGATTCAGCCTTACACAGACACATACCCACTCTCTTCCAGGCTACATTAAGGGTCCATTTGTTTCCCGACAGCCCTTTATGTGTGCACCCCCCTCTCTTTCTGGGGTAGAAAGTGAACCCCAGCATAAGACTCTGGGCATTTCTGGGTCCTCTGAGCAAAGATCATTAAACACCCTCCAATTCCATCCTTCCTAAACATCCGATTCCAATGAATCCACTTTCAACTCTGTAAACACTCTGCTTGTGCTGTGAACTCAGCTGCTCGGCCAATAGAGGGATAGTGGCTGGTCATCCCCTTGGGGAGCGCTGTCACTAATTCCTGCAGCATCAACCCCCTGCAAACAGCAGTGTGTGTGCAACTGAGTATCTTGCCTTTTTTAAACGATGAGTTGGAAGTAGAAAAATGGAAGCGCTGACACTAGTGATTAAAAAAACACAGGCATCAGGATTCAGTAAAGTTAAGAAGATCGGAAGTGAACTTTTGTCTCAACTGGATACCCAGTAGAATTAAGCCAGTCAGTCGTAGGCACAGCTATGAAAAAAAGAAAAAAAATGAAAGTACTTAAAATGCTAGAAACAGATGCTTGGAAGATGGTGTCTGAAGGGGAGGTGTAATTAAGGATCTGGTAATTAGGAAGATTAATTAATTCTCTCTGGGAATGGACCTCCTCTCACAGCTGTGGATACAGGGCTCCATCTCTGACACACGAGAAGAGGGGTGCACATGTGCTCCCCAACTTGCAGAAATGATGCACACGGCCCTGTGCTATCCACGGAGCTCTCAGCAACATGGCTCTGGCGCCCAGGAGTGGAGGCTCGGGGGCAGGCTCTGGTGGTTAGGATCCACGCGGCCGTGGAGCCACGCGCCGCCTCGCTGTCTCCATGCTGCCGGTGCCCAGCTCTGCCCGCAGGAGGCGCAGATGCTCAACGTGGTCTTTGGCAATGAGAAAACCTCCTGTGCTTCCACTGCCCTCAGGACAGTCTGATACAGATCAGGAAACCCTGGTCCCCGAGATGCCTAGCCCTTCTCTGTGGTCATTGTGAAGTTGGTTCTGCTGCTGCTACTGCTGCTGCTAAGTCGCTTCAGTCGTGTCCAACTCTGTGTGACCCCATAGACGGCAGCCCACTAGGCTCCTCTGTCCCTGGGATTCTCCAGGCAAGAACACTGGAGTGGGTTGCCATTTCCTTCTCCAATGCATGAAAGTAAAAAGTGAAAGTGAAGTTGGTCAGTCGTGCCTGACTCTTAGCGACCCCATGGACTGCAGCCTACCAGGCTCCTCTGTCCATGGGATTCTCCAGGCAAGAGTACTGGAGTGGGGTGTCATTGCCTTCTCCGAAGTTGGTTCAGTTCAGTTCAGTTCAGTCGCTCAGTCGTGTCCGACTCTTTGCAACCCCATGAATCACAGCACGCCAGGCCTCCCTGTCCATCACCAACTCCCGGAGTTCACTCAGATTCACATCCATCGAGTCAGTGATGCCATCCAGCCATCTCATCCTCTGTCGTCCCCTTCTCCTCCTGCCCCCAATCCCTCCCAACATCAAAGTCTTTTCCAATGAGTCAACTCCTCGCATGAGGTGGCCAAAGTACTGGAGTTTCAGCTTTAGCATCATTCCTTCCAAAGAAATCCCAGGGCTGATCTCCTTCAGAATGGACTGGTTGGATCTCCTTGCAGTCCAAGGGACTCTCAAGAGTCTTCTCCAATACCACAGTTCAAAATCATCAATTCTTTGGTGCTCAGCCTTCTTCACAGTCCAACTCTCACATGCATACATGACCACAAGAAAAACCATAGCCTTGACTAGACGGACCTTAGTTGGCAAAGTAATGTCTCTGCTTTTGAATATACTATCTAGGTTGGTCGTAACTTTTCTTCCAAGGAGTAAGTGTCTTTTAATTTCATGGCTGCAGTCACCATCTGCAGTGATTTTGGAGCCCCCCAAAAATAAAGTCTGACACTGTTTCCACTGTTTCCCCATCTATTTCCCATGAAGTGATGGGACCGGATGCCATGATCTTCGTTTTCTGAATGTTTCACATCCTGCCAATTCCAAAGGTGCCACTTCTGCCTCTCCAACTGCCAAGCGTGACGGTCCCGCCCCTACATCCAGGGCCCTGCCCTGACCCTCTGGACCCTCCACCATGGGCCACAGTGGCCAAGTACATCTTGGCTCTTCTGAGAAGCTGACATCATTTACTTTGAGGTACACACACACACACACACACACACACACACGGTTTAGTTGTGCTTACACACAGTAAGAATGCAGTGTGACTTCAAGTTCGCCACAAGCTGCATGCGGCCTTCGCTGCCCCAGCTACCCTGTGACATCTTGTAACTAAAACCTCCTGGCTGGCCCTGGGGGTCACCCTCCCTTGTTTCACAAGTTCCACTGCTGGTGTGCAGAGGACACAGGAACAAGATCTGTACCCTCCTCCCCACAGAACCAGGCAGAGGAAAACCTGCCCTGCTGTGAATAGTGGATGTGTGAATTACTTGGAATACCAGTGTTGTTTCCAATGTTAGATGTTTAACATTTTAACTATTACATGTGAGACAATTAGGACAACACGTTCACAATTTCATTTTGCATAAAAGATTAAGCAGTTTTACCTTGTGAAACAGTGCTGGAAACATTGCTTGCTCCCCGGTCCAGCCATGGCCTCAGCACCTAAAACCCACACCAGGGAAGGGTGGCTTCCTTCCCATCACGCCACCTGTTCTTGCTGTGACTGCACCTTAGGTTTTGGGAAGATCTCACACTTTACACAGGACACTCGCCAGGTTGATGGAAGATTCAAAGGGCACCTGTTATGGAGATTTTCCCACTTAAACCTAACACATTAAATCCAGCACTCCTGCTTGCCGACTCTGGGCTCTGAGAGCCAGGCGTCTCCTGGGACAACAGGCCGTGGGTCTGCTTATAATTAGTTTTCCATTAAGCAGAAGTGGCAGAGACACATCGTTAATAAATCCTTGTGCTGAACATTCAGGTTCTCTGATATGATCCTGAGATGAAGTGGCTGAGTGTAAATTAATTTTGTGGGTTCGTGTTCTCTTGTGATCAGTGCCCAGGATGCCCTAGCGTGCACCCAGCTAAGAGGCCATTCCCTCATCGTAAAATAATCAGCCCACAAGGGCTGAAACACAGCCGGTTCTACGTCTCTTCCACTAATTAATTTTCTACGTCAGAAAATCAGCCATTTTTCCCTTAACAAATCAAGTTAGAATTTTGCCACATGAAAAGGTCATTTGGAAGTGGAAATTCCAGTAGTGTGTGAATGTACTGGGGTGGGAGGGAAGGAAGGAAGGATGGACAGACAGGATCTTCTCTGGAGATGAGAGGGCAGGAAGACTGGGAAACTTGATTCTGGGTGAAACACTCAGGGCCAATGGAACCTCAGGGAAACCACCTTTCCGTAAAAGTTACCTGACTCCCCCTTCTCCCCAGAGGAATCAATGTAACGTCTCCCACCCTACACAGTTGTTGTATCAAGGAAGCTGTAATTGTTCCAGAAACATTAACAAAAAACAGCTTGAATGCTAATTGGAACTTACTAACTTCTATTTAAATACAGGAACACGCTTACTTAACTCTACAAAAAGCTTGCAAAGGTCTACACTAGTCTCTAGTGTACTAGTATCTACTAGCTAGATACAAATCCTGCATTTATTTATAGCCCACCTTATTCCAAAGTCAGCTTTCAACTATTCATAAAAGATATCAAGATATGATAAATAAAAGAAAAATGAGGCAAAAGGAAATGAGGAAAATACGAGTAGATGGAGCCAACAACAAGCTGTGAGGTCCCGGCCTGGGGTGGATGCAAGTCTGGCCTTCGGTCTTCCATCTTCACAACATATACAAAGTCCACAACCCGAACACAAACCAGCCTCTGGGAAGCCTCGCCTCCCCTGTGCAGAGAACAGAGAGGATCCTAACGATGAGCCAGAGCCCAGGCTCCGAGCAGAGTGGCGGGCACGCACAGCTGCCACCGCGCTGGCAGAGGGTAATGGGCAGCTGCCCCAGTCCCCCCACCAGGCCCCGGGCGGTGCCACCTCCCCCGAGCAGACAGGATGCCTTTCATCTTATAGGAGGGGACACAGGCCCAAGGAGGCTGAGTGACCTCTCAGCTGCATCACTCACGCACCACTGGGCTGGTTCCCTGCCCCAGGCTGGACCCCGCTGCTGGCCACAGCGTCCCTGGGCAGCACAGCCAGCAGAGACTGTGAGGTGGGCAGAGGGCGGTGGGTGGGGTCCCCCTGGGAGAGGGGCATCAGGACCCCCACTGCTGGCCACAGCGTCCCCTGGGGCATCACAGCCAGGAGAGATTCTGTGAGGCGGGCGGAGGGTGGGTCCCCTTGGGAGAGGGGAGTCAGTGATCTCCTCTCTCCTCATTCCCCTCACCCTGGAAGAAAGAGTCTGAACACGTAACAGGGTCGTGTCCTGGACAAGACAGGCTCCCTCCCCACAGTTCACCTGCAAGCTCAGGAGGCGCAATCCTTAGAGCCTTGCTTCCTGCTTCCCAGGGTCGCGTGCCTTGTCTCTGCTCTTTCAGTTTTCTCCCCTCGGGGTTCCTCTTTGCATCAGCCTCCCAGGACTGCTCTGCTCCTCCTATCTGTTCCCCCGTTAGGGTGTCCCCCCCAGTCAGATTGTGTCTGCAGGCTGTGGGGTTGTGGGCAGAACCACTCATCTGAGAGCCCCCAGGCACTGCGGCCACACAGACCAACAGGAGACCAGGGATCCAGAGTGGAATTGAGATCAGAGCCAAAAATCCCTGCTCTGGGGACCAAGGCACCGCCCAGCCTGGGGAGTCCAGCCTCCTCAGTCCCTCGATAAACCAGCCCGCCTAGAAACTGGACAGAAGCAAAGGGGAATTGGGCTGAACTCTAATGAGCACTGAAAGAGCTTCCCAGGGCTCTTTCTGTCACCTCAGGCCACCCACCTCCATTGCTAAAATAAAGTGCCGCTGCAGGCCTGAGCTTACGCACTTTTTTGCTAAAATTAACAGAGACAGAGGTGAAAGACAGAGACCTCCGCCACCTCCAGTAAGTGTCAGCAGGGTGGAGGGGCCAGGCCAGCAGGCAGGGGTGGGGGAGTGGAGGGGAGGGCTATACTCACTGCCAGGGCAGCTGGGTAAGGGGCCTCCGCCGGGAACGTGAATGAGGGGCCGGTGGTCACGGGGCTGCTGGGAGGTGGGGTCACAATCAAGCCAGTGGTACTTATGTGAACCTGCCAAGGAAACAGCAGTGAATACAAGGAAGACACCTAACGAAACAGACGAGACCAGCTAACCTTGGGAAGCCAAGTCACAATGAGACACACAAGACCTGGAGTGTGTTACTGGGGCGAGGCAGAGTCCTGTGCAGGTTACTGAGCCCAAACGTGTGGTGGGCATCATGTGCGTCAGACGCCAAGGAGCCCCTTGATAAACACTGGTCTCGGCATCGCACGTGTAGGGTCCCATGGCCACTGCCTCACATGAGTGTGGCCTGGACCTGTCTGGCGCACGACGAGCCAGCCCATCAGCACCTCCCCAAGGATCCAGTTCAGGGGGGCTCTCTGGATGCTCACCTGTCCTCTAGCACACTGAATCTACGTACACGCTTAAGGCACATGGTGCCGTCTTCAGGATCACATCTCAGGACCTGCACCTTCCCGTGGGGACCCGTAATTAAAATGCAACTGCCCAGATGTGCCGCGGATTGCAGGCAACTGTTTACAAAACCCTTGGATGATGCCAAACCAAACTACCTGTGTTCAAAGGTGTCTTATCCGGAACACTACCTGAGATTAATTCACTAGGAAGAAACTGAGTTATTCAGGTCCCTTCGTGCCCGTGTTGAGCTACGGGATCGATTTCCCTCCTGCTGCACCCCAGCATGACTGCAGACATCTGGAGGAGGGTGGCTCCTGCCCAGATGGGCCATCCTTCTTCCACTATTAAAGGTGGAAGGAAGGTGACTGCCTGCAACCTTGCTCTCCAGCAAACAGTGTCACACCAAAACTGCTGGGCTCTGTGTAACAAGAACTTAATCCTAAACCTAGTTTCCTCAGTCCCAACAATTAGGAAGAAGATGCTCAAGACAGAGACAGGCTCCGAATGAATTCCCAGGGGACCTGAAGGAACTTTCAGTTCCCCGGGACAAGGTGCTGCCAAGGTGGGGAAACCAGCACATGGCTGATCCTCACAGGTAAGTCTGTGCTGCTGGAATTCACACCCTCTTAAAGCCTTACGGCGGCCCGTACCTGAGAGGGTGCACTGCAGGAGAGCCCGGCCAGCTCGCCGATGCGCGCCGCGGCTGCGGGGTTGCTGGAGCTGATGAGGACCGGGGGGCTGATCTCCATGGAGTGGCGCTGCTGGGCGGCCTGCGACGCCTTGCTGGCCATGCTCAGCGAGGTGAACGAGTGCCGCTTCTTGGTGTTCTTCTTGCCGTCCGGCTGTTTGGGGGCCGTGCTGCTCGGGGTGGTGGCCAGGGCCCCCTCCCCAGCCACGACCCCTGGCCCGGGGGGCTGGTCCCACTCAATCAGCTGCTTGGCTGCCGAGTTAAACTGCAAAGCGACAAGAGAGACGAGGTCACACGACAGGGACTCTCGACACACCCGAGTCTAAAGCCGAGTGTCAGTCCTTCAGAGTCTGCATCTGCGAGTACACGCCTTTCCCACGTGCAGCGTCTTCTCTCAATATGGGGACTGCACTCTTCCTACACCACAAACAGGAGCTGAACCGAGAACAAGTGATCCAACCTCACACCCACAAGGCTGAGAACACATCCCTCCCTCAAGAATCTTCAGAATATCTAATTGCTTTTTTCACTTGATGACAGCTTATTGTATCTAGTTCTGGGTTGTATACAGAAACATGCCTTCCATGATTGGCTGTCTTTTATTTTTTATTGAAGGATAATTGTTTTACAGAATTTTGTTGTTTTCTGTCAAACCTCAACATGAATCAGCCATAGATGTGGTAACAGATTTATTCCAGCCTCCAGAGGAAATGCAGAGAACGGTGAGCAGCGGGCTGTGTGGTCAGCCTGTTGACACCGGTCTTGGCTCAGCCGGGCTGCTTCCGGGCAGTGACCGTGGCTGTGAGCATGCGCACACTTCCAAGGGCATTCACTTCCCGCCTCCCTGCCCTGTGCAGGGGCCTCCTAGAAACATCAGTAGAAACTCCTGATTACCATCGTTGTGTCACATGCCCAGTACTTTCCTGAGCTTACATTTTGAATTATAACAGGCTAAGACCTGAAACCCAAGTCCTGTTGACTGGTGAACTGGCCTGTTTGAAAGGCTGCCTGAGTGCAAAGCCAGGGCAAAGCTGCCCACGGGGCTGGGAACGCCAGCAAGAGAGGAAAAACACAGGCAGCCTGTGCTCCCCGAGGACAGAAACAATACTTCCAGAAAGCTTCCACAACAGCCAGCTGCACCCAGACAGTGCAGTAATGGGGAACACTGAGTGCAGTATAATCTCTTAACCAACATGCAGATGACAAGTAAACTCCTTAGAGGTGAAAGCTGCTCAGTCGTGTCTAACTCTTTGTGAGCCCATGGACTGTAGCCCGCCAGGCTCCCCTGTCCATGGGATTTTCCAAGCAAGAATACTGGAGTGGGTTGCTGTTCCCTTCTCCAGGGGAGCTTCCCAAACCGGGGACTGAACGCTGGTCTCCCACATTGCAGGCAGATTCGTTACCATCTGAGCCACCAGGGAAGCCCAGCTACTCAGAGGGAACCTGGAAATCCAGAGGACAGTGGACACTGCCCCATTCCAGCACTCTGCAGACACCTCTTTCCGACCTCCTTCCAGATGCACCGTCACATCTTAACAGGCTAAGGCTGTCTCCCACCTATGGCTGAGGATGTCCTTCTAGAAGGATGGGAATCCTGTCGGTGATGTTCAAGGACTCCTTCTTGCTCTGGCAGCAGCAGCTTGGGAGGCGTGGTGTCTGAGCCCTGAAACCCTGGCTCCCTGGGGACTCAGTCAGAACCTAGTCTGACAGTTTTTCTAGCATGAGCTCATCCCTCCTTCAAGGCAAGGGTTCTTTCCACGTGGTAATTTTCAAGACCTGTGGGGAGTAGTGCCCGCTAATGCCCAAATGCTGGGGGGGCGGGATGGATCACAATGCCACTGTGCTGGGGTTGGGGGCTGGGCTGCTAGGAAGGGGCAGCTGTATTCCAGCACCATCATGGCATGTGGCCAAGAGACCCAGGATTCACAATGTTGCCCTCTATGGCCATACCAGCCCGAAAACACCCGATCTCATCAGAATTCATGCTGCTGCCTCCATCCTTCTTACCCCAAACCCATCACCCAGTGAGACGGAAGACCCGCTCTGCAATGCTAGAGCTCAGGAGTCTGGGCACACCTCCTTCCACGGCGAGCCAATCAGACAGGAAAGCAAGGAGCCGATGACTTTCCATGCAATGTCATGGAATTCTGTTTCTTCAAGTACACACACACACACACACACACACACACACACAGGGTTTCGTTGTGCTTACACACTGTTGGAATGCAATCTGATTTCAAGTTGGCCACGGGCTGTATGTGGCCTTTGCTGACCTGGCTGCCCTGTGACATCTTAGAAGCTAAAACCTCTCAGCCAGCCCCAGGGGTCAGCAATCTCCCAGAGGAAGTCTCTCTGAACTTCTGTGCAGCTTTCTCTGCACAACCTTCTCTGGTCACAATCCGTGTTCATGAACACACTCCCCACCCTTAGAACTCCTGTTCTGTGCCCTAGAACACCCTCCTCCAGCCCTGTGTGTGGACCAGCTGCCAAGGGTGAACACGAGGGGAAACACAGCACCCAGGAGTGGACAGCAGGGCTGGGACTGGTCAATCTGAAAACCGATAATGTCCCCTTTGGGGAAACTCTGAAACAGAGAAAGAATTAGTCTTACGAGAGGCATAAATAAACATGGGGGAAAATACTGACATAATAACAGCAGTAATAACAAGGCAATTTAAGAAACATGAAGATACTTTGTGTGTGTGTGGTTGGCCTGTTTCTCAAAGAGAATACCATCTTTTTAAGACAGGGCTTCACTTTTTCTAAACGAGAACAAAAAAATCTAATGAGAACAAAGCTGAATAGTCACTGTTTTCCATAAAGCTTTACAGGGGACTTGGTGTCTAGATTCTGAGCATCAGAGCATGGACACAGTAGGTCTGCATAGAGGAACCTCGTCTAATTCATAACTGAGTGTTTGCTCCTCAACGGGATGGGTTTTCAATAAAAGGCAAGTAAAGATTTTAAATATATAAGTAATGAGTTCGTTATTTTAACCAGGAAATGGTGTCGATTATCATGAGTGAAAGGTGACAGGCCTCGGCCAGCTTCTGCTTGCATCTCGTCCCCTGACCATCCTGGACCTGTTTCCCAGACCTCTCCTGTCTGACAGTTCAGAACACTCCCTTGCATGTACTTTCCATGGAGATGTTGTTAATGAAGCACCTGCCTGGTTAATTTCAACACAAAAGAAACTAAACTCTCTCCACTCGCAGCATCTCATGAGAAGCCCTTCCTGTGAACAGAGGCAGGCTGGCTGCATGGTGCCCACCCATCTCCTTTTGTGCACCCTGCCTGCACAGCCACATCCACAAGGCAAACTCCCAAAAGTGAAGCTGTCAGGTTAAAGTGCAGCCTAAAGCATTTTTGAATGATACTGCCAAGTTGCACTTTCAAAAAAGTGTCCATTCTCATCACCTCTGACAAAACAGTGAATAAAAAGTCCCTGTTTCGCATACTGTTAGCAGTATCAGGCGTTACTGATGTTTTGTTAAAATTTCTAACAGTTATAGTATTAGGCATTACCATTAAAAAAAAATCTCTATCAGATGAAGAGGCAATTTGTATTTTCTTTTAATTTGTTTTTCTCTATTACTGAGATTAAGTATGTCTTTCTCTTTCCCTTGGAATTGCTTATTCCCACACTATCCATTTTTCTATTGAGTTGGTATTTTTCTTATACATTTATGAGTTCTCTTTATATAGCATATAAATGTTTCTTTAATATAGTGGAATATTATGTATGCATGTATATATATACATATACAAGAGTATATATATCCTCCTTGGAAGAAAAGCTAGGGCAAACCTAGACAGTGTATTAAAAAGCAAAGACACCATTTTGCTGGCAAAGGTCCATCTAGTCAAAGCTATGGTTTTCCCAGTAGGTATGTATGGATGTGAGAGTTGGACCATAAAGAAAGTTGAGCATAAAAGAACTGACACTTTCAAACTGCGGTGCTGGAGAAGACTACTGAGAGTCCCTTGGACTGCAAGGGGATCCAACCAGTCAATCCTAAAGGAAATCAACCCTGAATATTCACTGAAAGGACTGAGGCTAAAACTGACGCTCCAATCCTTTGGCCACCTGATGTGAAGAACTGACTCACTGGAAAAGACTTTGATGCTGGGAAATATTGAGGGCAAGAGGAGAAGGGGACAACAGAGGATGGGATGTCTGGATGACATCACCGACTCTATGGACATGCATCTGAGCAAACTCTGGGAGAGGGTGACGGACGGGGAAGCCTGGTGTGCTGCAGTCCATGGGGTTGCAAAGAATCAGACACGACTTAGCAACTGAACAACAACATATATCCATTGAGTCAGAAATGTTGTTCCAATTCAGCTTTTAACTTGATATATATTTGTCATACATACGTATTTCTTGGATGTGCAAATTTATTCATCTTTTCCATTATGGTACTTAAGCTAACATCATACTTTAAAAATTTTCTTTTTCTACAATTATTTTTTAAAAATAAAACCACTTTTCTCCCAGTTTATTTATGGTTCCTCCCTTTGTCCTTCTGGGTGTTTTAACCATGTGGACATTTTGTTTTGTGTAAAGACAGAGACAGGAACAGAGCGTTCTTCCTTGCATGTGGCCCAGCAGTTTACATAACCCCATCTTTTCCTGCCAGCTCTGAAAACCCACCTTCACAAGCGAGGGTCTCAACAGAGACCCCTCTGCTGCACTGCCAGGCCAGTGGCCATCCCCAGGGAAGATGCTGTGTGGTGGGAATTCATGCCTCAGCCCCCTTGAAGCAGAAATGAAAAGTGTCTGCCTCACATTACAGTCCTCTGCAAGGTGCTTTCACACAGTGGCAATGGGGATTTTGTATGTTCATCAGTCTTTTATTGTTCTCTGCAATTTGCGTAACAAGGCTTTTGTTTCTGGATGATCTAAATACAAAAGCAAGCTTTGTCTTTATTCATAAAACAAGGCTCCCTGAGAGCAGAGGAATAACCAGCAGACTGGAAGGGTTACTCAGGAGTGTCTTTAAATGGGTCTGAAAAAGCCTTCCCCAGGTAGCAGCTCCATTTAGATGTCTGTACAGATCTGGTGAAAGAAGAAAAACGCTGGGGTCCCAGAACCATCAGAGGGCGGGGGTGGGGAGGGTGGCCTCTAGACCAGAGCTACCCAGAGAAGCGGAACAGTAGCCACAGATGTGGTGTGAAATTTTCCAGTAGCCCCATTTTAAAGAATAAAAAGCAGCAGGTAAAATTAATAATGCATTTTATTTCATAAAACCCAGATATCACCACTATGGCATGTAATCAATATGAAAGATTCTGAGATAGGCACATTCTTTTTTTGTACGAGTTTTGCCACCCAGTGTGCTCCGGGCAACTGCCCCACATCCCAGCCAAGACAGGTGCAGCGTGAGTGGCCCCCCAAGATGCACGGGGGGCTCCGGGGGCGCCTATGGTTCGCTGAAGACAAGGAACGTGTGGGACAGGAAGGACCTCAGCGGTACCCGCCCCACGCAGTGGCATCAGATGCGTCCTGAGCTGGCACAGCTGGCTGGGCGCACAGCACCCCAGCCCCATGTGCCACAGGACCGGGAAGGGCACTCTGGGACTCGTCTCACGTCCAGTCAGGAGGGGGAGCCCCAGCCCCTGAGCTCTGAGCGCACATTAACTGTCCTCCCGTCTGGTGGGCCTGGCTGTCAGAAAATAAATACACTGGAAGGTTCTGGAATCTTCTTTTTCAGGTTTCTGATTTTGCGATATAAGAGATGAAGCGGGGGGAGCACACCATCAAAAGCCAGAAAGGATTTTCGTTCAGGAAGCTGAGGAAAGTACTCTCCAGAAAGCCACACTCAGCCTGGAGGTGAAAGGCCCAGGGGGACTCGGGTCTCTGTCTCCACAGCTGAGTAGTCCTGGGGGACGTTCAAATGAGGTTTCTGTTTCCTCAGGAGCAGGATGGGGACCTCTGCCCTGCGTACCCAGGGGCAGGGGAACGCGCATCACCACCGTGGCGCAACACCCAGGCGCCCCTGCCCTCATCATGACCTGAGACCCAGCCTGCCCGTCACCTGTCCTGTCTCCACGTGCGTCTCCTACTTTTCAGACATCACACACAGCTGGACTTGACGATCTACAAAGTTTTACATACGTACAATGTACAAATGCCTTTTCTTACCCTTTTAGAGCACACAGAGGCCGAGACCTCAGGCCTACAACTGCAGTCAGACCTGGAGGGGACATCCCCTGCCCCTACGTTCTCTGAGCAACTGTCATAAGCCCAGCAAGCTACACACTTAAGCTTCTGTAAAATACCCTGATTTTTTCCATCTGAACAACAATTGAAACAAAAGCAGTCTGCAGCAGTCTTAGGAGACTCAAGTTCGATCCCTAGGTCGGGAAGATCCCCTGGAGGAGGAAATGGAAATCCACTCTAGTATTCTTGCCTGGAGAATTCCATGGACAGAGGAGCCTGGTGGGCGACAGCCCATAGGGTTAGAAAGAATCAGACACGACCGAAGTGACTTAGCACGCACGCATGCACTCTGCAAGCCAAGTGTGGACGCCCTGCAGGTAATGCTAGCTGGGGTCTCTGCAGGGGCAGGAAACTCGGAGAAGACACCGGGCCAGGAGGGTGCCCCAAACCGCAGGTGAGAAGAAGACCCCCAGCCACCAAGGAGGCAGGAGATGGGGGCAGTAGTTGTGATGGTAACTCTTGCAAGGAAAGGAAGGAGGAAGCATCACGGCAGGAGTCGCCAGCACTGGGAAAACGAAGCAAGAGGAGAGCAGAGGGGACAAAGTTAGCCAGCAGTCGGGAGGGCGAACACCACAGGGAATTCTGGCAGGAAAGGGAGAGGGAGGGGCTGCAGACAGGGGAATGGCCCGTGGAAGGCGAGAGGCTGCCCCCTCCCAGGACGCGGAGCCTGGCAGTGAACACCTGAAATGGAAAGCAGGAGCACAGGTGTGGCCCAGCCCAGGTAAGCAGGTGCACGGGGAGGCCACCACCAGGAGGACCACACCAGGAGGGCCAGAGCCCCAGAGCTGCATGGGGTGTGGGACTTCCCTCTTCCTGCCCACCTGCAGAGAAACGTCTGTCCACACAGCCATGAGGCAGGGAACCCGCCGCGTCGCTGTCATCAGGGTCATCAGGGCGGCTGCTCCACGCCTCCTGACTCAGTTTCTGAAGCTCATCAACTTCACCACAGGGGCCGGTCCCCAGGGGTTTCACACTTAAGATGAAACAGACCACACACATGTGCAGAACAGGGCACACATGCATCCTGTCTCTCTCAGGACACAGGACAGGCCTCAACTCTTGCTTAATAGAAAGCCTCAGTTACTACCAAATTTAGTATGTACATAACAATGTACTAAGGATTTCAAATGACAAAATTTAAAGCCTTAAAATATGGTGGCTTTGATTAAGGTATGATTTCCCTCTTTAAAAAGGCAACCTCAGTAATCTGACGTTATTGAATATTTCATCACTTCTGAAAATCAACCTTCTGGGTGTTCAAACTTGAAAAGCTGTCATTATTCTTGATAAAATATCCTCAACACTTCTCAAGTGAAGCTTGACGATCATAGTGACTCTGTGCCAGCCTTACAAAGACTAGCTCTCAGCACAAGAGCTCGGAGGCAACAGCAAGGCAGGGGGTCTAGGGCAGACCCAGGCTGTTGAAGAAAGACTACAAATCAACTCTCTTGTTTGGGGTGTCCCCAGACAAGACGCTTAACTTATTTTAAAAATGGAAAAATAATGCAACTACAGTGTAGCTCCCAGAATCATTTCACAGTCACAAAAACTGGTGGAGAGTGGCCCTCTATTTGTGCAGAGAAAGGCAGAATCAGACATGTACTGTCATTAAAGCACACAGAGGAGGAAGGAAAGAATTTTTACCAAGATGACATGTGAGGGGCCTAAGAGTTATTTCTCCCCAACTCCTCTGCAACACGACTATATCAGAGAAATAAAAGGATTAACAGTATTCTTCACCTACGACAAGGCTCCCAGGAAAACACGGAATCCTGCACACACATCACTACCCTCTAGGCACAAGCCAGGCTGTAAGAATGGACAAGCTGCAACCCGGGAAGTCTGATGTAAGGACTTTGTGTTTTGTTTCCATAAAGGAGAATCAGGAAAGAACAGCTTCCTGAGAAAGGACAGTTTCCATCAGGACCCTGAAGAGAGGTGTGTTTCCACAGACACATGGACAAAGAAACATCCCTGATGAGCTGTAAAGACAGAAATTCCAAGGGACCAGCCTAGTGAGGGCCCAGGGGGATGCGGCCAGGCTAAAGAACTGGTGGACTCCGGAGGAAAGCACGGCATACATCAGACACCAGCTGGTCATTCACGTGGCCTCTGCTCCAGGCTCGACAGGACGCGAGCATCTTCATGTTCTGTGGAACTGCCCACTCATGCAGCAAGAAATAAGCAAACATTAACCCATCTTTAGAATCTCAGCTCTCAGAGGGTTTTCCTCATGGAAACAAAGGGAAACTCTTAAATGGGAAAGAGGCTGCTGTGTAATAGATGGAGCGTAAACTGCCGAGTAAACCCTGGCCTGATTTCCTTTTTTTCTGAGTAGGTCTGGGCAGGTTGCCTCCAGCTGTCCACAGTGAGCAGGGTTTTTCCTGGCGTCCAGAGTCGACCTGCCCTGAGAACTTCAGAGTCCTAGCCCTCACTTCTGTCACTGTGGTAAAACGAAATGCCACTATTACACCAAGCTGACACTCAGAAGACCTGAGAAGCCTCAGCACAGGGCAGAGCCCACGGGCTGAAGACACTACTCAATGCAGGGCTGGCGGACTCGGCCAGCTCGACTTGCAGATGAATGAAAATATGATGCTGGGTATTCAGTCAGTCTCCCTCGTTGATTCCTAAACAGTATCTCTGAATTGCATTTATAAAAACTAATTTACCTCAGAATTGAAGGAGAAAGTATGACAACCGACTGTCTTCCTGACTTTCCAATAACTTTATAAAAATTACTTCAGAATTGAAGGGGTATTGGGGAAGCCAAGCAATATAGTAATTCTCTTTACAACTTCTCCCCAATTTTCCTACACTTCTCGTTTTAAAAAAATGATTTCAATCAACTGAACATTTCACTTTTGCATCTGAAAGGAAAAGAATACTCCCTTAAATATGAATGACAGAATATCCTTTTGTATCGTTCGGTCTGCTCTCTCTGACTGAGAGCAAAGCCAATGGCTCTGACCCTTGGCTCTCATTCTCTAGGGCAAAGACTCAAGGTGAAAGAGTAAAGTGAGCCATGCTCTTCGCTCCTCTGAGGGGCACCTTGGCAAATGCAAACTGCACCTAAACCTCCATGTGTAACTCCCTGGAACACGGACGACGTTTCCCAAGTCCCTATGTCCACAGCTCTCACTCCCCTGAAAGCCGCACCTATGCTCCTGGAGATACACACGTGGTCTTCTCTAATCAGGGCTGATGACACACTTCTGTTCTCTGGCCACAGAAGTATCTCCCAAGATTTGTCTACAGGCTGATTCTGAAAGCTGAAAACAACAAACAACACCTAATCATTACGCCTTCAACATGCATGGGTTTGTTGTGTGTCACTGGTAACTCCATAAAGTTAATTCAGAAAAATGAGGATCCTTAACAATTAGGCTACCCTACTTCTGCTCAAAGTGGGCCAAAGGGATAGTGCCAAGCCGCTGAAAACTCATCTCACAAACAATCAGGGAGACAACCTGGAGAGGCTGCAGGATCTAATCCACAGGATCTAATCCTCAGTACCGTTACCTTGGTCTGGAAAAGTCTAAACTAGGCATAACCGAGCACTCATCTAGCTTCATTTAAAAACAAACAAAACCAAAGAACTTCCAGAAGTCAATGTGCTTCGAGGACGGTGGTGTCCGATTGTAACACTAAGATAACCTGGCAACAAAATGTCAGTTCTCGCTGAAAGAGGTGAATGTCAGCAACGTCCAAGTCCAGTTCATTTCCGGTGTCCGCTCACCAGGTCCTTAGGCTGCCCACTCGACTAGCGTTCGGTGAGGCGACTAGGAGTAGCGCTGTGCACGGGAGCCCAGGTGAGCCAGAGGGAAAGACGCTGGGCCCAGGAGCACAAGTCCTACCGAGGGTGCACAGGGCAGAGGGCAACGCCCACAGAGGAGACACAGACGGGGGACTCTGCGGCGCAGAAATGACGAGTGCAGCGGTGACGGCTGCAGTCACCCCGCAGCACACACACATCTCACAGGTGCAGGCAATGCACAGCACTGCCAGCCCAGCTCACCCCATGGCTCTGCTTCACAGATGAGGACACAGTCACTCCACAACTGCTGGGCCAGCCAGGACTGGGGTCCTGGCCCTCTGGGCTCAGAGTCCAAGTTCTTTCAGGACCATAGCGCCATCTGTGTGAGGCAGGGCAGCTGCAGAGGAAGAATCACTCTGCATGAGACGCGGAGGGCAGGCGTGCCTGCAGAGATCTAACTGAGGGATACACCCCCGACACAGCACCCCGGCCCTGCCAGCACCAAGCACAGAACAAGACTGCAGTCCACCAGGCCATGCCCGCCTCACGCCACCTCCACTTTACATCCCAGCTGTAGCAGAGTTGCTAAATAATATTTTTTGTTGGAAAAACTGAGTGACAGTTTACATGCATGACTAGATTTAATAAAAATGTACAGCTCTTAAGCCCGCAATACACAACAATGTCTGAGTGTCGTCCAAAATGCCAGATGTAGCACTTACTTCACCCCAACTTCTGGCGTGCCGAGAATCATGTCATCTTTGTCCAAATGACCCTGAAATGTGAGTGAGTCAGCTCTGAATTAATGAGCGTGTTAAAATCTTCCGTGCGGTTTTAGAGGAGCCTGGTATTTCTGAACAAAGAAAGTAGCAAGCTACTGGTTTCTTCTGAAACCACATTCAGTCCTTGACAAACACAGCCTTTTACACATATCTTGATGTGGTTTCTCCAAGAGTCCCCTGGGTTTCCCCAGGGAACGTCTATCTTCCTTCCTTCCTAGTTTCCCACGTCCAGGGAGATCCATCCAAAGAACAGAATCCACAGCCTCGAGGCTCTGATGAGCAAGTCTCGAGGGGGGGTATGAGGCAATCAAGGCAAAGACCTCTCCTCTTCACAGAGCCCTGAGGGGCAGAATTCGAGGACATTCACATGGCCTTTCTCTTCCTGCTCACTTCCCACCAGACTCTCTGTTCAAACCCTGAAGATTCTGGTACTTTAATCATTTGTCACCTCTTGTGACACAGGTCAGGAGCAGGATACACAGTCCTGGTGCTGGAGGTGGGTGGGATTGAGCCAGGAGATGGAGGAAGGGGTGGGGGGTCACAGGGGAGGGGACAGCACCCCAGCAGTGCCTCTAATGCCCTGGGTTCCCCACTCAGCTCTCTCCTCACCCACTGCTGATGCTGAGCTCCCGACTTGAGCCCAAGATCCTGCTGCAGGCCCGCCCCCCCGACCCCGGCCATCCCGGTCAGAGTTGCTGCCTCAGGCAAGTCCCGCCCGTGGGTATCTCTGCAGACCAGCCGCCCAGCAGGACTTGGAGTTCCAGCCCTGCTGGTGAGGCTGTGACAGCCCGGATGCTGCTCTGGAGACGTGGCCCTGAGCTGACTTCCTCATGGGATGGGACACTGGGGCCCTTAAGGACTGTGCGGCTGTCCTCTGGGTCACATCTGATCTGAGCTCTGGACCGCAGTGCATAGGACACAGCGGGGTCAGGGCCCCTGAGATGCACCATCACACGTACCAGCTCGATCCTCAGCAGTAAGTCTGGGACAGCACTGTGGAAAAGTCAGAGGCACCTAACACGGTGCAGACCTAAATGTGTGTCTGCAAGGTGTAAGAAAATAATTTACAACTGGGTTTCTGTAACATGGTCTGTTTTTACAGCGGGGACAGTCTGAGCCCTGAAGGGGTTTATGGAGCAAGAGAAAGACATTACTCAGGAAAGAGCCCCAGTTTGTGATTCCCAACACTAGCTGGGTTCATTCCATGTGAGGCTGGCCTGTACAGCCACCTGTCCTTTACTTGAACAGTTGAATTTTGTAGGTTGCTATTGAAATCTACCCTCCTCCCCTAAAGGCTGAACCCCATGCCAATCTCCAGGTGCCAGGAATGTCCATCCAACGGCCAGACATCAACGACAAGCTCACAGTCACCACCCTCCCCCCAAGAGAGACGATCTGTTCACTCGTCTCAACTGGCAAAACTGCAGTTCAAATGAGGAAACTACTCTTGTGAAATTAAGAGGCAGGAGAATACAAGTACTTGGAACTTGGGCAGACGTTTATCTTCCCAACCGAAGTCAGAGTAAATAATCCTCATGACTCAAGCGACTCTCAATGACTGGGTTTGCTGTGGGTGGATCATTCATGCCCGTCACTCAATTCTACACCTGCCCAGTAACAAAAGCACGGTAGTCCTCTTGCACACCTGCCTGGTGTGGAGGCCAGCACTTGCACACCAAGTGCTGGCTTGTAGCTCAGCTCACACAGGTGGAGACAGGCTCTCATTACTAAGCTCATGTACCCACGCTCCCGACAGTAACCATCCAAATACCCGGAAATGCGTGTAACTTTCCATGACCACAGTTACAATACATAAACAGTATACAGGAAGGGTTACCTGAGAGCTGAGAATTTCCTCTGTTCTTTACTTCCAAAGAAGGAAAAACAATTGTAATAAACAAGAACGTTTGAAGGATATGAACAAAACTCAAGGTGTGTACACAATCTGAATTATCTTTCCACGGTTATACGGTAGTCAAAGTAGTTTATTATGAAAACGTGGGCCATCTCACTGTCTACAGGGAGACTGAACGACGGCTCTAATGACACAATTTGTCGTTCTTGTTCTCAGGATCATGTCAAAACAAATGCCTCAGGTGAAAAGGCACGAACAAAAGTGATGTGGTTTTACTTTGTTACATGCTTAAGATACATGAGTTGACATCTCAAAAACAGAATCACCTTCAATTTCCCAACAGCCTATGTGCCTCTTACTTTCTGGCCTGTGCACACGCTGGTCATCCTGCGTGAGTGTCCTTTCTGCTGTAAAAAGGCACCTTTTCCATTTTCTTGGTGAAGCGCTACCTACCTAACCACAGAGACATTGCTAAGAACTTGCTTCTTCCCAGAAGCCTTCTGGGATCTCAGCTAACCTTGCAGAGTTGTCTGGGCTGGTGTTTCAGTCTCTGAAACGTCTTCAACTTTGTTTTTGGCATTAAATCCTTTTTTAAAAAATTTTGTTTATTTTTAAATTGATGGAAAACTGCTTACAATTTTGTGTTGGTTTCTGCCATACAACAACGCAAACCAGTCATAACTATATATAAACACCCCTTTTTGTATGAAACTCTTATGACTAAAGGACATGAAACTGTATTATACATGATGTTACAAAGTGAAAGTGAAGTCATTCAGTCACGTCCGACTCTTTGCGACCCCATGGACTGTATCATGCCAGGGTCCTCTCTGTCTATGGGATTCTCCAGGCAAGACTACTGGAGTGGGTTGCCATTTCCTTCTCCAGGGGATCTTCCCGAGCCAGGGACTGAACCTGGGTCTCCCACACTGCAGGCAGACTCTTTACCATCTGAGCCACCAGGGAAGCCCATGATGTTACAAGGCCTACTGTAAATTATAACTTCCTAGTTCAGTTTTGGAGAAGGCGATGGCACCCCACTCCAGTACTCTTGCCTGGAAAATCCCATGGACGGAGGAGCCTGGTGGGCTGCAGTCCATGGGGTCGCTAAGAGTCAGACACAACTGAGCGACTTCACTTTCACTTTTCACTTTCATGCATTGGAGAAGGAAATGGCAACCCACTCCAGTGTTCTTGCCTGGAGAATCCCAGGGACGGGGGAGCCTGGTGGGCTGCCATCTATGGGGTCGCACAGAGTTGGACACAACTGAAGCAACTTAGCAGCAGCAGCAGTTCATTTTTCATTTAGTTCGTTTATTCTTTAATACAACATATTCCTTAGTACATACTCCTAAAGAGACTTGGCTGAAGCGGATTGGCTGTATGTTTCTGAATGAAGCTGATTAAAGTGGGGAGGGTGGCTAAGTGGCTGCTGGGATGAAGTGTGGGCAGTTCATCGCTTAATTAATGCTGACTGGAGGCTACGCTGCAAATCAGTGTTTGAGTTCTGAGGTGTGGCACATAAATACACAGATACATGCATCTCCCACCTTAGTCAGGACCTGACCACCCACCCTCTGACCCCAAAACTGCAAATGGAAGACAGAGGCTGCAGGCAGCTCAGGGTCCCACTCGACAGACACGCCAATGCTCTTGACAGGGGACAAAGTACAGAGCTCAAACATCTCCCAGTCCCCTGGCCCTCAGGAACTGCAGGGCAGGATAGAGGAATTCCATCCCACAATCTAGAACAGGGGCATTCCTGGGGCTTTCTGCCATGAGGGTTTTTTTTCCTTAAGTGGACTAGGTTTTTGTCTTTGTTCCCTAGTTTTATCCAAGAAAGGGATATGCAACACTGTATCACTTACATGTGCAACAGTGAGGAGACGAGTGTGTATACTGAGAAATGATCGTGAGGACTCCTGAATGCTCACCCTGCACACTTAAGACTGGTCCGCTAAGCAGAATACTAACACGATTGATGCTTCCACACACTGACTCACCTCGACATATGAAATTGGGAATATTCCTATTTTGTCTGCCAGCATGCCTTCAGCCCAGTTTTCATCCACTCTGCGGATCACAGTTAGAACGTCGTCCTAAAGAGACATCAACGGACATTACTCCATCTGACCCTAAGAAGCGCGCCACCTAATTTTCTTTTTAACAGGAGACTCAGGTTATAAGAGCACATGAATTAAGATGCCATGCCACGTCTTTGGGATGTGACCACAATGAGGTGATGAACTGAAGGGCACCAGACCAGACTAGCAGCCTGTCGGCACCTGCCACCCCACCCACGCCCTGAACTCCTGCTCTAGACAGACTCTCAGGCTCTGCTCACCTTCTCTCCGATGAAACACCAAAAGCCCACTTAAATGTACATCCTACTGTTTTTCTTTACCAAAAACACACAACATTCTGGTCAAAATCCCAGAGCATTTTATCAATTCAGTAGATACAGTCTGGTATGCTTTTCAGCAAAGAAATTTACATATAAAATAAGGAAGTAATGATGCTTCATTTTGTTATTCATAATTCAGGGAATTAAAATCCCCGAGTGGCATGCACCCACCCGAAAACATAGCTTAGAATTACATTTAGGCCCGAAATATGAAAATGATACCATACAGCGCGTCAACCAAAATTATCTTTCATAGAGAACACTCTGTGCACAAAATTACTGTCTTTCTGATCTGAGAAGCCTGCTTCCACATATTTTTAGAAGCACAGAGAGAGAGTTCACATAAAACTATTGTATTTTTTTGTACAGGCCATAGTTCATGCATGGAGGTACACAGAAGAGCTGGCAAACAGAAGGCAATGTGTTCTAACTTTACCTTTGCAAACGGAAGGCAATCTTTGTCAGCTTCCTTGTCTTTAACTTCAAAGTCATAAAGTGCTTTGCACTGAGGCGGGGGCTGAGGTAACGGTTTGATGATCTGGACGAAGTTGGTGGGGAAGAAGCCGTGGACCCCGCCAACCTCTCCGTGGTACCAATTCTCATCCACCTGTCTCCGCAGGACAATGATGTCGCCTTTGCTGAACTTTAGGTCCCCGGGCTCCTTGCCTTCGTAGTTGTATAATGCTTTGGCACATGGTAACTGAGGTATTCCCTGAAGGAAAGAGGGGAGTTTTAATGAAAGAACTGTCCCAAAAATGTCTGAAAATTCAACTGTTTCACTGTGGTTGTTAATAGGTCCAGATCAAATACACACTTTGTCTCAGGAGGACAATCCCACATAAAAAACTGCATGTGTGTGTGTCACCAAGAGCAAACAAAACCATGTCACATGAGGAAATAACAGCAGACACCCCCGGCCCCTGAAAAGGCACTCTGTTCCTAAGGCTAATGTAGCCAGGCTTCTACCCTATTCAGGGTTTTTAGGATGTGGAATACCACTAAGTCTGGCTTCCTGGCATAAAATTCAAAAACTCATTAAAAACTTAAACTCTGACATTAACTGCACCAAAAAGAAGGCTGAGTGCCAAAGGCTGCAAGGAGGTCAATCCTAAAGGAAATCAACCCTGAATATTTGTTGGAAGGACTGATGCTGAAGCTGAAGCTCCAAACCTTTGGCCACCTGATATGAAGAGCCGACTCAAGAGAAAAGATCCTGATGCTGGGAAAGATTGAAGGCAGGAGGAGGGGACAACAAAGGACGAGACGGTTGGATGGCATCACTAACTCAATGGACGTGAGTTTGAGCAAGTTCCAGGAGATGGTGAAGAACAGAGAAGCTTGGTGTGGTGCAGACCATGGAGTTGAAAAGAGTTGGACACGACTGAGCAACTGAACAGCAAAGATCACCCAGTACTTTTAACACAGTGAGTGGCAGGAGTAAACTTCGGGCAACAGCCTGCTTACACCCTGGTGCCTGCAACTGGAAACACACTGCGTTGCGTGCTGGGTTCAATCAGTGACCAGGACCCCTGCAGAAGGCAGCCAGGGGTCGACGGCACTCTAACCCACCAATAGACGTTGGGCCCCTGGCCCTGTCCTGCTCCACTGGGCTGATTCAATTAAATTCCAAGAGACTGCAAAGTCAGTTTGTGTCAGACTTCCCCAAAGAAAACTTCCTGTATTAAATAAAATGAATCTCACCCTGATTTCAAACCCAGCAAAGTTCACTGATTTTTAAAAGGCTGATCACCACAGAAACTGCAGACAATGAAGGATAAAGAGTAAAGTGACTGAAAAGCAAGCAAGACTGCATTTTCCTTGTGCCAAAATCATCCCGAGAGCTGGGAGCCACAGGGGGCCCTCGGTCACCTCCTGGAAAGGCTGGGGGTTGCAGCCTCGCCTGGCCCCCAGACCTTCGGCTGCCTTCCCAAACTGCTTCCCGGGCAAGGCCCCCCGGCATCCTCGGAGTTTACAGTTCACTTGGCTACATATGAAAGGGAGGCTCAGGGGCAGAGCCGGCCAGAGAGAGCCAGAGGCGGTGGCTGGGCATGAAAGGCAATGTGAGCTTTGACAACAGTTCTTAACCCAAAAACACACTTCGGTAAACAGTGACTGCTTTCCTCCTATAAAAAAGAATAACTATGACGTGGGCCTGTTATACTTTTCTAATATTTTTGCTTCTCCATTATATACACAGATATTTTATAGGACATTAAATCCTCATGAGAACGGCACACGGACACTTTTGACTCACTGCTTTCCGGCCCATTTCTGCCCTATCAGGCGTACTCCAGTACATCTGGCAAAGAGCAGCGTGGTGGTCTAGCTGAGGTCCTCACATGTAAATAAAACCTTCACTGCCAATTGATTTTATAGACTCTAAATGCCAGTGCCCAGATATACATGCACAACAGCCCCTCTAAATTCAAATTCCTTCATGCATTTCTTACTGCTCCATAAAGTAAAAAAGATTCAATGGCCTACTAAAAAGAACATTTAGAAGATACTCTTGTCATAGGAACAGCAATAAAATGTGTAAAGTTTAATGACTGAGCTGTATCTCAATTGGTATAAACTCTGGCTGATTGCAACTTGACTTCCAGAAACTTCCAGAAAGAACTGAGCCCCCTGTGTGGATGCCCTCCTGCCCCGGTTTCCACCCTCAGCAGGCGGGCCAGTCTGCTGTCACCATCTCCAGTCTCAGGGGCGCCTCAGCTCCGTGCTCCTGTCTGAATGTCTGTGTGCCCCTGTGACGCGGATGCTGAGGCCCACCCCCTCAAAGGCTATGCTGGAGAGCTGGGCGCTCAGAGCACAAGGTGGGGCCCTCAGCAGTGCAATTAGTACCCCAGAAGCCCCACGTCCCTTCTGCCCAGTGAGGGTGCAGCGAGGGGCACAAGCAGTGGACAGGAGGGACTCCTCCAGACAGCTGGTCCTGGACTTGCCAGATGCTACAGTGTGAGAGATCGTGCTTGTCATTTACAAGCTGCGCCATCTGGGGTGTCTTATGAGGCGGCCTGGACGGACTGACAGTCTTCCACTGCAGCTCACCAAGGGCACCTAGCCCCCACCACGTTCCTACCTGGAGGGTCCCCAGTATGTCCCTGGAGGGACACATCCTGAGGTGACAAGGAGGCCGGCTTTCCCCCTCTTACAGTTTCCTGTCTGTCTAGGACAGAAGCTTCTGTCGTTTGGAATCACCCATAAATAAGGCCAAGTTCGGGGTTGGGTGAAGGTCCACAGGACGGTCCGTTTCCACACGTACTAGCCCCATCTGCTTTAGGACTAGACTGAATGCTGCTGCCTGGCGGAGGTCCCCACCCCACCCTCAGGGTGGGAGGAGGGGCTGCTCATCCTGAGCCCACTGCACACCGTCCTCACTTGGCTCTCAGCCTGGTCCTCATGAGACCAGGGTACCTGGGCACAGGGGCTGCAGCCTCCCATCTCTCCTCACGAGCACCCACCTGGGTGCCCATGATCACAGCCCTGCTGGATGAATAAGGGAGGAATGAACCTCATTGCTGGTAGGCTGAGCACTGAACTGTGATGGCTACATGGGAAAAACCACATCCACAGGGTCAGCTGCTTCAAAGACGATTCTACGGTGGGTCAGGCTCACCAGCTACGGATACACTGACCACACCCCCCATGCTTGTGAGTCGTGCTCCGTGGGGATGCATGGCTGCCCACCCATGTGGCCTGTCCCCAGCACCTCCTCTGGGCCCAGCACGTGGTGGACACGCACGGTGGACAGAGCAAGAGCAGAGGCAGGAAGGAGGCTTGTCACTCCGCAGCCCTTGGGGCTGCCAAGGGACCTGGCACCTGTGCGCAAGGAGCACCTGGAGAAACGAGGGCCACCGCTGCCAACCGGCGTCCCCCTCAGCGTGTGCTGCAGACAAAGCTGGAGACGGGGCACGCTCTGGACAGCTGAGGGCTTCGCACTGAGTGAACTGTTGGCATCTGAAAAACGCGAAGCCAAGCCTGCAGCAAACCACAGCAAACAAACATCTTTCTTACACACTCTTCTGGCGGTTATGAGGAACCAGTCACACAGCTGATACATTGTATTTTTTCTTGGATGGCCTTAAAAATGGAGCGCCCAACTGACAAACCATTACAGAAAACAAATCTTACAAATGTTTCAAAGGGAAGAGAGCTCTTGAGAATGCAGTCACTGAAATAAAATGAAGGGAACTCGTGCTGCTCGTCGCCCTCTTAGTTTTCTGTTTCATCACATTTAATAATTATGATAACATTTTGCAGAGAGCAGCAAAATTTACTGGGAAAATTAGTGACAGTAACTTGATCTGCTGTCTTGAGGATTCATGGTAGAATGAGGGCTATTTCCTGGTAAAGCATCGATTTTTCTATTTGGGAAACACCTGGGTTCCCGGCAAGAGCCCTGCCCTTGCAGGCCTTTCCTCCCACCTGCCCCGGGGCCATGGGCAGACAGGGAAGAACGGCCCTGCCTGAGGGGCCCTGCAAGGCCCCCGTCCAACCCTCACAGAAAGCCAGGAAGGTGGGTGAGCCAGAAGCTTAGGGGCAGGCATATGGGAGCAGGTTTCAATACTGAACAGGACGGTCAGGTGAGATCTCTAGTTCAACTGCCTGGGTTAGATTTTTCCCTTTTTTTCGTCCAGTGTTTTCATTGATGTAGTGCAGAGAGATGCTCATATAATTTAAACATAACATTAAATGCGAAAGACAGTTCCCAGTTACAGAATTAAAACAACACTGGAGCAGACCCACACATATATGGACAATCAAGTAAACGTGTCAAGGCAGTTTAACTAGGGAAAACAAAGTCTTTTCAACAATGGATGTGAAACTCTTAGAAGTCCATAGGAGAAACCCCTACCTCACGCCACATATAAAAATAACTTGAAATGGATCTCAGAATCGAACGCAAAATCTAAACCTGTAAGTTTTCTAGGAAAACACACAGAATAATATCTTAATGATGAGGCAGGTCTCCTTTGCCGCCCCCCCCAATCTTAACTAAACATTAAAATTTACAAGTTGAACTTTATCAAAACTGGAAAATTCTGTTCTTCAAACGAGACAATAAAAAAATAAAAATTCATGCTACATACAGGGGGAAAGACGTGCAATAGCTGTATCTGACAAGGGACTTAAATTCAGAAACATGAAGAACTGCAAGTAAACAACAACCCACCAATCCAGCTGACACCCAGGCAAAAGATCTAAACACACCCTTCAAAAAGGAACCGCAAAGGTACTCAACATCCCTGGGCATCAGGGAGACATAAACTAGAACCACAACGAGTTATTGCTTCAGACCCATTAGGATGATTAAAATTTAAAAGACTGACAACAGAAAATGTCAATGAAACAGAGCCAACAACTTACACACGCTGCTAGTGGGCATTTAAAATGGTGTAACCACTCTGGAAAACTACTCAACAGTTTCTTATAAGGTTACAAACACAGCTCCTCATGGCCCCACAATTCCAGTGCTGGGTGTTAATCCGAGAAATGAAGGTGTGTCCACACATAGATCTGCACAGAAATGCTCCCTGCAGAACTATTCACAATGCGAACACTGAAAACCCAGGTGGTCCATCTGCCGAAGATGAACGCTGGGCTCCTCAGCTAGTTTAGAACAGAGAAAAGGGCAACTTACAGACACTTATGGATGGAAAACCAGAATAAACACGTATCAGAATTGTCATTCAGTCACTCAGTCATGTCCGACTCCTTGTGACCCCATGGACTGCAGCACGCCAGGCTCCTCTGTCCTTCACTACCTCCTGGAGCTTGCTCAAATTCATGTGCATTGAGTTGGTGACACTATCTAAGCATCCTATCCTCTGTCACCCACTTCTCCTTTTGCCTTCAATCTTTCCTAGCATCAGGGTCTTTTCCAATGAACCAGCTCTCTGCATCAGGTGACCAAAGGATTGGAGTTTCTGCATCGGTCCTTTCAATGAATATTCAGGGTTGATTTCCTTTAGGATCGACTGGTTTGATCTCCTTGCTGTCCAAGGGACTCAAGAGTCTTCTTCAGCGCTACCCTTAGAAAGCATCAATTCTTTGGCACTCAGCCTTCTTTATGGTCTGACTCTCACACCCGTACATGACTACTGGAAAAACCAGAGCTTTGACTAGATGGACCTTTGTTGGCAAAGTGATGTCTCTGCTTTCTTATTACGCTGTTTGGGTTGGTCATAGCTTTCCTTGCAAGAAGCAAGTGTCTTTTAGTTTCGTGGCTGCAGTCACCATCTGCAGCGATTTTGGAGCCCAAGAAAATAAAATCTGTCACTGTTTCCACTTTTTCCCCTTCTGTTCGCCATGAAGTGATGGGACTGATGTCATGATAGTTTATTTCATGTTGAATTTCAAGCCAGCTTTTTCACTCTCCTCTTTCATCCTCATCAAGAGGCTCTTTAGTTCCTCTTCACTTTCGGCCATTAGAGTGGTATCAGAATACATATATACAAATTACATTTATATGACTTTGAGAAGAGGTAAAGCCAAACTACTGTAAAGAAACCCTCACAAGGCATGAGAAAATAGATGTATTTTATATCTTGGCTGGGATGTTGGTTAGTCAGCTATAGACACGTGTCAAAACTCAGTATAATTCTACACTTGAGGATTTCCACACTGTGATTCACTTAATGTAAGTTTTACTTCAATATTAAAATGTTTTAAAAATAAACCAGTGGCAGCACAGTGAAGAAAACTTAGAAGTGACCGCATATGCCGGATCTGTAACTATGTGTGCATGTGGGGGAAAAATAGGCAAGTGTCTCAGTCAGTAACAAGCCTACCTGGGCAAACAAGAGACCAGCAATGCAGAAGCAGAGACCAGCACCCAACAGGAAGGAGGCCCAGCACTGAGGCCGAGAAGCGGGTGTCTGTGGCCATCTGACCCCACACCAGTGCCAGCGGCCTCTCCCTGGATGCCTTGGACACAGTCTGAAATCCACAAGCAGAAGGTACACAGGGCTCTCAGTGGGGAGAGAGAAGTACAGATGACTTTACCTATATCTCACCTATTCTCTCTACATAATATTTGAAAATACTATGAAAGACAAGCTGCAGAAGCTGAGATGTATTTGTGGGGCAGTCAGTCTTCAAATACAACAGAGAAGTCTCATGCAGGGAGAGTAAGTCAGCTGCGTATTTGCTGATGGAGAAACACAGGCTGAAACGGATGCATACATTATTTAAGTGGGATGAAAGGATTTCCTGACAGCAAGGGCTGTTCAATACTGCAGTGAATTATGACACCTCTGTCACTGGAGACTTGGAAGAATCCAACTTCTCACAAGATGAGTTCTGCCCAAAGGCAAAGGAAGACAGGACAACCTGTGATCTCGATGACTCCTGTGGCTCCCAGACCATCCGAGAGGGTGCCTTCATTCCTGCTGGTTCTGTCTCTGTTCCCTTTTTAGGGGTGGGCTCTCCGGCGTGCGGAGGGGATAAGGTGTGGGCAGGGTCACTGATGGCACGTTTGGGAAGAAGACACCTGGGATGTGAAGGACCTCAACACCCTGGGGTCCAGGTTACAGGAGAGCTGAGGCAGCTCAGCTGTGGGCCACACTCACTCGGCCCTTCCTCTCACCACGTGTGCTTTCCATGCAAAAGTGACGCATAATGTGCCTGGCACACTCACTACTTTCCAAAGGACTGCTCTGCTGGCTGAGCCACTGTGAAGATGGCACGGAACCACAGAGCATGACACTCTCTCACTAAGGAACAATCTGCTCTAAGGACGGAAAGTCAACCCTGTGAACCCAGACGGCACCATCAACATCTTCAATAAGGAAACAAACTCAACTCGTGGGTGCAAAAGCTTTGGGATCTGGGCTTTCAAAAAGAATTCGAAGTACAATCTCCTGGCCTTTTCAACTAAGCTCTTTCACCTTTGACTAAATCTGTCTTAAAAGGATGCTTAAAATACTTGAAAATATTCTGTGGGTGAGATGAGTATTACTGAAAAACACTGTCTTTATGCCTTAATTTCTCCAAATATATGATGATATAAGAGGAAAAGAAATAACCCTTGTGCAATAAATAATTTTTATCAATAGCAGATTATTATTTTGAAACGAGTGATTTTATTGAAGCACTCTTAAAAAAACAACAACAGTATTCCAATTCAAGTATAATGATTTCCAAAAATAAAAAATAAGAGAAACTTAAAAGGAAAGATTTACCAAGACACTTCTGATAAGCCCAAACCTAACTCTTCTTTCTCTAAATAACCAAACAATAGGTTATGAATTAAAGGTATTTTCAACCAAAATGAGGGGCTTCCCTGGTGGCTCAGATGGTAAAAAATCTGCCTGCAATTCGGGAAACACAGGTTTGATCCCTGGGTAGGGAAGATCCCCTGGAGAAGGGAACAGGTACCCACTCCAATATTCTTGCCTGGGAAATCCCATGGACAGAGTCTGGCAAGCTACAGTCCAGGGAGTCACAAAGAGTTAGACATGACTGACACTAACATTCAACCAAAATAAATCATAAAGAGATAAATTATTTTTTATATTTCTAGATGATTAAACATATAGCAGCGAGTATAAGTTAAACAAGACTACTCGTAATAAGCATTTAATACAAATGGCAGTTTTTTCATACTGTTCCTAGGGTTCTCAAGGCAAGAATACTGGAGTGGCTTGCCAGTCCCTCCTCCAGTGGACCACATTTTGTCATTGGAAAGGACACTGATGCTGGGAAAGATTGAGGGCAGGAAGAGAAGAGGAAGACAGAGGATGAAATGGTTGGATAGTATCACAGACTGAATGGACATAAATTTGAGCAAACTCCAGGAGACAGTGAAGGACAGGGAAGCCCGGCGTGCTGCAGTTCATGGGGTTGCAACAACTCAGATACAACTCAGCAACTGAAAAACAACAACGTATAGCATAAGAAGATACCTGATGATTCTGGCTGCATTCATAATAAAATCTGAGATGAGAAATTTGATCATTTGAGGTGGCCATGGGAATGGATTCAATTATAGCTAAAAATCTACTAAATACCTACTACATATCTATGTTTTTAAAAATGTGTTATAACTGAATGTTTCTTTGGGTAAAGCAACTAGGCTGTCCTGTCCACAGGCTGTGAGTGAGCACAGTGAGACCAGGGCAAAGTCTCCCATTTGCATCCTGACAGCCCAGTGGGCAGACCAGAATCAACTCACTGGATTTCACGCCAAGAGATCTACCACACTCATCTCATTAAAACTATCATTTCTATCAGATCAGGCTTTTTCCAATTCCCTTCCAGCAAACTCGGTTCAAACTCTTCTCCTGACACTTAAGATCCCAAACAATTTTCTCAAATACCTCATCCTCTTTTCTCAGTAGGTATCCAACATTCTAACTCCCTAGTGCCTAACACAGTCTCTCTTCCCCCACCCCTGGGACATTTCTCCAACACTCTCTCCATTTGAAGAGCCCTCTTCCCCAGACCCCACGTCCACTTGTCAGAAGCCCATTTACCTTACAAGACACAACTCAAATACAACAGTGTCCAACCCCTTTCTTATTCCTTAATAGAGATGTACATCTCCTTCTGGACCCGAGATTGTTGTCTACGGTTGTCTATGGTTGGCTTAACTGTACCTTTTAAATATACACTTGTATTCTTAGCTAGTAACAGTGCAAGACATGAGACTCTGAGAGCAGGGATAGTCTCTGACACGGTCCTGAGTCCCCTGCAGGACCCAGCTCTGGGCCTTACACACAGTAAGTGCATTTACTGAAAGACAAGGTCCCTCCTCCCCACACCCTTTCACAGCAACCTCACAATCCTAAGAGAGGAGAGGCGTTTCTGCCTGTCCCTCTCCCACCCCCACCGCCCCCACCAGCCTCATACCCTCTGGCCGAGTCGCCAGGGTGTGTCTGGTGTCCTACGACCAAGAACTCTGCGTGAGAAGTCAGTGGGGTGTCCACTGATATACAACAACCCAACAGAAGCTCAGGGCTCTGAGATGGGTTGTTTTATCTGATCTAGGAAAGGAAATCAAAGGAAGAGCACCCCGCAAATCAAGGCGGTATGCAGTCGTGGCTAAACACAGGTGTTTACTTGCCTGAGTCCCTGGTGGCTCAGATGGTAAAGAATCTGCCTGCAGTGTAGGAGACCCAGGTTCGATCCTTGGGTCCAGAGGATCCCTGGAGAAGGACACAGCAGCCCACTCCACTATTCCTGCCTCAGAAATCCCATGGACAGAGGAGTCTGGTGGGCTGTAGCCCATGGGGTTGCAAAGAGTCAGACACGACTGAGCGACTAACACATAGAAGTTCTAGAAAAAGAGGGAAAACATGCATTTAGTTTAGTTTGGTCGCTCAGTCGTGTCTGACTCAGCCCATGTGACCCCACGCACTGCAGCACACCAGGCTTCCCTGTCCATCACCGACTCCCGGAGCTTGCTCAAACTCCTGTCCATCAAGTTAGTGATGCCATCCAGCCATCTCATTCTCTGTAATCCCCTGCTCCTCTTGCCTTTAATCTTTCCCAGCATCAGCATCTTTTCTAATGAGTCAGTTCCTTGCATCAAGTAGCCAAAGTATTGGAGCTTCAGCTTCATCATCAGTCCTTCCAATGAATATTCAGGACTGATTTCCTTTAGGATTGACTGATTTGATCTCCTAGGGACTCCTAACAGTCTTCTACAATACCACAGTTCAAAAGCATCAATTATCTGGGACTCAACTTTATGTTCCAACCCTCACATCTGTAGATGACCACTGGAAAAACCAGAGCTTTAACTATACAGACCTTTATTGGCAAAGTGATGTCACTATTTTTTAATATGCTGTCTAGATTTGTCATAGCTTTTCTTCCAAGGAAGCGAGCATCTTCCAAGGAGCCATTTCATGGCTGCACTCACTGCAGTGATTTTGGAGTCCAAGAAAATAAAGTCTGTCACTGTTTCCATTGTTTCCTCATCTATTTGCCATGAAGTGATGGGACTAGATACCATGATCTTAGCTTTGTGAATGTTGAGTTTTAAGCCAGCTTTTTCACTCTCCTCTTTCACCTGCATCAAGAGACTCTTTAGTTCCTCTTTGCTTTCTGCCATAAAAGTGGTGTTATCTGCATATCTGAGGTTATTGATATTTCTCCCAGCAGTCTTGATTCCAGCCTGTGCTTCATCTAGCCCGGCACTATGCATGATATACTCTGCATATAAGTTAAATGAGCAGGGTGACAATATACAGCTTTGACGTACTCCTTTCCCAATTTGGAACCAGACTGTTGTTCCATGTCCAGTTCTAACTGTTGCTTCTTGACCTGCCTATAGATTTCTCAGGAGGCAGGTAAGGTGGTCTGGTATTCCCATTTCTCAAAAATTTTCCACAGTTTGCTGTGATTCACACAGTCAAAGTCAGTGAAACAGAAGTAGATATTTTCCTGAAATTCTCTTGCTTTTTCTATGATCTAATGGATGTTGGCAATTTGATCTCTGGTCCCTCTGCCTTTTCTAAATCCAGATTGAACATCTGGAAGTTCAAGGTTCACATACTGCTGAAACCTAGCTTGGAGAATTCTGAGCATTACTTTGCTAGCATGTGAGGTGGGTACAACTGTGCGGTAGTTTGAACATTCTTTGGCATTGTCTTTCTCTGGGATTGGAATGAAAACTGACCTTTTCCAACAAACATGTATTAGCATACCAGAAATTTTTAAGAACTTAGAGAAAAAGAGTTGAAAGCATGTGAAATCAGGAAAATTCCAGTGGCTGTAAATGGGTGAATTTTATTAGTATGTGAACTATATCTCAAAATGAAAATTAGTTGATATCTAAAAAAGTAAAAAACAGACCAAAAAGCCTTTGGTGTGAGTAGTCAAATTATATTCACTTTTAAGATAGTCAAATTCTTTTATTAAAACTTATAAATACACTAAAAGCATTTCAATGGCTGGATAGAAAAATATCTAAGGCAGGGCTCATGATCAAGATGGTGAGTGTCCCACTCCCCCAAAGGAACAGAAGTCAAAGCAAACATAAACACATGAGACCAACCTACATTTCTAAGCTTCTGTGCAGCAAAGGAAACCGTTGACAAAATAAAGACAACCGACAGCCTGGGAGAAAATATTTGCAAACGATGCAGCCTAAAAGGGCTTAGTTTCCCAAATACACAAACAGCTCATATTCAAAAACTGAACAACCCAACAAAAAATGGGCAGATCTAAATAGACATTTCTCCAAAGAAGACATGAACATGGCTAATGGGAGCGTGATAAGACATTCAACATTGCTAATTATTAGAGAAATGCAGATCAGAAGACCAATGAGGCACCACCTCATGCAGGTCAGAATGGCCGTTGTCAAATACTCTACAAATAAATGCTGGAGAGGGTGTGGAGGAAAGGAAAACCATAGGACACTGCTAGTGGAGATGGAAACTGGTGCAGCCACTGTGGAGAACAGTGTGAAGGTTCCTTAAAAAACTAAAAGGAGAATGATCAAATAATCTAGCAATCGTACTCCTGGGCGTATATCTGGAGAAAACCATAGTTTGAAAAGATACACGCACCCAAGTGTTCACAGCAGCACTATTTACAACAGTCAAGATGTGAAAGGAACTTACCTAAATGTCCATCAACGGATGATTGGAAAAGAAGATGTGGAATAGATATATATCTATACACATATATATACATACATATATTCATATATATATATATATATTACTCAGCCACTAAAAAGAATGAAATAATGCCATTTGCAGTAACATGAATGGACCTAGAAATGAGCATCCTAAGCGAAGGAAGACAAAGACAAATATCATATATTACTTATACATGTGATCTTAAAAAGATGATACAAATGAACTTATTTACAAACCAGAAACAGACTCACAGACAGAGAAAACAAACTTATGGTTACCAGTGGGGCAAGGTGGGGAGGGATAAACTGTGAGGATGAGATTAAGAGATACAAACTACTATAGATGCTATAGATGAACAGTAAGGACAGGGAACTATATTCAATATCTTATAATAAACATGATCAGAAAATCTTAGCCAGCTAACCTGTTACTTCTGTGCATGGACAAAACAAAGACATCTTTAAACACAAAATCTCAGGAGGTTTATGCCCTGTGCATTTCAGATGAAAAAAAAAATTATTCAAGGAGGCAACTCCTATGCAAACCCACACCCACTCACTAGAGAGACGACACATGAGGCAAGAAATGTGACTCCCATATGACTGGGGAGACATGAGGAAAATGGAAAGAAATGGAAAGAGGACCCACCAGACACAGGAGCTGGGCCCAGCCCACCTGCAGTGGGGCAGGATCCTGACCCAGGTTATGTGTCCTTCTCCACGGACCCAGATCCATTGCAGTGACTAATGGTTATATAATCCCAACACTGCAAGTGCTGTTTTTATTGGGTTTCAATTTTTAGAATTAATCTCCACACACAGCAAAGAAGCCTTAATTAGAGCCACAGAAGGGAACGTTATCAACTGTAATAATGCAAAAAAAAAAAAAAATCATACTGAACAAAAACCAGCTGTTTGGGAAGAGGAGGTGGGAGGTGGGAGAAGACATCTGAATTTTATGACAGAGTATCTGAAATTGATACTGTCTAAGGCTCAGCAATCAAGAAATGGAAGCGTCTTATAAGGTTGTACAGGTAACCAGCAGAACTACAGAAAACAGAGTAAGCACCTACCTCTGGAATTTAGGACTAGCTATGAAAGGACAGATACTTGCATTTTTTACTTTAGACACTGCTGTGTAGTTGCCTATTTTTCTATCATGAATAGGTATAACTTCAAAGATAAAATGCATAAGAAAAAGGCAGGCAGTGTGTAAAGCTCAAAGGTACTCACTATAAATGGTAATAGATTATCTTGTTTTTCAACATTCAAAGATGATGAATAACACAAAAGATAACCCTATACTGACAACCTCACTTTAGAAATCAAGCACTGAAAATAGTAGCCTCCTACATTTTTCTTCACCAACCATATAGTAGCCTTTAAAAGAAAATGAAGTAAAGCTGGTGAACCCTAAACACTTGCCCCTCACTGCCAGCTCCAAGCCCCCCTCACTGATGAGGATATTCAGTTACACAAATCATCGACTCTTGCACATTAATTCAGCAGAATGACAGTAACATCCTCACTTCACTCGCTTGTCATTCAGGCCCCGTCTCTCACAATAAATACACAGGTTTTAGTTTGCTGTGCTAATAAGTTCCTTTATGGACATAAAAAAGGAGCATATGTATACAAGAAGTTCAGCTGTTTAAAAACGGGGGGACGGGGCCTAAGTTGTGTCCACGATCATGCTCCTCACTTCCCTGCAAGAAGTTCTGGCGCTCCCGTCGGCATGACTTCACAGTGAGAGTTGACCTCTAGCTGCTGCAGACCACAAGAATCGGCAGAATTAACAGTTTAGCTTTGAAGAAAATAAAAACGTACACACCTTCCCTCCGCTCAAAAAGGGATTAGATCACTAACTGCTGAGAAGCGTGGGGGTCACTTGATGTGTGAACTTCAGAAACCAACGTGTACTCCTGATGACCAAGTGTCTACAAGCTCCTTTAAACAGCTGGATGGAGGGGTGACACGAGAATTATTAAAACCACAGTCACAAAAACTTGATTCATCAGAGAGAGGAGATTTTCAGATGTTTAACACAGAGCCATTATTTTTCTCTGAAGTCTCGCAGAAACATAAGAGCAGGCCCACCACCCCACCATCGCTGACCTGACTTGCCAGGACACAGCATCACACTTCAGCGTTCCTCTCTCCTGCGTCTCAGGGTGGAATCACACAGGTGAAGGCATCACAGGTTCTTGTACAGAAGTGAGGAGTGTGACTGTGGCGACAGCGGGGGTCCCGTTTTTCTTAAACAATGGACGCTGGTTTTCACGTGCTGTTCCTTTACCTTCATAACGGAGCACCTTGTTCTGTCTCTGTATCCCAGCTTAAGGGGAGTATTGGTAACATGGTCTCTAAAGACACAAGGTCTACAGCCACGTTGGAAGGCCTTAAAAGGGGACTTCCCTGGTGGCACAGTGGGGGAGAATCCACCTGTCAATGCAGGGAACACGGGTTTGATCCTTGGTCTGGGGAGATCGCACATGCTGACGAGCAGCTAAGCCCGTGCTCCACGCGAGAAGCCTGCGCACTGCCAGGAGAGGAAGGCCGGCGGCGGGGAAGACCCAGCACCGCCAAACACACATAAATAAATGAGAGAAGCGCTCCAGAGGCTTGGGAGAAGAGAACTGCAGAGGGAAGACGACAGCAGGGCTAGCTGAGCACTGACGATGCGCGCTCCACGCTCGCAGCAGCCGGCAGGTCCGGGATCGCCATTATTCCCACTAATAGGCTACAGCAACCAACGCTATACCTCTGGCGACCCCAAAGCTCACACTCACCTCAGGGCGGAGCCTTTGCAAGCCTGACAGGGTGACGTTAAAGACCAGTATTACACTTATTCTTTATGTGCAGCTCCTGGGCCTAAAGCTAAAGGGACGTCACGACAGCCCAAGCTCAGTGCGGGCAGAAGGAAGGGTTTTCCCCACAGCGGCGACTCCGAGAGGGGCTGGTGGCCCCGCCCGTCAGCACCCAGCCCCAACCCTCAACGAGACACGCCTCCTTTCCCACCCAAACACCTACTCGAAACCCACAGCCAAGAACACTGCTGACGCCTGCCACTCTTCGCAGGGGTGTCAGCCAGTTACGCTGGAAAGGACGATGAGCCATGTCTAAGTACAGTGTGTCTGTGTCGTCCTTATTCTGAGGCTGAGCAGGGATACCAGGTATCCTGTACCAGCTCCCACCGTCTGCCTGCTGGACACAAATGGACTGAAGAGAAGTCTTTGCTCAATTTTTTTGTCCTCCACTGTGAAATTCTTTTGAAAAACAGATGTTTCATTAAAAAGATTTCCTCAGCTTGTACCCTACAGATCTTTATAAACAGCCACTTGGACCAGGGAGATATTTTTCATTCTCTACTTAAATAAGATAAAAACTAAAAAAATGACAGCATTTGCAAGAACGGAAAAAAAGTTATAAAATCAAGCACTGAAAGATCTCCACGCTGATCTTAACAAACACACAATAAATTTGTAAATGCAAGGAACGTTTATTTAAACACAAAAGAACATTCACAATCCAGTGTATATGTCCACATCACTAAAAGGATTACTCTAATATAAGCTATTTTATATATTTTACGTAGTCAGAAAGATCCCTTGAAGAAGGAAATGGCAACCTACTCCTGTGTTCTTGCCTGAAGAATTCCATGGACAGAGAAGCCTGATGGCTATAGTCCATGGGGTTGCAAAGAGTCGAACATGACTGAGCGACTTTCACTCAAGCCATTTTACAAGTTAATAATTTTATAATGAGGCACACTTCATAGAAAAAGCATGAGAATTCCAGAAAAACATTTACTTCTGTATCACTGACAATGCTAAAGCCTTTGACTGTGTAGACCACAAAAAACTGTGGAAAATTCTAAAAGAGATGGGACTACCAGACCACCTTATCTGCCTCCTGAGAAACCTGTATGCAGGTCAAGAAGCAACAGTTAGAACCGGACATGGAACAATGGACTGGTTCCAAGTTGGGAAAGGAGTACGTCAAGGTGGTATATTGTCATCTTGCTTATTTAACTTACATGCAGAGCATATCACATGCAATGCTGGGCTGGAGGAAGCACAAGCTGGAATCAAGATTGCCGGGAGAAATATCAATAAGCTCAGATATCACCCTTATGGCAGAAAGTGAAGAGGAACTAAAGAGCCTCTTGATGAAGGTGAAAGAGGAGAGTGAAAAAGCTGGCTTAAAACTCAGCATTCAAAACACTAAGATTATGGCATATGATCCTATCACTTCATGGGAAACGTTGTTCAGTCGCTAAGTCATGTCCGATTCTTTGTGACCCCGTGGACTCCAGCATGTCATAGCAAATAGATGGGGGAACAATGGAAACAGTGACAGACTTTGTTTTCTTGGGCTCCAAAATCAGAGGATGGTAACTGCAGCCATGAAATTAAAAGACACTTGTTCCTTGGAAGAAAAGCTATGACAAATCTAGACACTGTATTAAAAAGCAGAGACATCACTTTGCCAACAAAGGTCCATATAGTCAAAGCTACAGTTTTTCGAGTAGTCGTGTATGGATGTGAGCGTTGGACCATAAAGAAGGCTGAGTGCCAAAGTACTGATGCTTTCCAACTGTGGTGCTAGCGAAGACTCTTGAGAGCCCTTTGGACTGCAAGGTGATCAAAACAGTCAATCCTAAAGGAAATCAACCCTGAATATTCATTGGAAGGACTGATGCTGAACCTGAAGCTTCAATACTTTGGCCACCTGATGCGAAGAGCTGCCTCATTGGAAAAGACTCTGATGCTGGAATAGATTGAAGGCAAAAGGAGAAGAGGGTGACGAAGATGAGATGGTAAATGGCATCACCAACTCAATGGATGTGAGTCTAAGCAAGCTCTGGGAGATTGTGATGGGCAGGGAAGCCTGGTGTGATGCAGTCCATGGGGTTGCAGAGAGTTGGAACAACCTAGCGACTGAACAACAACATCATTTTGACTTCATGTTAACTGTATAATCTACTATTTTAAAAGTAAACTAAGTGTTAAAATGTTTTAAAATAACTCTTATTTTCAAGTTGCTTACATACATGGAGACCGGTTTCCATGGAGTTAATGGGTAAGAAAACAGATAAAAGATTCTAAACATAGTTTCACTGATACAGTTCCCTGCGTGACTGAATAGCAAATATCAAAAGTGTGCATGGGCTGAATACATACACAGATACTCACAAAGCTGATGGGCATTAAAGCCTTGGTTCTCACACAGGGTCCATGAGAGTTAAATTTTAGAAACAGTGAACCTGATCCCTCTTCAGAGGCATAGATTCACAGGGTGCTGCTGCTGGAAGGAACCCACACGATTATTTAGACCAACTCCAGCACACTGGGGCAAAAAGGCAAACCTAATGCCAACATCACACAGCTGGTCAGTGCCAAGGTCAGGACCCTAAACCCTGAGATGTTGCTTCAGTGGGCCAGTGAGACTTGGCAGAGGAGCAGTTCAGAGCCTTCAGCTGAGGTGCTTGTCCTGGACTGAGTGGGCCACGGGTCATCACAGGATAATCAGAAACACTCCCACAGAGCTGGGAGGCAGAGGCAGCAGTGATGGGGTGGATGCTGCCGGCTATGGAGACAATACACTGTGTCTCACGAGGTGGGAAGGTGGAGGAGGACCCCGGCCTAGGGCCGCATGGCCTCTAGCCCGAGGAAAAGGCAGGAAACATTCTTGGAGCGTCCCGGGAGCACTCAGGCTCGCCTCCGCCTTGGGATCAGCCCAGGGAGACTCTGACCTACCGAACTGTAAGGAAATAAATTTACACTGTTTCAGCCCGAAGTTTCTGGTGATTCACTGCAGGAGTAAAAAAGCCAACACTGCGCGGGGACCCAGAGCCAACCCTCGCTCCCCTGGCCAGCCCAAGGAGGTCCACAGCCACGGGACAGGTGCGGCCCCTCTCGTCCGGCTAAGGGGACTCCCCACACTGCCCGGGTCACTCGAGGACAGCAGGCAGCGCTGCGGGGCTCACGGCCAGGGGAGACGGCTGCTGGGGGCCCGGCCCAGAGACGGCCCCGCACAACGCCAGGCAAGGCCACCCTCTGTTTACCTTAGCTCATTCTTGGAACTGTGTTTGCTTCCAAGTGAAATACGATTTACTTTGAATACATTTTACAGTGTTCTACTTCAAAGAGTTGGTTGGACCTTCCAAACTGCATCTTATCAGAACTCTGTATTTTTTTTTCCCTAAAACTTATTCCTCCCACTAAGCTGCAGCAGAAGCCGAGGTGGTGACCCCAGATGACCATGTGGACAGAGGCCTCCGCTGCTGTCTGCAGTCAACGTCCCAGAGGACGGTGGGGCGGCGGCGGACCCCTCGCCTGCACGCAGAGCAGCCCCTATCCCGCCCCCCCAACCCCCAACAACCAGCCTCAGCCCCGGCATGGATTGCCAGGCACAACTACAGGAAACCTCAGCTCTGAGCCCAGGGGCCAGGACACCACGTGGAGCACAGTGAGAGCCAAGGAGGCAGACGCAGCCCAGGCAGCTGGAGCGGCTCCTCCCCTCCACACCCGACGTGCTGCTGCTCGGCCTGGGACGGGCCCGAAGAATGAAGCAGTAAAGGAAAAGGGTCAACCGAGTACCTGCTGAGGAGAAGCGTGTGTCAGCCAGGCTCTCCCAAGGCCCACTCGTGTAAATACTGACCCACCTCCTGACTCCAGCCATCACCAGACTAGCCCACTACAGTGGTAACAGATCACTCTGCGCCCTGCACCATCAGGGACGCTAACAACCACTGCCCAGGTCGGAGCTTAAAAGCATGGCCAGAGGGCAAGGTGGGCACCCCATGCACCGTGACCCATGGGGTCTCATCCCAGCGCTTCCCCAACCTCATGTGGTTTTGTTTTCCTTTATTTGCTTTAGGCTTTGGTTGTCGCTCTCATCTACCCAAGTAAATAAGATTGAGTAGAAGCATCTCAAATACACTGGGAGACGGTGAAAAATACGAATTTACGTCAGTCCTGTGCACGTGGAGCAAACTCAGACACGTTTACTCTTTGTCTCAATAGATTTTAACATAATCACTGTCCCCTCTGGCTTCTCAGGTGGTGCAGTGGTAAATAAGCTGCCTACAGTGTACCAGATGCAGGAGATACGGTTCGATCCCTGGGTCCAGAAAGATCCCCTGGAGGAGGAAATGGCAACCCACTCCAGTATTCCTGCCTGGAGAACCCCATGGACAGAGGAGCCTGGCGGGCCTCGTTCTTTCCTCCCTGATGTGGGTGGTACCCGTCTTCTCCCTGCTCCACACCTGGTGTCCTAGGTCCAGAATTCTCTGAGCAAACGTTCACTTTGGAAAAACCTTTTAATAGAGGATTTGGAAGATTAATAAGTTCTTTTAGGTAGAAGGAGATTAAACTAATGGTGAAATCTGAGGCACCCTGCTGATACATGAATGTGTAGAAAACGGTCACCACGTCTTCTTTGTCCAGTCACCTGCTGAGGGACACTGAGGCTGCTTCCACGTCTTAGCTACTGTGAACAGTGCTGCTGTGGACACTGGGGTGCGTGTGCCTTTCCAAATTAGAATCTTCTCCACATACATGCCCAGGAGTAGGGTTGCCGGATCATATGACAAGTCTCTTTTCAGTTTTCTGAGGAAGCTTCATACTATTCTCTATAGTGATGCACCAATTTACATTCCCTCCAACAGTGTAGGAGGGTTCCCTTTTCCCCATACCCTCCTCAGCATTCATTATTTGTAGACTTTTTAAAAGGGCCATTCTGAGCAGCGCAGGTGGTGCCTCAGTGCCGTTTTGATTTGCATTTCTCAAATAATTAGCAAAGCTGAGCACCTCTTCATGTGCCTGTTGGCCATCCATATGTCTTCTCTGGAGAAGTGTCTGCCTAGGTCTTCTGCCCATTTTTGAATAAGTTCTTTTTTTTCCTGTTGTTGTTGTTGTTGTTGTTGAGCTGCATAAACTGTTGGTATATTTTAGAGATTAATCCCTTGCTGGTCACATCATTTGCAAACATTTTCTCCCATTCTATGAGTCATGTTTTCATTTTGTTTATGGTTTCCTAAGGAGGCAAAGATTCCCTGGTGGCTCAGACGGTAAAGCGTCTGCCCCCGATGCGGGAGACCCGGGTTTGATCCCTGGGTTGGGAAGATCCCCTGCAGAAGGAAATGGCAACCGACTCCAGTACTCTTGCCTAGAAAATTCCATGGATGGAGGAGCCTGGTGGGCTACAGTCCATGGAGTCACAAAGAGTCAGACATGACTGAGCGACTTCATGACTTCACGAAGGAGACAAAAGACCTGTACTCCAAAAACTATAAGTCACTGATGGCAAAAACTGAAGACCACATGGACAGATGTAAAGATATACTGTGTCCTTGGACTGGAAGAGTCAATACTGTTAAAAATGGCCATACTACCCAAGGCAATCTACAGATTTAATGTAATCCCTATCAAATCACCAATGGCATTTTTTTTTTTAAGAATTAGAACAAATAATTTTACAATGGAAATACAAAAGACCCTGAATAGCAAAAACAATATTGAGAAAGAACAGAGCTGGAGAAATCATACTTTCTGACTTCAGACTATACTACAAAGCTACAGTAATTAAGACAGTATGGTACTGGAACAAAAACAGAAATATAGATCAATAGAAAAGGATAGAAAGCTCAGAGATAAACCCACACACCTACTGACAATCTACAAAAAAAGAGTTAACAAGACATTATGGAGAAAAGATAGTCTCTACATGGTGCTGGGGAAACTGGACCAGCTACATGTAAATGAATGAGATTAGAACACTTCCTAACACCATCTATAAAAATAAACTCTAAATGTCTTATTGTTGTTGTTCAGTCACTAAGTCATGTCCAACTCTTTGTGACCCTATGGACTGCACTATGCCAGGCTTCCCTGTCCTTTACTATCTCTCAGAGTTCGCTCAAACTCATGTCCATTGAATTGGTGATGCCATCCAATCATCTCTTACAGACCTAAAAATACAAGACCTGATATTATAAAACTCCTAGAGTGAAACATAGGCAGAACACTCTTTGACATAAATCAAAGCAATATTGTTTTAAATCTGTCTCCTACAGTAATGGAAACAAAAGCAAAAATAAATGGGCCCTAATAAAACTTAAAAGCTTTTGCACAGCAAGGGAAACCATATATACTACATATCCTTGACTGAATGCAATCAAGTTAATAATTTTAGTTATTTGCATCTTACTCTATAAATTAAAAGAAATACATTATTACCATTGATTTGCTAGATACAGTAGACTTTCAAATTCAAATCAGGTAAGACATAATCATTTACAAAAGAGGCTGATGGAAAAAATAACTCCCGACCAAGTGCTTAGACACGAGGACCTGTGAAGCAGGATCCCTGTTTCAACACATGCGTAATTAAGATGCCAAAACATCCTCTCTTCCAAAGTATTCTTAATTTCCTGTCTAACATCACCTTGAAATTTCAAAACTCCTCAAAAATATGATGATGGAGATGTTGAGAGAACGGAAACTAACGTTAACATAAAAACCAACCTTCACAATCTACGGAGATACTTTATTTGTCCCCATCACAGACTTGTGTGGGATCTTCAGGTACAGTCTTGCTCAAGTGTGACTTACAAAGGGCTTATGGGAAAAGTGTCTCCTGTACACAAGTGACTGGTTTGGGTTCCTGTTAATGACTACACTCCTTTCTTGCTGAAGAAGGACAGAAAGGAGGCAGGTCTAGACCTCAGACAGCCCCTCCACCTCCTTAAAGAGCTACAGCATAGGCCAGTAGGCAAGGAACAGCTTTTTTTCTGCCACAAAAAGAAAGGACAAAGGTGGCTTTTAGTGGTGTTTTCCAAGACTCTTTAATAACTGTTCAAAAAAATTTTTTTATGTCAACAAGAAACAAATGAGTTCGGACATGACTGTTTGTTGGAAGCCTTTGCCTAGAGAAGAAATATGTAGAAAAGGGATGGTTCATTTCTATAACATCACAAAGTTTATGAGCATACAAAGCTCAAGCTGACAGGTTTTGTCCATTAGCAGGGCTCAAAGGAACATTTGTTTGTTTTTAAAAGCAATAAAAGCTCATGCCATTACTTCTGCCTGAACCTGTGACCGGCGGTGGGGGGTGAAGCACCTAGAGCCTGAGCACGGCTGTTGGTGACATGCAGACCTTCACACGTGGAGGCACCAGACCCGAGCACCCTGTGAGCAGGTGGACCGTGACCCTACCATGCCTCCAAAGTCCACGTGCTGGAGCAGGCACTCTCCTGGGAGTCACCTGCATCTTCCCAAACTGACTACTGACAGCGTCACACCAATGCTCTGTAGTCAACCCTAAATACTGACATGTTTCCAGCTCCACTGGCAATGCCAGGCCCCTCACACAGGCACACCCACACACGCCTGACCCTGAAGCTGGATGATTCTAGAAAACCAGACAGTGAGGTCCTAGAGGGGAACCAATGTGGGCTGTGAGGTAGAGAGTGGGACAGTTGGGGAGTGCCAGACCTGGGTTTCACCCATCACAACCTCTTTGCCTCCTGAGCCTTGCTGAGGTCAGCTGCTCTTCTCCTTTCGAGACAGTCATTCAACTGAACAATATGATGATGTCCTGCATTCAGTGAAGGCTCAGGACCTTCACCTCAGTCCACAGCCATCACTAATGATCCAGGAGCCACTCAGGAGGAGACGCCTATCTCTGGATGATGAGGCTGGTCCAGAAAAGATCCCTGACTTCCCTATCAGCTGTGGTAGGAGGCGCTGCCTCTTTTTTTTTTTTTTTTTTTGCACACTGGCTCAACAAGAAATATGCCAAGACAGATCTTGTGCCCCAGGGTGTACTCTAAATTACAGCAGACAATTTACAGCAGAGTACCACCTCCAGGGAAACCAGTGGAAAACAGCAACAAACAAGATCACACACGTAAGGGATTATCTGCAAGATAAGGCTCTCACTTCCTGACTCAAATTCTTGGTGGTTCCTCCTAGTTTTCAAGTGGTCCTAGTTACAGGACCAGCAAGATGAAAGCTTCCTCATTCCACATTTCTGCAAGTATGCCATCTGTGTCATCTGTTTCCTACAATGATATTTCAGTTGAAAGGGACAAGTTTGGGTCATCACTACAAACAAAGCATCACTATGAACAAAGCTAGTGGAGGTGACAGAATTCCAGTTGAGCTGTTTCAAATCCTGAAAGATGATGCTGTGAAAGTGCTGCACTCAATATGCCAGCAAATTTGGAAAACTCAGCAGTGGCCACAGGACTGGAAAAGGTCAGTTTTCATTCCAATCCCAAAGAAAGGCAATGCCAAAGAATGCTCAAACTACTGCACAATTGCACTCATCTCACATGCTAGTAAAGTAATGCTCAAAATTCTCCAAGCCAGGCTTCAGCAATGCGTGAACTGTGAACTTCCTGATGTTCAAGCTGGTTTTAGAAAAGACAGAGGAACCAGACTGCCAACATTGGCTGGATCATCGAAAAAGCAAGAGAGTTCCAGAAAAACATCTATTTCTGCTTTATTGACTATGCCAAAGCTTTTGACTGTGTGGATCACAACAAACTGGAAAATTCTGAAAGAGATGGGAATACCAGACCACCTGACCTGCTTCTTGAGAAATCTGTACACAGGTCAGGAAGCAACAGTTAGAACTGGACATCAAACAACAGACTGGCTCCAAATAGGAAAAAGAATACGTCAAGGCTGTATATTGTCACCCTGCTTATTTAACTTATATGCAGAGTACATCATGAGAAACGCTGGGCTGGAAGAAGCAAAAGCTGAAATCAAGATTGCTGGGAGAAGTATCAATAACCTCAAATATGCAGATGACACCACCCTTATTGGTAGAAAGTGAAGAAGAACTAAAGAACCTCTTTATGAAAGTGAAAGATGAGAGTGAAAAAGTTGGCTTAAAGGTCAACATTCAGAAAACGAAGATCATGGCATCCGGTCCCATCACTTCATGGCAAATAGATGAGTAAACAGTGGAAACAGTGTCAGACTTTATTTTTTTGGGCTCCAAAATCACTACAGATGGTGACTGCAGCCATGAAATTAAAAGATGCTTACTCCTTGGCAGGATAGTTATGATCAACCTAGACAGCATGTTCAAAAGCAGAGACATTACTTTACCGACAAACATCCTTCCAGTCAAAGCTATGGTTTTTCCAGTAGTCACGTATGGATGTGAGAGTTGGACTACAGAGAAAGCTGAGCACCAAAGAATTGATGCTTTTGAACTGTGGTGTCGGAGAAGACTCTTGAGAGTCCCTTGGACTGCAAGGAGATCCAACCAGTTCATCCTAAAGGAGATCAGTCCTGGGTGTTCATTGGAGGGACTGCTGCTGAAGCTGAAACTCCAATACTTTGGCCACCTGATGCAAAGAGCTGACTCATTTGAAAAGACCCTGATGCTGGAAAAGATTGAGGGCAGGAGGAGAAGGGGATGACAGAGGATGAGATGGCTGGATGGCATCACCGACTCAATGGACATGGGTTTGGGTGGACTCTGGAAATTGGTGATGGACAGTCAAGCCTGGCGTGCTGCAGTCCATGGGGTCACAGAAAGTGGGAGATGACTGAGTGACTGAACTGAACTGATCAAGGTTTCCTTCCGTGCATACAAAGAAGCTGTTCTTTCACAGTTCTCATACCCTACAAGTATTCAGAAGGTACGCATCAGGCGCGAAGCTCTGCGCTGGACTCTCCAGGTAAAATGATGTATGAGGAAGACACAGCCCGTACAGGTGGGGAGCCCAGAGCTGGGTAGGGACAAATCCCAGGACAGAAGGGCCAGAAGGAAACGGTAGCTTTTGACCCCAGAGCGTCTCAATCGAAATATCCTATATACAACAGAGTGAGTTAAATTCTACAAATTTAAGAGTGAGTTGTAGTCTCAGCTGCACAGTTTAGCCGCACAGAAGAAAACTATGACTCTCGGGAAGCATCATTGTTTTCTCTCAGGAAAATATTTTAATTGAAAGGTGAACACTACTCACTGACCCTCACTCTCCAAATTGGTGGGGACAGGAAAGGAGAGGGAGGAAAAACAGCTGTGTCCACAGGATGCAGGAGGAGGAAATAGGCTGCATGTGGAAATAGGGTCCTGCAGATGTGATCTGTCCACATGGTGTCACCCCGGGGTGGGCTGAGCCCCTGTGCAAGAAGTGACGCCCCGACACGGAGCCCACGTGCAGGCAGAGGGGCCGTGCTGAGGGGTAGGGGCTGGGGAGTGATGCAGGCGCCTTTAGAAAACACCAGGGGAGGGAGGTTAGCAGTGAGTCCCCCAGGGCTGGGAAGGCAGGTAAGGACCCCTCCCCAGAGCCTCCCAAGAGAGGGGCCCTGTCCCGCCTCGTCCCAGCCTCTTCTCTCCAGGCTTGTGGCTGGGAATTGACAACAGCAGACCTTGGAAATGAACGTGACATCCCTGACTCCAAGGCATGAGTGGATGAAAGCAGCCTTCCCAGGACCCGTTCATTCTTCATGTGAAATCCAACACAATAGAGACGCCTCGCGCTTGTGCACATACTCAAGCCTTGCCATCCCATCACTGCCTTCTCCAGAGACCATGGGTCCCTCCCCAACCAGGCAGCCCCATGCACCCTGCCCTGCAGCATGGGAGACGCCCGTGGAGCCTTGAGACTGAGGGGTGGGCCAAGGCCGGCACTTCCAGGAACAGGAGTACTGGGGAGCCACACAGCTGTCTCCTCCATCACTTCTGGACTCCTTCCCTCATGCGAGGTACTGAAAAGGGTGAAAATGCAGTTGTAATCATTATAATCAACTGAACAGCTAACAGGAAAAAAGCCCACATCCCCAAACATCGACACACCCAAAATCTTTAAAGCTTTTCTGGCTTATTTAATAATTTTAACTTGCCTGCCACAGTTCAGTAAGTTCTAAATGGAAAGCTTTGTGCAGAATTGGCCAGATAATTTCTTCCATATTCCCTGTATCAGTTTTGTGTGTGTGCGTCAAGCTTTCAGCAAGGAGTGTGAAACACATGCTCTTTTCTGCTCCAATATTTTGGCGGCTGCGTCACTAGGGAATTACTTTATCAATGGATCACTTGTAACTGACTTTTTCAATGGAACTATGTAGCTGCCTTGACATCTTCAGCAAGTTACGTATCACGAAAAAGAAAAAAATTTATACACACACACACAAATGAAAATTTCTGGGACTACATTTAAATTCTCTCATTCTGGTAAAGACAGCTTTGGCTTTAAAAGTTATTCTGAAGAGACTCTTCGTGGTTCAAGGAGAAGCTTTGCCAAGCATCTAAGCTGCAGCTCTCTGTGCTTTTCACAATTCTATTGCCACTGACGCAACATTCAAGTGCCTTCAGAATAAAGTGACCACTGATCCCAACAATGAACACAATGCTTGCCCCAAACCACTTCAATCAGCTCAGGAAGGGCTCCCTGCAGTCAGGCACGTCGGACCGCAGCAGCGTGGCCTCAGCATCCAGCACTGACACCCTGGTGGCACTGAAGCTCCTTCACAGAGCTGGTCCCCACGTGGGGCCGAGCAGGCACAGCCAGGAGAGTAGCAGGCGCTCCCTGCCCATCACACTCTGGCTGAGAAGCCAGACGGGCAGAGGCACAGCACAAGCACTAAGGCATGCCTGCCGGCCTTTCCTCTGCAGATGTTTCAAGTCAAAAATTCTGTTTCAAGGGCCATCGGCACAGGATCCCAACTTAAAAATAAACCAAGTATCTCCCTGTGTCATCAGAAAAGGGGGGGCCTGCAGGGAAAAAAATGAGTCGTGGACCCCCTCTCTATCATGCTGAGTTTGCTGCATGCTCTCAGGCAGACTGTTGACCCTTCCCAAGTTTCTTCACAATCATGTTTCGGGGTGAAGTGAGGACGAACAGGCTGAGCATCTGAGGCTGTGGAGGGCTGCAGGGCGCCCCCCGCCACGCTTGGACTGAAGTGTCAGCAGGAACCCAGGGTCACCCTTCAGCAGACAAAGCATGAGGACCTCACACGCACAGTGATTTCAGGAGTCCTTTTCCCTTTCGTGTAAACAAGTGCCTGTGGCTATTCCAGGGCTGTTACGTTCCACTTCAGTATACAGAGATACTAAGTCTGCAGGTTAAAGCTGGTGTTCAGAACTGTTCCTTCTGAGACAGACAGACTTGGCCCCACTAATAAGGATGCTACAAAGGACTGAAGCTGAAGCTCCAATCCTTTGGCCACCTGATGCAAAGAGCCAACTCACTGGAAAAGACCTGATGCTGAGAAAGACTGAGGCCAGAAGAAAAGGGCAACAGAGGATGAGATGGCTGGATGGCACCACCAACTCAATGGACATGAATTTGAGCAAGCTCTAGGAAATGGTGAAGGACAGGGAGGCCTGGCATGCCGCAGTCCATGGGGTCACAAAGAGTCAACATGACCGAGGGACTGAACCACAAAACAAAGGCTGCTCAGACTGCTGAGTGCCCGAGGGGTCATTACGGCGTGGCTCCATCCACAATCACACCCCTCCATCCCTGCACGGCAGGGCTGAGGTCTCCCCACGGACTGCCAAAACAAAGGCTGCTCAGATTGCCGAGTGCCCAAGGGGTCGTTACGGTGTGGCTCCATCCACAATCACACCCCGCCATCCATGCACGGCAAGGGTGAGGTCTCCCCACGGACTGCCTGTCGCCTGAAGAGAAGGTCTGGGGCCTGGACTGAGGACAAGGTCTCCATTTAGAAGGTAACAGACACTCACTGGGTGATGGAAGAAGACAGCGAGTCTTCAGCTGCCGTTGGACTACAAACCTGAAAGAAGGAATCCTGTCCAGGTTTACACTCCACTGATGTTACTGGGTTTTCCTCCTGCCCTTTCCCCCATGGATATCTGGTAAAATATTTTAAAATATCTTTATCTGCTGTACTAAGGCAACATAAAGGATGGGGATTTTCTTCTTATTCGGGCCAGAGTTACAAAGGGGACCAAGGGACTAGCCAAATCCCAGCAGTGAGCTTGAGGGCTGTTGAGAACTTGTCCCGAGAGAACCTCCAAGGTATTAAAAGAGAGACACACACACACACACTCTCAGAAAATACGAAGTCAAGGCAATTCTCCATCTAAGGACTTTCCATACAGTTCAAAAAGGACTGAGTGTGTATTTTAACCTCCTTGTTGTGAAGTAAACCATCCACAGAAACATACACAAAACAAGAGCTGCAGGTGAAAGACCCATGACACCAAGAGACACGTTAACCCCTACCAGTCAAGAGGCAAACCCCGGCAGAGCAGGAAGCCTCCACCGGATCCTGGTAGCAAGCAGCCCCTTCCTTTCCTAAAGGCATCTGCCATCCTGCCTCTTACCTAGGTCCACAGCCTTAGACACGAGGGCTCTACAGTCCCTTACGAGATGTTACTTCAGTGAATCATGCAGTGTGTATTCTGATGTGTCAATCCTCTGCTCCATGGTATGTGTGTGAAATTTATCCGTGTGGTTACATGTACTTGTCAGCTTATTCCTTTACATCAATGCATAATCCATTGAATGCATATACAATCTGTCCATCTAATCTAGGTGGACATGTGCGCTCTTTCCAGGCTTTAGTTACTATAAATACACTTTCATGAACATTCTTGACTGTGTCTTCTGTATGAACCTCTGTTACTAAGAAGTGTACATTGGGAGTGAAAGTGCTGGATCATGGAATATGCCTATCCAAACAATTTGCACTCACACCAAATTCCTAACGTGGCTAGAGCAAGTCCGTTCCTCCCCAGGAGAGCCAGGAAGTGCTGGCTGCTCCTCATCATACACGGAGGAGGGTCACAGCATCTCACCCCAATTGGACGTCCCATTTCCCCATTTTCAAAAGCCCATGTGGCATGTGTTTTAACCCTCCATATATTTTAATCCAACAAGACATTGTTACTATTTTATACAGTGAGTTACTAGACTTCTCTTCATAGGCATGTTTACAGTTGCATTTCTGACCAGCTGGGATAATTTTTCTCCTACCTAAATAACCCCTCCTAATACAGTCTTAGTCTAAAATCTGTTGGCAACAGAAACGTTCAATTTCTATTTGTCTGAAATGTCTTTATTCCACCCACATGCTTGAAGGATACTTTTTGGGGGCAGAGAACTCTAGGTTGGCAGGTATTTTCTTTCCACAGTTTAAAGATACCACCCCATCGCCTTCTGGCTCCTGCTTTTTATGCTAAGAAGTCAGCTGTTGACTTAAGTGTAGCTTGGAAAGTAATTTGTCCTTGTTTTCCCCCTCTGGTTGCTTCTAATGTCTTCTTTCTCCTTTTGCTTTCATGAGTATTACAACAATACGACTTGGTAGGAGTTGTTTATTATTTATCCTTCTTAGAGTTCACAGCATTTCTTTAGTTTGTAGACAGAAGTTATCGTTTAAGTTCTGAGTCACTTCCTGTTCAAATATCACTGTGTTCCATATTAGCGCGCATCTTCTTTCCAGCTTCTGTTTATAAGTACATTGATACTTCTCATCACATCCTGTCACCTCTCTTCTGTGTTTTCATCCTTCTGCTCTTTGTGTTTAACTTTGAGTATTTCTTTTACCTATTTTTCAGGTTGCTAAATCTGTCTTTGGTAATACCTAATCTGCTGGTTGTTTTAATTTGCAGTTCTAGAATTTTCATTTGGTTCTTATTTATACTTTCCAGTTCTCTTGAATTCCTGTCTTTCCTTGCAAATAGTAAACCATTTGGAAGTCTATTCCTAATACCAATCTATGAAGCGTCTGCATTTTTCCACTGCTATTGTTTTTCAAGGTTTTGCTAATATTGTCCTTCTTTCTCCAATGTTTATTTTTGATCGTCAGATGTTGTTTTTGGAAAACTGTTAGTAGAGATAATTTGAGGGCTAGGATAACATTATATTCTTCCAGAAGGGATTTAAGCTTGTTTCTGCCAGACGCCTAAGGGACTAGTACTCTGGACTCACCCTGACGTTGTTTCAGAGAAAGAGGTGATGTGAAGCTGGGCCTCTGTTCTCCCTAATCCTGGCCCCATAATTCTTCACTATCTTATAACCTCCCGAATGCCACTAAGTAGAATATTCCTAAATTTAAAGACAATTTTTTAAAGAAAAGTTTTAGGGTCACATCAGAATTGAGAGGAAAGTACAGAGAATTCCCAAATGGCCTCGACCTATTCACATGTATATAGCCTCTCCCATTAACAACATTCCCCACCAGAATGGTACATTTGTTATAACTCAAGAACCTATGTAAACACATCCTAATCACACAAGGTCCACAGTCTACATCAAGCGTCAGCCCTGGTGCTGTGTTCTATTAGTTTGGACAAATGTACAGTGATATGTCTCCACCACTGTACTATCATACCAAGAGAGTATTTTCACTGCTAGAAAAAACTTCTGTGTTCCACCTCTTCTTCTTTCCCCATCTTACTCTCTGACAAGCATTCATCTCCACACTCTCCCCATACTTTTGTGTTTTCTAAAACATCACAGCGTTGGAATCATACAGGAAGTAGCTTTATCAAATGGGCTTCTTTCACATAGCACTATGTATTTATTTAAGACTCCTCTCCGTCTTTGCGTGGTTTAACAGCCTGTTCCTTCCTAGCAATGAACATTATTCTAACACCTGGATGTGTCAGTTTATTTTTCCACGCATTTATTGCAAGACACCTTGTGGCTCCAAGAACACTTTTTTACATTTTAATTTGCTTTCCTGCTATTCCTTGGAAAGAGGGTTAACCCACCTTATTGAGCCCCCCACAAGGGCTCTGCATTCTGTTTTAACAAGCTGATCATTTACTCTGTCTCCTCAAAGTCTACCCATATATTAACAGTGAATTTGTCTACTCTTGCTTTAGTTTCCAACAGGATATTTATTTTCAACTTTGATTTTATCCAACAAGACTTGTTATTATCAACTATTTAAAATTCTTAAAACAGTTTTGACTATTTTACTTTAAAATAATGAAAAAGAAACACCCAAAGTAAACAAAGGTCACATACAAGACACAGAGGGAAGACCAGTGGTGGCCATGGCAGATGGTATCTGCAAGCCAAGGAGGGAGGCCCTCAGAGGAAACCAGCTCTGCCACACTCTGACCTGCCACTTCCAGTCTCCAGAACAATAGGGGAGGAAATTGCTCTTGCTGAAAGCATTAAAAACAATCATCTATAATTCTATAATTTTTACTCTTAATTACATAAAGGCCCACCATAGAATAACTGTGCTTGTATTATATTTTATAAAAGTGAGTCTGGAATGGCATAATAATTCTTTAAATATGAATAAGATTACTGACTTTTTATATTAAAATCATAAACAGACTTAGTACTTGTTCCACAAATAAAAATACATACATACATACATAATGAAACTTTTCTAGCACTGTATGGTTAGAATACTAGTATCAGTTCACTTCAGTTCAGTCACTCAGTCGTGTTGAACTCTTTTTGACCCCATGGACTGCAGTATGCCAGGCCTCCCTGTCCATCACCAACTCCCAGAGCTTGCTCAAACGCATCCATCCAGTTGGTGATGCCATCCAACCATCTCATCCTGTTGTCCCCTTCTCCTCCTGCCTTCAATCTTTCCCAGCATCAGGGGCTTTCCCAATAAGCCAGTTCTTCGCATCAAGTGGCCAAAGTATTGGAGTTTTAGCTTCAGCATCAGTCCTTCCAGAGAATATCCAGGACTTTCAGATTGACTGGTTTGACCTCCTAGCAGTCCAAGGGACTCTCAAGAGTCTTCTACAATACCACACTTCAAAAGCATCAGTTCTTCAGTGCTCAGCTTTCTTTATGGTCCAACTCTCACATCCATACATGACCACTGGAAAAACCATAGCTTAGACTAGATGGAACTTTGTCAACAAAGTAATGTCTCTGCTTTTTAATATGCTATTTAGGTTGATCATAGCTTTTCTTCCAAGGAGCAAGTGTCTTTTAATCTCATGGCTGCAGTCACCATCTGCAGTGATTCTGGAGCCCGCAAAAATAAAGTCTGTCACTGTTTCCATTGTTTCCTCATCTATTTGCCACGAAGTGGTGGGACCGGATGCCATGATCTTCGTTTTTCGTATGTTGAGTTTTCAGCCAGTTTTTTCACTCTCCTCTTCCACTTTCATCAAGAGGCTCTTCAGTTCCTCTTCACTTTCTGCCAACAAGGGTGGAGTCATCTGCATATCTGAGGTTACTGATATTTCTCCGGGAAATCTTTGATTCCAGCTTGTGCTTCATCCAGCCCAGCATTCTGCATGATGTACTACGCACATAAGTTAAATAAGCAGGGTGACAATATACAGCCTTGACGTACTCTTTTCTCATTTTTGAACCAGTCTGTTGTTCCATGTCCAGTTCTACCTGTTGCTTATTGCGCTGCACACAGATTTCTCAGGAGGCAGGTCAGGTGGTCTGGTATGCCCATCTCTTTCAGAATTTTCCATAGTTTTTTGTGATCCACACAGTCAAAGGCTTTGGCGTAGTCACTAAAGCAGAAGTACATGTTTTCCTGGAATTCTCTTATTTTTTCTATGATCCAATGGATGCTGGCAATTTGATTTCTGGCTCCCCAGACTTTTGTAAATCCAGCTTGAAGCTCTGGAAGTTCTCAGTTCATGTACTGTTGAAGCCTGGCTTGGAGAAGTTTGAGCATTACTTTGCTAGCGTGTGAGATGAGTGCAATTGTGTGGTAGTTTGAACATTCTTTGGCATTGCCTTTCTTTGGGATTGGAATGAAAATTGACCTTTTCCAGTCCTGTGGCCACTGCTGAGTTCTGCAAATTTGCTGGCATATTGAGTGCAGCACTTTCACAGCATCATCTTTCAGGATTTGAAATAGCTCATCTCGAATTCCATCACCTACACTATCTTTGTTCACAGTGATGCTTCATAAGGCTCATTTGACTTCACACTCCAGGATGTCTGGCTCCAGGTGAGTGATTACACCTTTGTGGTTATCTGAGTCATTAAGATCTTTTTTGTATAGTTCTTCTGTGTATTCTTGACACCTATTTTTAGTATCTTCTGCTTAGATCCATACTATTTCTGTCCTTTATTGTGCCCATCTTAGGATGAAATGTTCCCTTGGCATCTCTAATTTTCCTGAAGAAATCGCTAATCTTTCCCATTCTGTTGTTTTCCTCTATTTCTTTGCATTGATTAGTTAAGAAGTCCAGAGAACATTCTTATCTCTCCTTGCTATTCTTTGGAATTGTGCATTCAGATGGGTACGTCTTTCGTTTTCTCCTTTGCCTTTAGCTTCTCTTCCTTTCTCAACTATTTGTAATGGCCTCCTCAGACAACCATCTTGCCTCTCTTTTTCTTGGGATGATCTTGATCCCTGTCCCCTGTATCATGTCATGAACCTCTGTCCATAGTTCTTCAGGCACTCTATCAGATCTAATCCCTTGAATCTGTTTGTCACTTCCACTGTATAATCGTAAGGAATTTGATTTAGGTCATACCTGAATGGTATAGTGGTTTTCCCTACTTTCTTCAATTTAAGTCTGAATTTGGCAATAAGGAGTTCATGGAATGAGCCACAGTCAGCTCCCAGTCTTGTTTTTGCTGACTGTACAGAGCTTCTCCATCTTCAGTTGGAAAGAATATAATCAATCTGATTTTGGTGTTGACCATCTGGTGATGTCCACATGTAGAGGCTTCTGTTGTTGGAAAAGGGTGTTTGCCATGACCAGTGCATTCCCTTGGCAAAAATCTTTTAGCCTTTGCCCTGCTTCATTTTGTACTCCAAGGCCAAATTTGCCGGTTACTCCAAGTATCTCTTAACCTCCTACTTTTGCATTCCAGTCCTCTATGATGAAAAGGACATCTTTCTTTGGTGTTAGTTCTAGAAGGTCTTGTAGGTTCTCATAGAACCATTCAACTTCAGCTTCTTTGACATTAGTGGTTGGGGCATAGATTTGGATCACTGTGATATTGAATGGTTCACCTTGGAAACAAACAGAGATCATTCTGTCATTTTTAAGACTGCACCCAAGTACTGCATTTTGAATTCTTGTTGACTATGATGACTATGCCATCCCTTCTAAGGGATTCTTGCTCACAGTAGTAGATATAATGGTCATCTGAATTAAATTCCCCCATTCCAGTCCATGTTAGTTCACTGATTCCTAAAATGTGGATGTTCACTCTTGCTATCTCCTATTTGACCACTTCCAATTTACCTTGATTCATGGACCTAACATTCCAGGTTCCTATGCAATATTGTTCTTATAGCATCAGACTTTACTTTCATTACCAGTCACATCCACAACTGGGTGTTGTTTTTGCTTTGGCTCTGTCTCTTCATTCTTTCTGGAGTTATTTCTCCACTCTTCTCCAGTAGCATACTGGGCACCTACCCACCTGTGGAGTTCATCTTTCAGTATCCTATCTTTTTGCCTTTCATACTGTTCATGGGATTCTCAAGGCAAGAACACTGACGTGGTTTGCCATTCCTTTCTCCAGTGGACCACGCTTTGTTAAATATTCACACATATATATATATACTATATATATATATGGATATACCATATGTATACACACACACACACACACACACACACACACACACACACACACACACACAGTCCATGTAATTCTCCAGGCCAGAATACTGGAGAATACTTATACTTTCCCTTCTCCAGAGGATCTTCCCAACCCAGGGATCAAACCCAGGTATCCCATATTGCAGGCAGACTCTTTACCAGCTGAGCCACAAGGGAAGCCTGAACAGTACTGTATCCTTCTAAAAAATGAAGAAAAGTTAACTCTTGACTATAGGACACTGAGGAAGAGAAGACAGGAAAAGTTCCAACAGTTGTTTTTTTCATTTGCTGTATAAGAAAACTATAGCTGATTTACTTGCTGGAACTGCTAAATAAGCAGTGACACCTCATAATGAGAAAGTTCTCCTTTGAAGGGAAAATAAAAATGTTTTATAACAGTGGTTTAGAAAAATCAAATGGCCCAAAGTTACTGCATCAAATAAGATTTTTCACCCTTTCTGGCATTATTTTTGAGCCAGAGAATAAGTTAAATTACCTAATGAAAAGGTGAAAAACAAAGTCCTCTGAACCCACCTTTCATGTATTTTCTATAATCAGAAATTGTCAAGCTACTGTTTAATTTTCATCACTTTAAACCACAAATGAAAGGCCTCATTTTTAGACTACCAGCAAATGAATATATATATATAACACCTTAAATATATTAATATTATTGTTGTTCTTCTGCAGTGTATATCCATCTACACATAGTAATGTCAAAAATCCAAGTTCTTCACTCTTTTATACACTATAATTTTCCATAGGGCTGGTCAATATAAATGTGTATTTAAAATTATATACCTTTGTACATGTCCAAAAATCCTACAGATTTATTTTTGCTCCAACTTCTAATATTATATTCTATATGGATTCAACATATGGAGCCTGATTTATATAATATTTAGAAAGAAATCTGTGTTATAAGAAATAATGCATTTCCTATAAATTTTTAATTCACCTTTTATAGATTATCCAATTTGCATAAAACTTTAAAAATGCATAAGTGAATATATTAAGCAAATGAATATTAAAGAGGATAAGAAATATTGGAAGAATTACTACTGTTAAAATGTCTATACCACCAACAGTCACCTATAGATTCAATGCAATCTTTAACAAGATTCCAATGCCATTTTTTATAGAAGGAGAAAAAAAATCTAAAATTTTTATGGAATCACACAAAAAGAAAAAACCAGGAGGCCTCACAGTTCCTGACTTCATGTTATACTATAAAGCCAGGCATCAAACCAATATGCTCAGCATCACTGAACATCAGGAAAATGCAAATCAAAACCACAATGAGGTATTACCTCATACCTGTCAGAATGTTCATCATCAAAAGGAAAACAAGTGTTGGAGAGGATGTGGATCAAAGGGAAACCTCTTGCACTGTTAGTGGGAATGTAAGTTGCATGTAAAATGGAATCTAAAACGGGAATGTAAAAGCCACTATGGACAACAGTATGGAGGTTCCTCAAAAAATACAAAACAGAACTACCATATGACCCAGCAATTTTATTTCTAGGCATGTATCTTTAAAAAAAACAAATCATTAATTTGAAAAGATACATGCATCCCAATGTTCACAGCAGTATTATTTACAATAGCCAAGATAGGGAAGCCCCCTCAGTGTTCATCAACAGATGAATGGATAAAGAAGCCGTGGAATATGTTACTCAGCCATAAAAAAAACATGAAATGATGCCATCTGCCAAAACATGGACGGACCTGTGCTAAGTGAAGTGCGTCAGAGAAGGACAGACACTGTGTGACTTCACTTACATGTGAAGTCTAAAACCCAACGCAAATGAACTAACATGCAAAACAGAAAGAGACTCAAGGATACAGAGAACAAGCTGGGGCTTGTCATATGGGGTGGGTGGGGGGAGAGGAGTGAAACAGGTGAGGAAGATTAAAAGGTAGGAAGTCAGTTATAAAATAAGCCATGGGGCTGTGATGTACAGCATCAGGAATACAGTCAGTAACACTGCCCTAGTTTTGTGTGGTGACACAAGGTTACTAGACTAATCACGGCCATCATTTCACAGTGTATAAAAACATCAAATCACTATGCTGTACATCAGAAACTAACACAACATTGTAAGTCAATCACACTTCAATAAAAAAGAGAGCCTCTATATAATGACAAAAAATTAACAGGAAGTTATAACAAATCTATATATCATATATTTATTAAAATTGCCTCAACCATGTATAGATAAAATTTAATAAAAATACAGGATAAACTAATAATCCATCATTTGTTAGGAGATCCCAAAGCATGTTCAGTGCAGTAGAGGCAGAACACCTAGGAGACTTCACATTGTTTTCACATACATGTTGCAAAGCTCTGTATGTGCTAAGTCACAGAACAACTCTGAATGGATTTTCATGGTCGGTTATTATACAGACCACATCTCCTAGTCACAAGGCAATTAAAATTAATAATGCATGGATACATTTGAAATTTTTCCACGTGGAAAAAAATTTTTTTAACATTTCTAAGTAACCCTTAATTCAAAGTAAAGATTGGAAAGGAAATGTATACATTAGTAAGAATGAGCCACAGCTCACAACAAAAAACACATGATGATGAGTATATTTCCATTTTTTCAAAAATATTTGTACACATTTGGTAAAGCACACAACTCTATCTCTACAAGACACGTGAATGATAAACATAACTTGGTAGACAAACAGAGCAGTGAAAGAACAATGTTACCTCCTTGTACTGATCATGCTCTGACTCTTTAGCTGGGAGAGGTCTAAATATGTAAGTTTCATGGCACACATACCTCACGGTCTCTCCTGGGCACATACACACTTGGGACCAATTCAACTCTCTCTGTGCTCCTCTCGTCACTTGAAATCCCCTTTTATTAAAAAGACAGCTCCACCTCTACTTACTCTTCTCTTCCTGATCACAGATTAGGAAGATATTTCAGGTCCCAGAAGAGACTAGGGAGAAAGATGTTTCTGCACCCACAGGAATTTGTGGGGCTAACTCATGTGAGTCAGCTGACAAGCTTCTAGAGCTTTAGGGGCAGAGCCATGGGGAGGCTCCTGTCTGGGGTCCTCAGTCCTTTCACAGTCAAAGAGCAGCAGGAAGAGAAGGGACATCTCCAGAATGTCCTGGAGCCAGGCAGACACAGGGCCCACCAGAGGACTCCAGATACACAGAGAGGAGGGGGGTGACTGTTGCCACCTCCAATTACCAGTGATCTAAAGAATTTTCTATGACAAAGTTTAAGACATATTATCAATGTTTTTGAAATAAGCATTTTTGGGAAAGAACTGTATTCACTTAACAGCGACAGGAACAACACAATTTAGGATTTAAGTTTCTACTGGGAAAATACCGTGTTTTTTGTTGTTGTTGTTTTAACTTTACTCCCTCCATCTGGCTGCCAGAATCAGCTTTATCAATCAGCAAATACCAGTGCTAACTCACTCCACAGGGAATCTGTTGATGCAAAACCCAGGAAACACTTTATCTCCACTGGGAATATCTTCAAGAAGGGATTAGAGGGGGCTGGAAAGGCAGGATCCTGTGGGGGGTGGGGGTGGAAAAAAACTAATATGCTGAACTGAAAACACATACACACACATGGGAATTATTTTACTTTCAACAAGTTCTGAAAGTAGTAACAACACTGGGGAAAGTAAAAAGAGTAATTTCACATGGATGTTTCGGGAAGGCTGAGAGGGTAGGCATTTAGCCCTCACACTGGGCTAGTGGTAAAGAACCTGCCTGCCAATGCAGGACACAAGAGATGTGGGTTGGATCCCTGAGTGGGGAAGATCCCCTGGAGAAGGACATGGCAACCCACTCCAGTATTCTTGCCTGGAGAATCCCACCGACAGAGGAGCCTGGTAAGCTATGATCCACAGGGTCGCAAAGAGTCAGATATGACTGAAAGGACAGCATTGCTGCTGAATTTGTCTGCTATTTCTCAGCCTCTGTCTCCTCAGGTTGCCAATTTCTTGCTCCAGGTTATAATTCTGCATTCATAACACTGTTACAGTTTCCATGGTAACTTTCTGTGATGTCACACAGAAAACATTGCCGAGTTACCCCACAGCCTCGGTTTCCCAGTCAAATCATCCATGGATTTTAATCTTTCCAACGGAAACAGGAGGTTTAGTATTAAAAGTTCTAGGGAGAAGGTCTCAACGCTGAAACCCCATCTACCACACTGCCTGGGACAAGAAGAACCCTGACAGCCCGGGACCCTGGTGAAGCCCAAAGGAGCAGAGTCCACCTCCTGGATTTGCACCCAGGCCCCTCCAGTTCTGAGACATGTGCCTTGGGCATATATCTAACAGTCTCCAACTTCAGTTTATCCAGCTGTAAAGTGGCCAAGTACCTCAGAACCATTAGAACGGTCCTGGGGGCCAGGTCCCCAGACCCGTCTAGCGGTCACGGCTGAGGGGGCCGGGCACCTAGGCCCAGCTGGCCTCAGGCTCCTCAGGACACCCAGACGTGGGGGCAGGTCCCATGTGGATGGGCGATGCCATCAGATCACAGAGGCGGGGATGGGCAGAGGGTCACCACCACCTGGAGGCCTGGGCTTGGCCAGCGGCCTTGGTGAGGCTCTGGAGCCCGCAGGACAGAGCCCCCCGACTGCTCCTGGGCCCCCAGCTCACCCGCTGGCCTGAGGCTGGGTGAGAAGACAGACCTGCCTCTTATCTCACTGCTCAGCCTGACAACCACCGGCCCCCGGCGGATGGCTGAGTGGGCCACTAAGGGCTGCTCACTTAGGGGCGGCACTGCAGCCCTGACCAATGGCTGAGCAGGACTGCTAATGGTCCTGTGGTAACTGTTGCCTGGTAACAGGGTGGCTGTAGGATGACTGAAGAACACCAATGGCCATGTGCTAAGGGCTGTGCACGGGTCACTAGTACATTACCACAATGCCTGGCAAATGACCACTTGAGACCGAGGTCACCTTGAGCTCCCCAGAACTCTCAGTGACCTCTGACCTCTGGATACAGAATTAAAGAGGAAGCCACAGTTGAGTCACTCAGTAAATATCTGTGGAGGGCTTGGTCTGCACCACCCAACACCTGGGCGCCAGGAAGGTGGAGGAGGGTGGTGCAAGTGCCATGGCCCCGGCAGAGGCTGCTTCTCCCCCACCTCCTCGGCAGGGGCTGGCCCCTGGGATGAGATCAGCCTTGGTTCTGGGCCCTGTTTTCTCCTGTGCCCACACATCTAGGCAAACAGAACATACGTTGAAATCTCAAACAGTGAACCTCTGTGCTCAAGAAACGGAGTCCAGGGCAGGCAGGGCTATTTCAATTTACCATCTCCAAAGGAGGGGATGTGGTTCTTTACAGAGGGTAATTTAAAATGAACGAAAGTCTTCAGCTTGCAGACAGCTTATAATTATTATTTGGGTTTAAGGCACTGTGACAATCGTCTGAACCTCTGAAAACACAATGGAAGTAAATACCTACCTTCAGAAACCAAAGTATCAGTTAATTCAAGGCCTGCGGAAGTGCCTATTTCTAAAGAAGTAACATAATAATTTTATCTCGCAACTTTGTGACAAAAAGAGAGCCAGTTTAAGCTTCCTTAGATACATTGTTGTTATCAGATATTTAATCAGTGCACCTAAAGTATCGTTTAAGAAATTTATCTTTAGAAACACTGAAGCAAAGACAAATATCATACAATATTACTTATATGTAGAATCTAAAAAATTGATAAAAATGAACTTATTTATAAAACAGAAATAGACTCACAGATGTAGAAAACAAATCTATGGTTAACATGAAGTAAAGGGGGGTGGTGGTGATAAATTGGGATATTGGGGTTGAAATATACACACTAGTATATATAAAATAGACAACTAATAAGGACCTACTGTATAGTACAGGGAACTCTACTCAATACTCTGTAATGGCCTATATGGGAAAATAAGCTAAAAAAGACTGGATATATGTATATGTATAACAATCATTTTGCTATATAACTGAAACTAATGCAACATTGTAAATCAATTATATTTCAGTATCTTAAAAAAGAAATGCTAAGGTGTTCTTCAATAAAAAGAACTTTGAAAGACACAATTGTGTGCTTTCTGAGTAGAGAAAGAAAAAAAAAAAAAAAAACTACAGGAGGGAAATACAGCATTATGTACCTAGACAGCAGTGCGAGTTCTCCTCAACACTGTTTGGGCTAGAAGCTCTTAGGAAAAAAGAATTTATGATCAACTCAGCTTGGAAATCCTGCATGAAACTGACAAGTGTTTAAGGGCTTGGGAAGATTCCTTGGAGAAGGAAATGGCAACCCATTCCAGTCCAGGATTCTTGCCATGGACAGAGGAGCCTGGCAGGCTACAGTCCATGGGGTCGCAGAGTCGGACACGACTTAGTGACTAAACAACAAGTTCTGCAGTAAAGAAACTGTCCATGGGGTCACAAAGAGCTGGACATGACTCAGCGACTCAACAATGAAACAGAGATATCCTAATTGTTCAACAACCCCCATTACAAATAAGAATGATCGTCTACAAATGTATAAAGTGTATAAAAGTGTTAGTCACTCAGTCGTGTCCAACTCTTTGCAAACCCATGGACTGCACCCCGCCAGGCTCCCCTGTCCATGGGATTTCCCAGGCAAGAATAATGGAGTGGGTTGCCATTTCCTTCTCCAGGGGATCTTCCCAACCCAGGGACTGAACTCAGGTCTCCTGCATTGCAGGCAGATTCTTTACTGTCTGAGCCACCAGGGAAGCCCATAAATGTGTTAAGTCACAGCTAAATAAAAGAAAGGAAGCCTGTTTGGTTGAGGACACACCTAGAATATACATATACAAATACACATATATCCGTGTATCTGGCATATACAAATATGTGTTGAATGAATGACTGAATAATCCTCTTTCATTTTCCTCACTCTAATCAAGAGACAGCTGGTCTGATACACCCTGCAGACCCCCTAAAAGGAACAGGGGGGCTAGGAGAACATGACAGAAGCAAGAACACAGGCCGTGTGTGCGACAGCCAGGGCTGTGTGATCTTGTGCACTTTTTGCACAACAGGAATTAAAATATTTTCATCCCGTAAGACCCCATGTGAAGAAAGCACCTGGCATGACCTTGGCACAGAGAAGGATTCAAAAAATACCACTCCCCTCTCTCTCATTCTGACTTCTCCCTCATTTAAATCCTGAGGAAATAACAACTCAGGGGACAAGTAAAACGTCATGGGGGACGGCTGAGTGAGATGAAGTAAATAGGCCAAAACAAACCCCCCATCGAATCTGAGACAAGAAAAAACTTGCTTCTAAAGCCTGTAACACTAGCCCCATTCACGTTCCTAGAGGTCTTGAGTGCTAGAGTGTCTTTTAACCTTGAGGTGTTCATCCTGTTTAATCATACTAATTCAACAAAACTCCTAATTGTATTAGGTCGCCCTATTCTGTCAAAGCCTTTGCATCTTCAAAATCAAAACAGTATCTGTACAATTAAATTTTGTCTCTTTCCTCCAACAACCCTGAAACATTAAAATGTCCCCAAATAAGCCAGGTTTAAAGCTCCAAATTGAAGAAGGCAATGGCACCCCACTCCAGTACGCTTGCCTGCAAAATCCCACGGACAGAGGAGCCTGGAAGGCTGCAGTCCATGGGGTCGCTGAGGGTCAGACATGACTGAGCAACTTCACTTTCACTTTTCACTTTCATGCATTGGAGAAGGAAATGGCAACCCACTCCGGTGTTCTTGCCTGGAGAATCCCAGGGACCGGGGAGCCTGGTGGGCTGCTATCTATGGGGTCACACAGAGTTGGACACGACTGAAGCGACTTAGCAGCAGCAGCAAAGCTCCAGATATGCCGGCAACAGCTTCCCTGGGAGCTTGGGGGGTAAGAAATCTGCCTGCAATGCAGAAGCCATAGGAGAAGTGGGTTTGATCCCGGAGTCAGAAAGATCCCTGGAGAAGGAAATGACAATCCACTCTAGTATTCTTGACTGGTGAATCCCATGGACAGAGGAGCCTGGTGGGCTACAGTTCAAGGGGTTGCAAAAAGTTGGACGACTGAAGTGACTTAGCAGCAGCAGCAGCATGCTGGCAACAACATAAGTATGAAGATCATTATTGAACACACACCTAATTTACACAAATAAAACTGCATCTTGCCTAGTTGTCCCCCTTTGATGAGGCTGGGCTCCTGCTTATGTTGTTTCTGAAATCTGAAATAATCTGACATACTGAGAAGTTGATTTGCTGAAGAGAAGGCTTTGTAAGAGGGTGGGCTTTCCTTCCTCTGTATCAACCAGTCATCACAGAATGAAGGAGAGACAGGAATCATATATTAAGATGAAAATTTATGGCATCACCTGACATGCTGACAGAATAAGGGGCGAGTCAGGAGGAACTGCTGCACTAACCACACTATTTACGTTCCAGTGAATCCTGCGTTTTAAAATGTTGACATTTGTTTTGAAACTAGATTCAAATTTAGTACACAGTATTTCTTTGTTGGCAAGAGCTGCAAGCGAGTGATGGTTGGTCTAGCTGTTTTATACACACTCTGTATGGAGGGTATCAGAGGCCCTATGAATCAGGTCAAAAATGAACACCACATGGACGGTCTTGGAGGAAAAGAAATGACTTGTTACATTCCTATCACAAGAACGAGCCTGTATTTTCGTAATCCCACTGATAAGGCAGTACTAAGCATGGCAAACTGCCCATGTGCACTAATGTAGTCTCTTTTACATTAAGAACTCTGATTTTGCAAAAGCAAGATAAAATCACCCCAAAATGGAGGCCAATTTACAGACCTGTCAAATGCACAGCCCTAATCAGAGGAGTCCAGGGTGGCCCACAGCACATCCTCCGGGGGTTATTTTTAAAGCGTCTGATCTCATTCCTGTGCTGACACACACTCACGGGTCAGAAAAGCCCCCTGCCATAGTTTCTCACTTAGTAACACAGCCAGGAACTCGGCGAGGAGCTCAATGACATTCTTAACAGGACTAAAAAATTCAGTTCTTTCGCTTTCTTGAAATTTGCCAACACACCACACTGACAGTGAAAGTTTTCTGACTCAAGGAAAGATAACACCAAGAATATGTGAAGAATTTCTTAACAAAACACACACGCACACACACACACACACGGGAAAAACCCAAATCCTGACTTGGGAAAACAAGCAAACCATATCCACAGGAGTTCTCAAATCCACTTTGGTGGCAAAAAAAAAATACCTGAAAGAGCAATTCCAGCCCACTGGGGCCTTTTACAATGGGGTCTTGCCCTCACCAACAACGGAAGAACAATAAATACATTTTCAATTCATGTTTCTAAGGGGAATAAAGAGTGTCGGGATCTGGAGGGCGGCCAGTGCAGCAGCCGGAGAGGCCCTGTGACCGAACTCTCTCAGATCAGTCCTTTCGGGAGATCGGGAGAGTGGAACTAAAGAGCACCCTTGGAGAGGGTGTGGAGGAAACGTGACCAGACCCGGGAACTGCCAGCCAATGTGAGTGATACCCCACTCCCAGTGACCTGAAAATGATACCGTGTGCGTCACACGTGACTCCGGGCATGGGGGTGCTGGCAAGCTCCCAGCCTCGTGCAATAACTTTGTGACTTCACCCAGGATCCCGCCAACACTACCCTGAAGTCTAGCATCCAAGAAGACTGCACGTAGGATTTAATCAAACTAAATACATGAAGTAAAAAATGTCTCAGTCAACCACTTGGCCTGCACCATGATAAGTTATACTGAGCAACCCCATCCCAAGCTCTCAGGAGACAAGGTGCCTGGTGGGACACACAGCTGCTGCTACTACTGCTAAGTCGCTTCAGTCATGTCTGACTCTGTGCGACCCCACAGACGGCAGCCCACCAGGCTCCCCCGTCCCTGGGATTCTCCAGGCAAGAACACTGGAGTGGGTTGCCATTTCCCTCTCCAATGCATGAAAGTGAAAAGTGAAAGTGAAGTCGCTCAGTCGTGTCCGACCCTCAGTGACCCCATGGACTGCAGCCTTCCAGGCTCCTCCATCCATGGGATTTTCCAGGCAGGAGTACTGGGACATACAGCAAGCCTTGACAAACCAGGGAAACTACACTCAGGACCGTGGTAATTTTACAGAAACAGGGCAGGGACAAAGTGGATGGGGCCACAGTCCAAAAGGACATGGGATCTGCTGGCTCCTGAACATCCCACCAAGACTCCTACATTCCAAAATAAGTCATCACAAACATGCAAAATACTTGGCTCAGGCTGCCAAGTGTTAGCAGTTGCTGCCCAGAGTTGAAATGACCTTTGCCCTCCCACCCACTCTGGTTTCTCTGGGATTAGGTCTGTCCTGTTGCCTATAAAGCCCACCAGGCCCCCCTCTCTGCTCCCTTTGACTGTGTTCCTAAAGGAACTCTCCATCGACTAAGGACGCAGGTATCACTGTGCTGTGCTCAGTCGTGTCTGACTCTTTGCGACCCAATGGACCCCAGCCCACCAGCCTCCTCTGTCCATGGGATTCTCCAGGCAACAATACTGGAGTGGGTTGTCATGCCCTCCTCCAGGGAATTTTCCCAACCCACGGATTTAACCTGGGTCTCCCGCACTGCATGCAGATTCTATACGTCTGAGCCCACCAGGGAAGCCCACAGTTATCACTGGGCAGGAGAAAAAGACGAAAAATCAACCTTAAAGCCATATTTCTTTTTTGGAAGACAAATACAAAGCTTTCTAAAAAACATATGTGCATGCACACACACACACACACACACACACACACACACACACACACACAATGTATTTTAATATTAGTTTTAACAAAATTTGAAAAATGTTTCTATTAAGTCAAATATGTGTGTTAGTCACTCGGTCGTATCCAACTCTGACCCCACAGACTGTAGCCCACGAGGCTCCTCTGTCTATGGGATTCTCCAGGCAAGAACACTGGAGTAGGTTACCATTTCCTCCTCCAGGGGACCTTCCTGAACCAGTGATCGAACCCGGGTCTCCTGCAGGCAGATTCTTTACCATCTGAGCCATGAGGGAAGCCCATTATGTCAAATGTTTCCTTCCGAATGATTGAGTAAACAAGTATTTTTCATTCCTATTAAATCAAATACACATAACCTAAAAGGCCAGTAAACGACAAGCATTTTAGCTACACAAAGTTCACCACATCCTGACACCCTCAGAACAAAATGAGATGACACTAAGGCTTGAATCTGTGTCAAGTGTGGGGTCTGCAGCTGCCCGGGTTTGCCTCCTGCTCTGTCCTGCACCCACCCAGCTCCTAGAGAGCTCCCAAAGCCAAGAAGCAGGCTCAGAGTCCCCACTGTGCACCACCCCCCAGTAATGAATAATGGCGTCAGAACTTCCTTGAGACTCTGGGTTCTAAGGCCAGAAAATAAAAACAAGTTGGAAAAAAAAAAAAGCAATGGAGGAAAAAGATGAAATATACACCAAACAAAATAAAAATCAGACAGCTTGTCCCAGGAGAGGAGAGCGGTCTTTGCTTTTGTCCATCAGTTCTCAAACGAGGGCCCACCTCCTCCACAAAGTTTTCCCTGAAGCCAGGTCTGTCTGAGGTTCTTCCACGCATTCCCATCTACAGCTCGCATCCCCTGCATGTCACTGTGGATCCCCTGGAGCCATCTTCCCCACTGGGACTCAAGCTGAGGGAGGAGAGAGACTATATGGAGCCTGTAATTGTACTATTTTCAACATCAAGCTTGGCCCATGATGAGAGTCACTATTACTAGAAAAGTGAAATCATATGTGTTCAAACCCTGTTTCTACCATTAACTCACACTGTGACATAAGATGCAAAATGCAGACAGTAAAGGCAGATATGCAGCCATGAAATTAAGATGCTTGCTCCTTGGAAGAAAAGCTATGACAAACCTAGACAGGGTGTTAAAGAGCAGAGAAGTTATTTTGCCAACAAAGTATAGTTTGTCTGTAAGCTCTGGTTTTTCTAGTAGTCATGTATGAATGTTAGAGTTGGACCGTAAAGAAGGCTGAGAGTTGAAGAATTGACGCTTTCATGCTGTGGTGCTGCAGAAGACACTTGAGAGTCCCTTGAAACTGGTCCTGAATGTTCATTGGAAGGACTGATGCTGAAGCTGAAACGCCAATACTTTGGCCACCTGATGCAAAGAACCAGCTCATTAGAAAAGATCCTGATGTTGGGAGAGATTGAGGGCAGGAGAAGGGGGTAACAGAAGGTGAGATGGTTGGATGGCATCACTGACTCAATGGACATGAGCTTGAGTAAACTCCAAGAGATAGTAAAGGACAGGAAGGCCTGGTGTGCTGCAGTCTATGGGGTTGAAAGAGCCAAACACAACTGAGTGACTGAACAACAACAAAAAAGGCAGATAAGATTATCCATGACACACCAGGCAGGCTGGCACAAGGGCCTCAGTGAGTATTCCAGGCTTTCCTTTCTCCCATCCCTCTTCCCTGCTCACCTCCAGCCCCAAGAGCCTTTCTGCCTTTTTACCCTTCTCCTCCCTCCGCTTCTCCTTCCAGTCCCTCCTCCTGTGTTTACCTTCCTGCTTATTTCCACCTTCTTACCACAAAGGATCATTTGCATCTGCAACTGCAAACTTCACCTTCTAATCTACAGTGAGACAAAACATTTTGTGTGACAGCTTCGCACTTTCTCTAGATATGGCTTAACCTATGATTATGCATAATATGAGGCCAATAATGAAGCACTGCTAATCTCATAAATGACAATGAAACATAATGCAGACTTCAGTTCATTATTTCCAAAAAAAAAAATGCAAGCCTAATGGGGTGTTTAAATTTTTTTAAAAAACCTGTTGAAACAGAATTTCATTTATCTAAGTGGCTTATGAAAAACATTTCTTTTCATAATAATATGCATAGCTTTGCATAATTATTTCATTATTTTGATGCTACTCAAAAAAACTCTTGTTCCTCAAAACAGAATTATTTTCACAAGACAATGCAAATAAGAACAAGAGACTTTCACCACTACTATTCAACATAGTTTGGCCACAGCAATCAGAGCAGAGAAAGAAATAAAAGGAATCCAAATTGGAAAAGAAGTAAAACTCTCACTGTTTGCAGATGACATGATCCTCTACGTAGAAAACCCTAAAGACTCCACCAGAAAATTACTAGAGCTAATCAATGAATATAGTAAAGTTGTACGATAAAAATCAACACAGAGAAATTCCTTGCATTCCTATACACTAATAATGAGAAAATACAAAGAGAAATTAAGGAAACAATTCCATTCACCATTGCAATGAAAAGAATAAAATACTTAGGACTATATCTACCTAAAGAAACTAAAGACCTATATAGAACTAACTAGAAAACTATAAAACACTGGTGAAAGAAATCAAAAAGGACACTAATAGATGGAGAAATATACCATGTTCATGGGTCAGAAGAATCAATATAGTGAAAATGAGTATACTACCCAAAGCAATCTACAGATTCAATGCAATCCCTATCAAGCTACCAACAGTATTTTTCACAGAGCTAGAACAAATAATTTCACAGTTTATATGGAAATACAAAAAACCTCGAATAGCCAAAGCAATCTTGAGAAAGAAAAATGGAACTGGAGGAATCAATCTGCCTGACTTCAGGCTCTGCTATAGAGCCACAGTCATCAAGACACTATGATACTGGCACAAAGAGAGAAATATAGATCAATGGAACAAAATAGAAAGCCCAGAGATAAATCCACACACCTATGGACACCTTATCTTTGACAAAGGAGGCAAGAATACACAATAGATTAAAGACAATCTCTTTAACAAGTGGTGCTGGGAAAACTGGTCAACCACTTGTCAAAGAATGAAACTAGAACACTTTCTAACACCATACACAAAAATAAACTCAAAGTGGATTAAAGACCTAAACGTAAGACCAGAAACTATAAAACTCCTAGAGGAGAACATAGGCAAAACACTCTCCGACATACATCACAGCAGGATCCTCTATGACCCACCTCCCAGAATACTAGAAATAAAAGCAAAAATAAACAAATGGGACCTCATTAAACTTAAAAGCTTCTGCACAACAAAGGAAACTATAAGCAAGGTGAAAAGACCACCTTCGGAATGGGAGAAAATAATAGCAAATGAAGCAACTGACAACTAATCTCAAAAATATACAAGCAACTCCTGTAGCTCAATTCCAGAAAAATAAATGACCCAATCAAAAAAATGGGCCAAAGAACTAAATAAACATTTCTCCAAAGAAGACATACAGATGGCTAACAAACACAGGAAAAGATGCTCAACATCACTCATTATCAGAAGGCTCCTCTGTCCATGAGATTTTCCAGGCAAGAGTACTGGAGTGGGTTGCCATTGCCTTCTGCCACTCATTATCAGAAAAATGTAAATAAAAAACACAATGAGGTACCATTTCACGCCAGTCAGAATGGCTGTGATCCAAAAGTCTACAAGCAATAAATGCTGGGGAGGGTGTGGAGAAAAGGGAACCCTCTTACACTGTTGGTTGGAATGCAAACTAGTACAGCCACTATGGAGAACAGTGTGGAGATTCCTTAAAAACTGGAAATAGAACTGCTTTATGACCCAGCAATCCCACTGCTGGGCATACACACCGAGGAAACCAGAAGTGAAACAGACGCGTGTACCCCAATGTTCATCGCAGCACTGTTTATAATAGCCAGGACATGGAAGCAACCTAGATGTCCATCAGCAGATGAATGGATAAGAAAGCTGTGGTACAGATGTGTATAGTGGACTTTTGGACTCAGAGGAAGAGGGAGAGGGTGAGATGATTTGGGAGAATGGCATTGAAACATGTATAATATCATGTAAGAATCGAATTGCCAGTCTATGTCCGATGCAGGATACGGCACGCTTGGGGCTGGTACACAGGGATGAACCAGAGAGATGTTGTGGGGACGGGGGTGGGAGGGGGGGTTCATGTTTGGGAATGCATGTACACCTGTGGTGGATTCATGTCAATGTATGGCAAAACCAATACAGAATTGTAAAGTAAAATAAAAAATTAATTAATTAATAAAAAAAAAGAAAGCTGTGGTACATATACACAATGGAGTATTTTTCAGCCATTAAAAAGAATACATTTGAATCAGTTCTAATGAGGTGGATGAAACTGGAGCCTATTATACAGAGTGAAGTAAGCCAGAAAGAAAAACACCAATACAGTATAATAACACATATATATGGAATTTAGGAAGATAGTAATGATAACCCTGTATGAGAGACAGCAAAAGAGATACAGATGTATTGAACAGTCTTTTGGACTCTGAGTGGGAAAGGGAGAGGGTGGGATGATTTGGGAGAATGGCATTGAAACATGTATAATATCATACATGAAACGAATCACCAGTCCAGGTTCAATGCATGATACTAGATGCTTGGGGCTGGTGCACTGGGATGACCCAGAGGGATGGTACGGGGAGGGAGGAGGGTGGGGGGTCCAGGATGGGGAACACGTGTACACCTGTGGCGGATTCATGTTGATGTATGGCAAAACCAAAATAATATTGTAAAGTAAGTAACCTCCAATTAAAATAAATAAATTTATATTAAAAAAATAAAAAACATGTTGAAACAGAATTTCATTTACCTAAGTGGTTTATGAAAAACATTTCTTTTCATAATAATATGCATAACTTTGCATAATTATTTCATTATTTTGATGCTACTCAAAATAATCTTGTTCATCAAAACAGAATTATTTTCACAAGACAATGCAAATAAGAACAAGAGACCAAAACCATTTACACCCTTAAATCCAAAGTCCCATACAAAGTCCACTAATCTAAAAAATACAACAAACTAGAGAATATAACAAAAAAGAAGCAGACTCACAGATATAGAGAACAAACTAGTGGCTACCAGTGGGGAGAGGGATGGGGGAAGGGGCAACACAGGGATCAGGGGTAAGAGGTACAAACTATTAGGTATAAAATAAGCTACAGGGATATAGCATACAACACAGAGAACACAGTCAATATTTTATAATAACTATAAATGGAGTTATAACCTTTAAAAACTGTGAATCACTGTGCTGTACACCTGGCAACTTACATAATATTGTACAGCAACTATACTTCAATTTAAAAAATAATTTAAAAAATTTCAAGAAAAAAAATTAAAATCTATACACTGCTTTTTTTTTTAAATATCGGTGTTGGAAAAGACTCTTGAGAGTCCCTTGAACTGCAAGGAGATCCAACCAGTCCATTCTAAAGGAAATCAGTCCTGAATATTCATTGGAAGGACTGATGCTGAAGCTGAAACTCCAATGCTTTGGCCACCTGATTCAAAAAACTGACTCTTTGGAAAAGACCCTGCTGCTGGGAAAGATTGAAAGCGGGAAGAAAAGAGGACAACAGAGGATAAGATGGTTGGATGGCATCACCAACTCGATGGACATGAGTTTGAACAAGCTCTGGGAGTTGGTAATGGACAGGCAAGCCTGGTGTGCTGCAGTCCATGGGGTCACAAAGAGTTGGACATGACTGAGTGACTGAATTGAACGGATACACTGATTAAAAAAAACCAGTCTCCACCATTGTCCATAATTGAGCAGGTTTGGAATTTCAATCCATTCTCTATGGACCTAAATCCAATGTCACCATGCTGCCATCATTCACTGGAGAATTCAGGAAAGGCTGGGTACCACATCAGCCAGATCTACGGTAGATGAGGAACTAGGTCAAATTCTTCTTTCCTTTCAGTTCAGTCACTCAAGTCGTGTCCAACTCTTTGCAACCGCATGGACTGCAGCATGCCAGGCTTTCTTGTCCATCACCAACTCTTGGAGCTTACTCAAACTCAAGTCTATCGTGTTGGTGATACCATTGAACCATCTCATCTTCTGTTGTCCCCTTCTCCTCCTGGCTTCAAATTTTCTCAGCATCAGGGTCTTTTCTAATGAGTTGGTTCTTTACATCAGGTGGCCAAAGTATTGGAGTTTGAGCTTCAGCATCAGCCCTCCCAATGAATATTCAGGACTGATTTCCTTTTGAATGGACTGGTTGGATCTCCTTGCAGTCCAAGGGACTCTCAAGAGTCTTCTCCAACACCACAGTTCAAAAGCATCAATTCTTCAGTGCTCAGCTTTCTTTATGGTCCAACTCTCACATCCACACATGACCACTGGAAAAACCATAGCCTTGACTAGACGCACTTTGTTGGCAAAGTAATGTCTCTGCTTTTCAGTATGCTGTGTAGGTTGGTCATAGCTTTTCTTCCAAGGAGCAAGCATCTTTTAATTTCATGGCTGCAGTTACCATCTGTAGTGATTTTGGAGCCCAAGAAAATAAAGTCTCTCACTGTTTCCATTGTTTTTCCCCATCTATTTGCCATTAAGTGATGGGACCGGATGCCATGATTTAGTTTTCTGAATGTTGAGCTTTAAGCCAACTTTTTCACTCTCCTCTTTCACTTTCATCAAGAGGCTCTTTAGTTCTTCTTCACTTTCTGCCATAAGGGTGGTGCCATCTGCATATCTGAGGTTATTGATATTTCTGCTGGCAATCTTGATTTCAGCTTGTACTTCATCCAGCCCGGCATTTTGCATGATGTACTCTGCATATAAGTTAAATAAGCAGGGTGACAATTTAAAGCCTTGACGTAATCCGTTCCTGAGTTGGAACCAGACTGTTGTTCCATGTCCAGTTCTAACTGTTGCTTCCTGACCTGCATACAGAATTCTCAGGAGGGAGGTCAGGGTCTGCCTTCCCATCTCTTTCACTTTTGCACAGTTTGTTGTGATCCACACAGTTAAAGGCTTTGGCATAGTCAATAAAGCAGAAGTAGATGTTTTTCTGGAACTCTCTTGCTTTTTCGATGCTCCAGCAAATGTCAGCAATTTGGTTTCTGGTTCCTCTGCTTTTTCTAAATCCAGCCTGAACATCTGGAAGCTCATGATCCTTCTTAGACAGCCAGTTATCTCAACTTGAATAAAGTCCTGTGTGTGTCCACAGCATGTTTCACAGTGGACAGTTACAGACTAGACTATGAATATACAAATGTTATGTGTGTGGCTGGCAGACAAAAGCATTTAGAAGTTTTATTTCCACTTATATTGGGCAATCTGTCAGATGTCAAGAAATCTAGCACAAAACTGTGCTGACCCTACCCAAAGACAGTATCTCATGGTCACCCCTTTGACCCACACTCACAAGTGGGGCTTTGCACCATGGTATTAATGTACATTTTACATCCTAATGCCAACAATGCAAGAAAAATTACAAAATCCAGTTTCAGATACTTCTTTCTAAATGTAGCTAATCTCTCACCTTTCATACCATGACTTAGTGTTTTGTTAATAGTGTTGAAGAGAAATAAATGCTTCTGGGATATCTTCATTATCTCATTTCTAAAAGGGTCTCTGAAAGATATAATCATTACAGAAGAAAAAGTAAAAATTTCTAGTCTGAAGCAATAGAATGACAGGATGAATTCAGCACTCTTTTTAATACTTATTTTAAATATATTTTCATCATTTGTATTTTTCTCTTTTTAGAGCAGTTTTAGGTTCCCAGAAAAAAAGCCAAAGAATGAGAGTTCCCATATACCCCTGACCCCTCACAGTCCCCACCATCAGCAACCCCACTAGGAAGGTGCATTTACTATAATCCATGAACCGACACTAACACATCTTGCTCACCTGAAGTCCAAAGTTTACGTCAGAATTCACATTTGAAGTTGTTGGGCATTCTGTGGGTCTGACAAATGTATAACAGCACTCACCAGTCATTACAGTATCAGGCAGAGGATGGAGTCAGTGCTCAGAAACTCTTCCACCTGTCCCCCGAAACTGCTGGCAACCACTGATCTTTTTACTGTCACCACAGTTTTGCCTTTTCCAGAATGTCATATGGTTCAAATATAAAATATGCAGCTTTTCCAGACTGGCTTGTTTCCCTTGGTAATATGCATTTTATGGATCCTGCATATCTTTTTACAGCCTGATAGCTTATTCTTTTTAGTGCTGAATAATATTCCACTGTCTGGATATACAACAATTTATCCATTCACTGACTGAAGGATATCCAATTGCTTTCATGTGTTGTCAATTATGAATAAAGCTGCTCTAAACATCTGTGTTGGAGAAGGCAATGGCAACCCACTCTAGCACTCTTGCCTGCAAAATCCCATGGATGGAGGAGCCTGGTGGGCTGCACTCCATGGGGTCACTAAGAGTTGGGCACGACTGAGCAACTTCACTTTCACTTTTCCTTTCATGCATTGGAGAAGGAAATGGCAACCCACTTCAGTGTTCTTGCCTGGAGAATCCCAGGGACAGGGGAGCCTGGTGGGCTGCCGTCTATGGTGTCGCACAGAGTCAGACATGACTGAAGCGACTCAGCAGCAGCAGCAGCAAACATCTGTATGAACGTACATTTTGACTCACTTGGAGTGCAAGTGCTGGACCACCTGCTAAGAGTATATGTTGTTTTATAAGCAACTGCTACACTGCCTTCCAAAGTGGCTGCACCATTCTGCACTCCCCTCAGCCATGAATGCGAGTTCCTGTTGCTCCACATTTTCAGTAAGATATGGTGTTGTCAGCATTCCAGATTTTGGCCATTTTTATTTTGGAGGGGCGAGGGGGGCTGTGCCATGCAGACTGCGGGAGAGTGGCCACAGGCACAGGTGCAGTATCTCACCGTTGTTTTAAATTGCATTTCTCTGATGACACATAATATGGAGCATTTTTCATATGCTTTTATTTGTTATCTGTTTTACTTTCTTGGGTGAGATGTCTGTTCAGGTGTTTTGCCCAATTTTAAAAGGGTTGTTTTTCTTTTCTATTTTATTGAAGCATCGTTGGTTTATAATACTACATAAAATTCATATATATTACATTTCAACTTCTATGTACACTATAGCATGCTCACTATCAAAAGTTCAGTTTCCCTTCATCACTATACAGTTAACCCCTTTACCCCTAGTTGTTTGCTTTTTTACTGTTGAGTTTTAAGAGTTTTTGCAAATTTTGGATAACAGTCCTTCATCAGATATCTCTTTTGCAAATATTAGCAAATATTAGTCTACTATTTTGCAAATATTAGCTTCCAGTCTAAAAGCTTCCATGTGGCTTTTCTTTTTATTCTCCAGACAGTGTATTCTGTAGAAAAAAATTTAAACTTTAATAAAGTTCAGCTTATCAATGTTTCCATCATGGATCATGCCTTTACTGTTGTATTTAAAAAGACATCATGAGATCCAAGGTCACCTATATTTTCTCCTATGTTATCTTATAGGGAGTTTTATAATTTTACATTTTATATTCCATTTTGAGTTAATTTATGAAGAGTATAAGGTGTGTGCCTAGGTTCATTTCCCTGCCTGCTGATGTCCAGTTACTCTACTAGCTTTTATTGAAAAGACTATCTTTTCTCCACTATATTGTATGTGCTCCCATGTCAAAAATCAGTTGACTGTATTCATGTGGGTCTATTTCTGAGCCTTATATTCTGTTCCACTCATCAACCTGTCAGTTCTTTTGAAAATTCTTTTGCCAATACCACCCAATGGTGGCTACTGTAGCTTTATATTAAGTCAAAGTCAGGTAGCATCAATTCTCCAACTTTTTGTTTTTCTGTATTGTGTTGCCTATTCTACATGCACATTTGGGAATCAGTTTGTTGATATTCACAAAGTAACCTGCTGAGATTTTTGAATGGGATTGCACTGAATTTAGAGATCAAGTTTGGAAGACCTGATATCTTGACAATAATGAGTTTTCCTATCCATGGAAATGGACTATCTCTCCATTTATTAAGTTCTTTGATTTCTTTCATCAGAGTTTTGCAGTTTTCTTCATATAGATCTTATACATATTTTGTTAGATTTATACAAACTTCATATTTGGAGATTATGCTGTAAATAGTATTGTTTTTTAATTTCAAATCCCACTTCTCTGTTGTTAGTATATAGGAAAGCAACTAATTTTTATAAACTAATTTTGTTATTTGCAACTTTACTACAATTGCTTATTAGTTCTAGGCATTTTTCCATCAGTTCTTCAGAATTTTCTACATAGACAATCATGTCATGTCAGCTGTGAACAAAGACAATAATTTGTTTGTTTTAAAGAATGAAGAAATAAAAGTAGAACTGACCAAGAGTGAATGGGGGGAACAAAGAGTTTTATACATTCCTTTCCAGTCTGTGTACCTTTTACTTCTACATTGGCGAGGACTTCCAGTATGATGTCTGGAAAAGGACTGGTGAGAGGGCACATCCTTGCCTTGTACCTGATCTTCGTGGGAAGGGTCTGAGCTTCTCACCATGAATGGAGAAAGAAGATGTGGTAAGACACACACACACACACACACGAACACTACTTAGCCAGAAGAATGAACTAATGCCATTAGCACCAACATGGATGGATTCAGAGATTACCATACTAAGTGAAGTGAATCAGACAGAGAAAGACAAATACCATATGAAATCACTTATACATGAAATCTAAACTATGACACAGATGAACTTATCTATGAGACAGAAACGGACACAGAGAACAGACTTGTGACTGCCAAGGAAGAGGGGGTTGGGGGAGGGATGGAGCAGGAGGCTGGGGTTAGCAGATGTAAACTATATATGGAATGGATAAACAAGGTCATGCCGTATAGCACAGGAACTATATTCCATATCCTATGATAAACCACAATGGAAGAGAATATTTTTAAAATGTATATATATTATAACTGAATCACTTTGCCACAGAGTAGAAATTAACATAACATTATAAATCAACTATATGTCAATTGAAAAAAAACACACACACACAAATAAAAAAGGAGCCCAAACTTGGAGGGCATGTGGCCAGGCACTGACCAGGGGCTCTGGGTGCATGAAAAGTCCCAAGGGCTGGACTGGATGAGATCAGGTGTGTCTGACAATGAGGAATAAAACACTGGCCTGGCCTTGGGGTGGGGAGCGGGAAGATGAAAAGTTCTATAAGTGGATACACACCATGAATGGACTTAATGTCCAAGAACTATACACCTGAAATGGTAAATTTCATGTTATACATATTTCACTACAATAAAAAGAAATGCTTTAAAAATGAGGGGGAAAACGCTATCATTACTGTTCAAAAATACTGGGTCTCTTCAATTACCCTGGGAAACATGCCACAATTCTCCAAATCACTTCAGTGCAATAACAGTCTGCAGACTGAATTTTCAACAAGAAATCAAATATGAACACTTTCATCCCTATGGAGAATAAGCAGTAGCCAGGATCTGCATCAAGATCAAATTTGATGCGGCTTCCCTGGTGTCTCAGTGGTAAAGAAACCACCTGCAATGCAGGAGGTCATCTGCAATGCAACAGATACAGGTTCAATCCCTGGGTCAAGAAGACCTCCTGCAGAAGGAAATGGCAACTTGCTCTAGTATCCTTGCCCGCGAAATCCCATGGACAGAAGATCCTGGTGGGCTATAGTCCATGGGGTCTCAGAGAGTCAGATACAACTTAGCAACTAAACCACAAACCCCCACCACAGAAGTACAGGTAATCTAAAAGCTCTAGCTAATTAGGGGTTAACTGTTCTTCCATGGCGCCCTAAAAAGTATAGCATTTAGAAATCAGACTTTGGACATATCCACCCTCTAACACACAGCCCTGGGCACAGAAGTCTGAGTCCTCCACCCAAAGGCCCAAATTCCTTCATAACCTTCCTTACATAAAAGAGAACTCACAGTAAACCCAGTTACCTGATTTCTCAATGCATAAAAAATTAAAAGGCATGCCTGATAGGTATAAGGAGAATAATATGGAAGAAGTGACAGAGTCAGGGAGGGACAGTGACTTGGGATCGGGGGAGAAGTGGAATCATGCTGAGCACAGGGCAGGGGTGCCAAGCCGTCTGGGGAGGGTTGTCTGCTCAGTGTGGTCTTAGTCCAAGTAACGTAGGGGGCACTGATGCATTTAAGAAAAGACTTAATAAAAACTACAGAGAGAAAAGGAGGTTCTGATATTGAGGTAACACAACAGTCTGACAAATATGCATCCATGAAGATACCTTCTTTCCCAATGATGTCAAGTAAAGGAGCCGATGCTTGAGTTTCAAGATTTCCTTCCTAAAAGAAGCTATTTTCAGGCTAAAAATGAACACACTCTCCTCCGATACCCTCTCCAAGTAGTGAAGGGACGTGAACAAGGGCAGCTTGTGTTTGCTCTCCTGTGTCCACTGTCTTCTGCTCCCTGTGGCCACCGTGGGCAGGGAGGGGACACAGCAGCCCTCCCCACCCACAGCAGGGTCCCTGTATTCCTGCTGCAGAAACCAGGGGCTTGGTACTGTGGAAGGCAGGAATATTTCTTCCTTTGAGCTCCTCTGCTTTCTCTCATCAAGCCAGCAACCACCAGAAATCAATTATTTACTGGTCATCTTATGTAAAATCATTGTGTTCACTTAAATGTCATGCTTTTTATTCTGAGGTTTTTATCTTGTCTCAGTGACAAAAATGATAGTTGGATAGACAGGGTTTTGTTTTTTTTTAATAATTTACACCCATGCAATCAATTCAAATTAGCTTGTGGTAATCTAAATTAGGGGAAAAACAGAAGGGAGGCAAGAAGGAAAAAAAAAGAGGAACTCTTCATTAATACGTTAAAGATACACTAAACTCACTTCAGCTCAAAGTGAATCACCTTCTGCCAGGATGCCTCCGCCTCACTGCCTGTCTACAACTAGAGAAAACTCGGACAGGAAATAGCTTGTGTCCCAAGCTGTGCATATTTAACAGTGAAATTGAAACAGATGTAATTCTCTGTCTTCATGATGAACTTCTTATAACTGGAAGAAAAACGCCAAGAGCTGGCTGCCTCTTCACAGGGAGCCTAATGAAGACTCCCTCTCATTCTGAATGCATGGCATTTCATGAGTCCAGCATTAAACATTTACACTTAGCTTTCCTCGGTCGGCATGAATGAGCCAAGTGAACTTCTCGGTGATCCTCTCTCCTGCAAATAAATTCCCGTCTTCTAGCACTTCTCGAGTGCCCATTTTGGAGACAGTGGCTGGAGGAGGAGGAGACCCCTATTCCGCAACGAGAGCAGCCATGGTCTGGCCTTTGGACATCTCAGCAACTCGCAGGCCAGCCCATGTCCAGCACCTGGGCACCCATCTGGGCACCTGGGCACCCAGCTCCGGGGAAAGTCATTTCCACAACACTGGAGTCCTCAGCCAGACAGCTGAGTGCCCAGCTCCCAGCTCACTCTGGAACATGACTTTCCATGAAAACGTGACTGCAGGAAAAGAGTACCATTCATACCCTTCATGAGATAAGGACCATCATTTTCAAGAACACAGTCAAAACAGAGGTCTCGAGTGTCATGGAAATGAATGAGATCAACGGTCTGGCATAGGTAAAATGTGCCTTCAAGGGGCGGACAAACAATTCTGCTACAAGGCTAACATTAAAATTCTGTTAAAAGTTCGGTTAAATTTGGACGTCACGTGTCAAAATGGTTTAAACACAACTCAGCTGTACCACTGAAAGGCCCTGAGTGGTTCATCAGAAGTGGGAGGCACACGCCGCCTGTGATGCGCCGTGCAACTTGCTGACACCACCCATTCCGTGCTCTCGGGGGACCGCGAGTAATCCCAGAGGCATGGGGCTGAGACACGTGGCTCCGAACCACGGCGAGTCCCGGCGTGGCTTACTCTTTTTGTCATTCTTCTTTCACGTGGAAGATTCCTGACACTCTCTGCTCCTGACAATGCTTATAAACAGATTTCAGAGAAGCCTTCAAACACACAGAAAAAATTGGTCTTTCCAACCGAGTGTCCTAGACAGTGAAACAGCTGCATCCTTATCCGGCAGACTCGAACCTGGATGCCCTTTTAAGATCTACTTTCCACAAAACCAAAACTCAAAAACTGCCCAAATTGCCAGTTTTGATCTCCATCAAAGACAACTCATGCATAAGTTAAGCTTTACCATGGTCCACTATACTAACAAGTCTGTTCTGGGAAAATTTAGAAAATGTTGACATTGGAAAAGAAGGTTTGGTGAAATACGCAGTAGGCTAAAATCTCCACACCAGCCTTTCATTACAACCTATAAAGACTATACTCTTAGTAATGTACCTCATAATCCACAATGATGCCTTACAGTAAGAGAACACAGCTGTTTGTGACCACTTTGAAATACACAGAAATACTGGATCACTATACTGTATACCTGGAACTAGCACAGGGTTATGCAGGTCAGTTATACCTCAAAAACATACAAACTCAGAAAAAGAGATCAGATTTCTTATCAGAGGTGGGGTGAGGGGAGTTGGATGAAGGTGGTCAAAGGTACAAAATTTCAGTTATGAGAGAAAGAAGTCCTAGGGGTGTCATGTACAAGACAACAAGTACAATTAAGACTGCTCCAGGTCATATACGAAAGTTGTTGAGAGTGTAAATCCTAAGAGTTCTTACCACAAAGACAATTTTTTTTCTATTTTATTTAATCTACGAGATGCTGCTGCTGCTGCTGCTAAGTCGCTTCAGTCGTGTCCAACTCTGTGCAACCCCATAGATGGCAGCCCACCAGGCTCCCCCGTCCCTTGGATTCTCCGGGCAAGAACACTGGAGTGGGTTGCCATTTCCTTCTCCAATGCATGAAAGTGAAAAGTGAAAGTGAAGTCACTCAGTCATGTCCGACTCTTCGACACCCCATGGACTGCAGCCTTCCAGGCTCCTCCATCCATGGGGTTTTCCAGACAAGAGTACTGGAGTGGGGTGCCATTGCCTTCTCCAATCTACAAGATGGGTGTTCACTAAAGTTACTGTGATAATCATCTCATGATGTACAGAAGGCAGATCATTATGGTGTACCCTTAACCATACACAGATCTGTGCGTCAATTACACCTCAATGAAGCTGGATTGGATAACACATAGGTACTCTTAAAAAGGGCACAGCTGTTAAATCCAAGATGACAAAACGTGTCATACTTTCCTCCCTAAAATTTGTCATGAATTTCTTACTTCATCATTGACACAGTATCTACATTCTACAATTCTAACATGTCTGTATAGCACATACACGGAAGTGCTAAGCTAAAACATAACCTCAGTGCTTAACGGATACATAGACTTCCAATATAATCAACTGTACAATTTGCTCTTCTAAAAGTAAGCCTCCTTCCCCTCCCCCATCCAAAGAACCCCACTAGCTCCTCCAAGTCACACTGTGAAGTGTGATGTGTACCGTGTAATCATATGTCCAATCCATGTGCTTGGTTTATAAGGCTGACTTATGTTACTCCCAGGCAAAACATTCTGCAACAGGAAGTCAGCAACGTGGTGATCATTATTACCTGCCTATAAGCTGTTAGTTGTTCCGTATATTTTGACAACTCTGTAACAGGAATTTAAGGTAACAGAGTTTAACTTCAAGTTAACAACATTGTTGGATATACACCGGAACAAAATAAAAACAAAGTTCACTCTAATAAAAGTGGAACTCATACTCTGAGGATAAAATTCAGACAGTTTACTGTTTCCGTGTTAATCTTTCACCTTCTAAACTGCATTTTACAACTAAAAGTGAGAGAGAATGGAAGCTAAGAACTCTCTGCTCTGTGACACTTTAACTTTTATGGAGATCTGTCCTGCTCCTGATTGTACCCCTAAATCACCAGATCTGCTGAGAAAAGGTGGTCTGGACGCTGTCTGACCAGGACCCCGCAGGGTGCAACGGCAACCCTGGGCATGTGCGGGGTGGATGGAGCCCCAGGATGCACACAGTGTGGGCCACACCCCTGGATGTCTGCAGTGTGGACGGAACCTCCAGGACACAGGTGGTGTAGACAGTGCCCTGGATGTGCATGGAGTGGACGGAGCCCCAGGACGCAGGTGGTATGGACAGTGCCCCTGGATGTGCATGGTGTGGACGGCATCCCTGGATGCACGCGGTGTGGACAGAGCTCCTGGATGTGCATGGGGTGGATGGAGCCCCAGAACACACATGCTGTGGACAGCACCCCTGGATATGCATGGAGTGGAGGGCGCCCCAGGACACAGATGGTGTAGACAGTGCCCTAGATGTGCATGTAGTAGATGGAGCCCCAGGGCGCAGGCGGTGTAGACAGCCCCCCTGGATGTGCATGGAGCTCCAGGATGCAGGTAGTGTAGACACCATCCTTGGATATGCATGGAGTGGACAGAGCCCCAGGACACAGGTGGTATAGACAGCAGCCCTGGATGTGCATGGAGTGGACATAGCTCCAGGATGCAGGCAGTGTAGACAGCACCCCTGGATGTCTGCAGTGTGGATGGAGCCCCAGGATGCACACGGCATGGACAGTGCCGCTGGACGTGAGCAGGGTGGACAGAGCCCCTGGATGTGAGTGGGGTGGACGGAGCCCCCAGGACACACATGGTGTGGACAGTACCTCTGGATGTGCATGGCATGGACAGGACCCCAGGACACACATGGTGTGGACGGTGCCCCTGGATGCACATGGTGTGGACGGCACCCCTGGATGTGAGCGGGGTGGAAGGAGCCCCCAGGATACACACGGCGTGGACAGTGACCTGGATGTGAGCGGAGTGGACAGAGCTCCCAGCGCAGGAGGCTTATGAGGAGCTCTACCCTGTCGCACCCTCTGCCTGCACAGCTGCAGCCCCTATGGGGGGGCACACACGATGTCACCTCCAACGTCCCTGCAGGTGACAGGGGTCCCCCTGCACATGCACACTCCTCAAGCCTCGCATAGGACGCTGAAGCCCACACCTCAGGGGGCCCCTCTCCTAGGCAGTAACTGAAGGTCACCTACTTAACAGAAGAGGAGACACAGATCAAGGCCAGGAGCACTCCGGGGGCTGGCCGTATCAGCCTTGGTACAGCTGCAGGACCAGGGATGGTGGGAAATGGAGGTGCAGGCAGACAGAGAACAATATCAGCAGGCTTGGGGAGAGGGGCTGGCTGGCGGGGGTTGAGGGCAGCCGAGATCAGACTGAGATCAGACCTTGCTCCCTGCCCCCCTGACAATGTCACCTCCAGAAACCACTCCTCAGGGAAGAGCAGATGCACTGGGCAGTCACAGCAGGTTTGGGGGGCTGTGCACTGCGAATAGGGCAGGCTGGCACTCCACTCACTCACAAGTTTGTTCTCCAGAGGAGGAGAAGGACTGACAGACCCACAAACACATGCCAAGCTCACGTCAGGCTGCATCAGGTATGGAGAGGTAAAACTAAGTGCAGGAAAGGCGCAGCGACCTGGAGTGGCATCGGCAAGAGGACCGAGGAGCAGGGACTCACGGACAGAGACCTGAACACGTGAGAAAGGGAGTGACTCGGGCAAAGGAACGGGGAAAGCCGAGCAAAGGCCCTGAGCAGGGTGGTGGCAGAAGCGGCTGCAGAGGCGGGCATCCTGTCCCGTCCTGCTTGGCATCGTGGCCCCTGAGGCACCGAAAGCCAACAGGACCTTCCCTATAACCAGCAAAGAACCCTCCACCACTCCAAACAGCCCACAGGGATGGGAAGGTGCACAGCCGCCCCTGAGATCCACCGGCCAGGTCCCGTTTGGCCCTGCTGCCATAAACAGTCACTGTGACTGTATTCCGAGTGTCCCTGGGAAATGGTTGCTATGTGCTCCAGGTGTCCCCAGGAAATAGTCACTGTGACTGTGTTTCAGGTGTCACAAGGAAACAATCGCTGTGACTGTTTCAGGTGTCACCAGGAAACAGTCACTGTGACTGTGTTTCAGGTGTCATGAGGAAACAGTCGCTGTGACTGTGTTTCAGGTGTCACGAGGAAACAGTCGCTGTGACTGTGTTTCAGGTGTCACCAGGAAACAATCACTGTGCTTATGTTCCAGGTGTCCCCAGGAGACAGTCACTGTGTGTTCCAGGTGTCACCAGGAAACAGTCGCTGTGACTGTGTTTCAGGTGTCACCAGAAAACAGCCACTGTGCTTATGTTCCAGGTGTCACCAGATAACAGTCACTGTGCTGATCTTCCGAGTGTCCCCAGGAAACAGTCACTGTGTGTTCCAGGTGTCACCAGGTAACAGTTGCTGTGACTGTGTTCTAGGTGTCACAAGGAAACAGTCACTGTGACTGTGTTTCAGGTGTCACCAGGAAATAGTTGATGTGCTTATGTTCCAGGTGTCCCCAGGAAACAGTCGTTGTGTGTTCCAGGTGTCCCCAAGAAACAGTCACTGTGACTGTGTCAAGTGTCCCCAGGAAACAGTCACTGTGTGTTCCAGGTGTTATTAAGAAACAGTCGCTGTGACTGTGTTCCAGGTGTCATGAGAAAACAGTCGCTCTGTGTTTCAGGTGTCACCAGGAAACAGTTGCTGTGCTTATGT
>NW_024070185.1:1302535-1631053 GCF_014754425.2 Oryx dammah
CAGGGGGTCCCAACAGCCCTGGCATGGTGGGGATGGTGGGGGTGCTGGACGGTGGCCAGCTCATGGCTGTGGTGCAGACAGGACAGCAGAGACTGAAGGCTATAGAGCAGATGTCAGCAAGGAGACTGGACGGGAACTGAGCCTGGAGTCCCTCGGGGCTTTCCTGGGGCACACAGTGGCCTTCAGCAGGGGACGGGGTGCTGGGGTGGATCACCCATTCAGCAGAGACCCCCACACTGTGCACACATCGCCTAGGGTTAAGGACAGAGCACAGAGGGAGCCCAGGCATGTCAGTCCCGGAGTAGGGGAAAGGACATCATCACGGGCCCTGCGGTGAGGCTGGGCACACAAGGTGACAGGCCCTGAACTAGTGACGGCGGACATGGTGGGGCTAAAGAGGACAGCTTGTCCGCTACAGCCTCAGCACCTGGGTGGGTGGCCCCCTGGCGCTGAGTTCAGGGCCCAGGGTGAGGACAGCATCACCACTGGGCATCACCAAGGTGGCCCTGCTACAGTCCAGACTGACGTCACACCTGGGGGCTGGCAGAGAAAACCCTGGGTGGAGGCTGGCATGGGAGGAGGAGGAGCCAGGAACCAGGCTGTGTAGTAAGCTCAGTCACTCAGGTGCCAGGGGCAGGGCACAGTGAGGGCACCTGGAGGGACAGTGAGGGCACCTGGAGGACACAGTGAGGGCACCTGGAGGACACAGTGAGGGCACCCGGAGGGACAGTGAGGGCACCTGGAGGACACAGTGAGGGCACCTGGAGGACACAGTGAGGGCACCCGGAGGGACAGTGAGGGCACCTGGAGGACACAGTGAGGGCACCTGGGGGGACAGTGAGGGCACCTGGAGGACACAGTGAGGACACCTGGAGGACACAGTGAGGGCACCTGGAGGACACAGTGAGGACACCTGGAGGACACAGTGAGGACACCTGGAGGACACAGTTAGGGCACCTGGAGGACACAGTGAGGACACCTGGAGGACACAGTGAGGGAGAGCACGTGTCAAAGCTGCTTCTAAAGCATGGGGAGAGTGGTGAAGTGCCCTGAGGAAGGCGCAGGTGGAGGAAGCAGTGAGTGAACAAGGGGTCCTGAAGCTGAGAGGGAAGAGCCTGGCCTGCAAGGAGAGGCCGCAACCTCGGTGGTGCATCGCAGGGACAGGATGCCACAGGCCAGCCAGCACCACGCTCTGACCACCCCCGAGGGGAGAGACGGCACCCACTGCCACCGCCAGAACCATCTGACCGCAGAGCAGCCCCGGCTGGGACTCACGCTCCTCTCCTGCTGCGTGCATTTAACGTGAATGAAAGAGGTGGGTGGTTAAGTACCTTCGGTAAGTGAATGAAGATGCAGCTTCCAAACAAGGCAAAACACGCTGTACATAAAAGAGTATATTTTGCTTCTGAAATTAAGTTAACTCCTACTGGATTTGTTTTTCACAACCACTTGACATTTACAATTCAACTTTGAATTCATAAACCAAAATGAGTCTGCTTCCCACCTCAGTTGTCGTGTCTCTATGTGACGTTTTTCCTGGTCACCAAAACACCACCATTCCATGACAGTGAAAAGCAAATTACATAAGATGCTATCAGGAAGGAAATTCTGATGATATTTGATTTAAAAGAGTGGGGGATAGGAGAGAAAAGAATACTTAGATGAATTAAATAATTAATGACACAATCACAGCTCATGCTAACTGCATTTAACCACCCTCCATCCCCAGAGGGAGGAACAAAAACAGCACAAACCAGCAGCTAATATCCTAGTTTAGAAACTTTCTAAACAGTTGGCCATGATGCACCATCAACTTCAAAGAAACTGCTGCAGATAATGAAAGTGTATCTTTATAACTCTCTTCAGTGCACCAAAACTGTCATGAAGGTAAAAAGTCAGTTTTATAAAACTGTGACTGGATGACAGATGAATAAGTAAAAATAGTATTAGTTATCCTTCAGTTCAGTTCAGTCACTCAGTCGTGTCCAGTTCTTTGCGACCACATGGACTGCAGCACGCAAGGCCTCCCTGTCCATCACCAACTCCCGGAGTTCACTCAAACCCATGTCCATTGAGTCAGTGATGCCATCCAGCCATCTCATCCTTTGTCATCCCCTTCTCCTCCCACCTTCAATCTTTCCCAGCATCAGGGTCTTTCCAAATGAGTCAGCTCTTCGTATCAGGTGGCCAAAGTATTGGAGTTTCTGCTTCAACATCAGTCCTTCCAATGAACACCCAGGACTGATCTCCTCTAGGATGGACTGGTTGGATCTCCTTGCAGTCCAATTAGTTATCCTTAATTCCAAATATAAGTTGTATATACCTCAATTACCAAACTGGTTTAAAAACCACATAACAAAGAACTTAAATAGTTCAATTAACTTCAGTTCAGTTCAGTTCAGTTCAGTCGCTCAGTCATGTCTGACTCTTTGAGACCCCATGAATCACAGCACGCCAGGCCTCCCTGTCCATCACCAACTCCCGGAGTTCACTCAGACTCACGTCCATTGAGTCCGTGATGCCATCCAGCCATCTCATCCTCTGTTGTCCCCTTCTCCTCCTGCCCCCAATCCCTCCCAGCATCAGAGTCTTTTCCAATGAGTCAACTCTTCACATGAGGTTTTTACAAAATGCTAAATAGGAATAGGAGATAAAAAAAAAATCACTAGATTATAATACCAATCCATAATCTATTTTCAGAATACTCAATTCAGGTTGACTCAACTCTAAATAGATTAGAGATGGCAAATGAGAAACAAAGAACTATTTCACATATTTTAAAAATGTTCCTCTTGAATATGCTCCATCTGTTACCAAATATTCCATCTTTCACTGATAGGTACACAGTAAAATAATTCTTGGAGACCATCAACGGTGACAAAAGCTAGGGGTTTTCTTAACAGGTGTGTCAAGTTGGGATTTATGCTTTACGACCTGTAGCGGAGCCCCCAGCAACATGACGTTTCTTTTATAAAACCCCATGAGGACTTTCCGCTCTGCGACAACACTTGGCAGGGGTAGCCGGGGGTCCCTGAGCATCTTTGCAGACTCAGCTCATTGTATCATGTGCTGTTCGTAAGTCCCCTCCACCAGTAGACTGGAAACACACCTTGAGAGCAGAGAGCTGGCAGCCCCAGGCAGCGGGGCAGTGCCATCAAGATAAACCTGGACACTTCCAGAGGAATGTCAAGGGGCAGGAATGTCAAAGAGCAGTGGTATGAAAAGCTGCAGTGCAATTTCCCAGAGGGAAACATAACATCCTGGATTCTCAAGCAGAATCTTCTGTACCCTAGATGCTTCAATTCAGGACATTCATGAGAAAAACTTTAAAAAAAAAAAAAAAAAAAAAAGCATGTCACAAGAGTGAACGGCAGCAACTCCATAGACCCTGGAGTCATGAAGTAACTGAATTCCAAATGCCTGATCTGAATTTTATTAAAGGTTTTATTTCCTACACAAGCAACTGAATGTGTTTTCAATCCTTATTTTTCTTCAACAAGTTGTTTCACTGTTGTCACTTTCTACCTGTTTCCAGGAGCATTAGGCAGATCACCACTGAATCCATACGCTAAATGCATGTCTTCTAGAAGAACTAAAAGTCTGCACAAGAAAATACTGGGGGGTCATCAAACACAGGGAGTCAACCTGAACAGCTCACAGGTGACACGTGCATCAGTCTGCTGTGGCTGCTGTAACAAATTACTACAAACTTCATAGGTTCAAATAACCCAAATTTATCATCTTACAGTTCTGAGGTCAGAAGTTCAAAGCGGATCTCGATGGGCTCATTTAAGTCAAGTGTAGACAAGACTGCACTTCTCTCTGAAGGCTCCAGGGAAGACCCATCCTCTGACCTTTACCCCCTTACATACGGAGGTCTGTGGTTTATGGGTCTTTCATCCAACTCAAAGTAGGAGAAGAGGCTGGAGTGCTTCTTACGCGGCCTCACTCTGACCTTCTCTGCTGCTCTCCTCCTTCTAAAGGCCCTTGGGCTCCATGGAACCCATCTGGGCACTCCTGGGTCATCTCCTCACCTCAGAACAGCTGATTAGCAAGCTTAATCCGACCTGTGATCCTAATTCCTCTTTGCCACGTGACAACATACTCACCAGTTCCAAGGTTAGGAGGGGGTCAGTGCTCTGCCTGCCACAGTGTGTAATCATCAATTAGTACATACGGGCTTCCCAGGGGGCTCAGTGGTCAAGGATCCACCTGCCAGTGCAAGAGACACAGGACACTCGGGTTCAATCCCTGGGTTGGGAAGATCCCCTGGAGAAGGAAATGGCAACCCACTCTAGTATTCTTGTCTGGAGAATCCCATGGACAGAGGAGCCTGACGAACTACAGTCCATGCGGTCGCAAAGAGTCGGACGTGACTGAGCACCTGAGCACTTAGTACACATACTATTTTATTTTTACATGTAAATACATAGACATACAGCAGTGTCTTTCTCTCCCTCCCCCCCTCTCTCTCACACACAAATGAATTCTTTGGATTTCCTGCTTCAATTCATGAGTTCTAGACTAACTCTGCTGAATTATTCCATAAATATCTCCTAGAGTTTTATAGTGCTAAAATTTTATCTTTTATCTTGAAAGAAACTTCAGATGGTTCCAAGAGGGCAATCTAGAAGATACCTTCACTTTGAGTTAAAAATGATAATAATAAAAGCATGAAAGCCCCCATGAAAGAGCTCTTTCAGATGCACAAAGTGTTTGATACCTGCTACACACACATTTCAGGCCATATTCCACAGAAGATTCTAAGGCTCCTGTGAGTGAAGTCGCTCAGTCGTGTCCGACTCTTTGCAACCCCACGGACTGTAGCCCACCAGGTTCCTCCATCCATGGGATTCTCCAGGCAAGAGTACTGGAGTGGGTTGCCATTTCCTTCTCCAGGGGATATTCCTGACCCAGGGATCAAACCCGGGTCTCCCCCATTCTAGGCAGACGCTTTACCATCTAAGCCACAGGGAAGTCCCCTGTAGGTATAATTTATTCTGCTATAGGCAGGTTAACCTATGGTTACACTTCCACTAAGTTAATTTTACTTTATCTCAAAATGAGTTTCTCCAGAAACCCTCAAGGCCTCCTTTCAGTTAACCAAAGATATCTGAGTGCTCACTCATTTGTCACAGTTTCCAAGAAGAATAAATCATGACAATTTAATTCTAACCTCAATTGTAGGAAAATGGACTCACCTTTTGTTTATTTTTTAATCAAAGGAAATGGATTCATATTTGCAATTCTCCCTCTTTTATTAATGAACAGACTCACACAGAATAATTAAAATATGTGAATTTAGTTAAGAATAGGTTTGTCAAACTCACTTCAATTCTCTAATACTTCTGTTGGTCGCTTCCTTTAAATAAGGATCAGAGGAACAGTTTCTGAGGCTTCTAAAAAGCAATTTTAATAATAATTTACTCTAAAGTAATCTCTTTTGTTTCCCAAATTGACTGTGTTCCTTGGAATACTTGGAAATAAAAACTGGTATCTCTCAAAAAAAAAAAAAAAATCCTAAAGGATCCTGAATATTCATTGGAAGGACTGATGCTGAAGCTCCAATACTTTGGCCACCTGATGCGAAAAGCCAATTCATTGGAAAAGACTGATGCTGGGAAAGATGGAAGGCAGGAGAAGGGTGTGACAGAGGATGAGATGGTTGGATGGCGTCATCAACTCAATGGACATGAGTTTGAACAAACTCTGGGAGTTGGTGATGGACAGGGAGGCCGAGAGTGCTGCAGTCCATGGGGTCACAAAGACTGGGACACAACTGAGCGACTGAACTGAACTGATGTTTGAGAAAGGATGTGTATATTATTCTCTTTTAGAGGGTTGCCAATACACATTAACCATTTTAAATTTACATGTCCCTAAGCACGGACAGCTCTAAGAGTTCAACCTCACTGCTCTCAGAGGTGTTTTCCTAACACCCCTGTGACTAACCAGCACTGAGTCACAGGGCATCACTCAGAACGAGCCCAAAGCAGACTCATCACATGTGGAAACAAAACCAGCCTTGAGAGTTTATGGGATCTATTTGTAAATATCTAATGTATAATCAATACCAAGTTGCAACTAGGATTAAGACTAACTTGAAACAACACAGCTATGTAAATGTACCGTAGCCTCTAATTGTATTTATATAGATAGGTCATTTAAAAGAAGCCATTTTCAGCTCAAGACGGCTTTAAATGGTCCACATCTAAACAATCCTTACCATGTTTATAAACAGTCAAAATATATCTCACTCAAAACACTGGCCTTCAAACAGAGCTGTGGAGGTTCTATCCACTGTACATAAGCAACAGATTCATAAAAGGCATTCCATAGGCTATTTCTTTCCTTCATCCACTGAGTTAAAAAGAATATTCAATGAAAATAAACTGAGGTTAATTTAGAAGGGATGGGGAATTGCTTTTAAATGTTTCTCACCCTCTCAATAAAAGTCTAAAAATATTTCCATCTAAACTAAAAATCTAACCTTTAATCACCTGATGGCTCAGAAGGTAAAGAACGTATCTGCAATGTGGAAAACCATGCTCAATCCCTGGGTAGCAAAGATCCCCTGGAGAAGGAAATGGCTACCCACCCCAGTATTCTTGCCTGGAAAATTCCATGGACAGAGCAGCTTGTCAAGCTACAGTCCACGGGATCACAAAGACACAACTGAGTGACTAACACTTTCAATCTTAAAATAGTAACTGTTCAAGTATCAGTGACTCTCCTTTTATTAAAAAAAAAATTCTATACATGAGATCTACTTCTTGAAGTTTATAGTCATTAAGTAGAAACAATATACTAGGCTCAACGGGTTAAAAAACACAGTCAATGAGCCACCTGCTACGAGAGATGCTGAGACCATGTGAAGAGCACAAGCTCGGAGCCTAGTGGATCCTAACTCTGCCCATGAGCCGCTTGCCCTGGGCTTGCTCATCTTCCCCGCACCCACATCTCTGCGTTAACAAATGGGAGAGGCAAGGACACAGGACTAACCATGGACGCACTGAGAACAGCCCCGTGCGTGGCTCTCAGCAGCTGTGTCCTGTCACCGTTTTCCCGCTGTCTTCCTGACAATGCAGTTATGTTTGCTGCACCAAACGTGAGAGGATAAACCCCTAATCCACTCCCGATTCTTACCTGCCCAGACTAGCTTTGCCCCAAAGCTATGACAGGATACTCACTGCTTCTCCAGCAACCCGTAAGCACCAACTACCACTTCTGTTCCCATCAGAGTCCTGACCAACTGCCATCTTTTTCTACTTCTGCCTGGACCATCTCTCTTCAATTATTGCTTCCTTCAACTATATGCATCAATTACCCACTACTTCTCAGGCACCGTTTGACTTCGGAAACATAAAGATATATAAGCATCAAGTCCTTTCTTTAAAAACCTGTTAGTCTAGAAGGAGAAAAAGTGGGAAACAAATGTTTTTCAACAGTTTTAAAAAATTCCACAATGGAAATATATCCAAAACATAGTACATATATTATTGGCAAAAGAGAGGGCTGGCTTCCTTGCTGAAGGGAGAGGGCACGGGGCCAGGGACATGGACAGGTGCACCAGAGAAAGGAGGCTGTCGGGGAGGCAGCTTGAACAAAGGTAGACGTGCAGGCACGCCTCCAATCAGCTGCTCTAAGTGCTAGCTGGTGGGGAAGGCAAGATGAGGATCAGTGAGGGGAGGGGTAAGCGGCTGGCGGGCCTCCAGCCTGTGGACAGTGCCAGTGTTGTGGGGCTCTCTGCTCCAGACAGTGGAGGGCTATGAGAGATTCAAGCAGGGCTGTTAGTGCCCAGATCCACATTTGGAAAAGATCACTGTGCCCAACATGAGGAATAAAATAAAGGAAGCAAGAACCAGAAGAAAAAAAAAAAAAAGGTAGATGAAGTTATGGAGCGTCATCGTTTCCACCAAGCCTCAGAACTAGTTCCACCTCCGACAGGTGCGGGCGGACAGGGCGCCCTCACCCCTCCGATGGTGGACACTGAGCCTCAACAGGACCACACAACAGAGCTGGAAGGACGGCAGAGACAGTCCAGGATCTAGGCCTCCTCCTGCCACCGCCCTCTCCTCTCCAGCCCTCGGAGTTAAGATCAAAGGGCAGCTGCGGGTCACACCACGTCCCTGGTGTGGCCAGGGCACATGAACTCACCTGGGCCAGACACCTTCCGGCTGAGACAGCGCCACACGCCCGTCACAGTGATACCCAGTGACGATGCTGGGTGAACCCGGGAACCCTGGGCTCCAGTCCTGAAAGCTGGCTGCGCCAAGAAATGTTTACATTCATTGGTGATCCGGTCAGACTGCCAACAAGATTCATGCCCATCAGATAATTTCACAGGACTGCAACTCTGAGTATGACAGAACCTAAGAGTCTGCTGATCAATGATGGAAACTGCCTGCATATAAATATTAAGCCCCAATACGGAGCATGCGTGCATGCTAAATCACTTCAGTCGTGTCTGATTCTCTGTGACCCCATGAACTGCAGCCCACCAGGCTCCTCTGTCCATGGGATTTCCCAGGGAAGAATACTGGAGAGGGTTACCATTCCTCCTCCAGGAGATCTTCCTAACTTAAAGATCGAACCCAAGTCTCCTGAGGCTTGGGCACTGCAGACGGATTCTTCACCAATGAGCCACCAACACAGAGCAGATTACAGCAACACCAGATGCTCTGAGTAAATCGGATGATCTGGTTAATTTAATATTCTGGTTATCTGGAAGGTAATTAAGATGTGCATTATACCGTTTCTAAAGAATTAGAGTAAAATAACTTACATTTTAAACCACACTCAATACGATTATTCATGGTCTTCTTTCTCACAGCTAATGGTAACTAGAACTTAATGAAAGCTAACCGCAGGGCAGGTGCTCTTCTAAGTGTTGATCTGCTACACTCTTCACCTCCTTCACTTGCTGATAAACAAGAAACGTCATTTTAAGTCATGAAAAACATATCAGGTTACTTTAGGGGTTTTTTTGGGGGGAGGGTGATTTGGCTTCTGGAAAAATGAAAGTTCTGTATTTCACCACAATAATTCATAGTCTGATTTTCTTCATAGCCTCCAGATAATCAGCAACTTAATCAGCAATCGCAGAGTCCTCACCCAAACCAGTCCAAAGTAAAACTCGCAAGGCCAAAGGTTTTACTGTCCCTCCTCTACTCACGAGACGCCAGCTGGACCACGTTCTTCTGTCAAGGATGACAAAGGTCCAGATGCTGCCGGACGTCTGTCCCTGAGGGACAAGACCACTTCCCAGACCACCGCTGCTCCAGAGCTTACACACCAGACCGCTCACTCGGGTTTCCACACTTGCATTCTCATTCACTGATTTGCTGGTTACAAACATATCTGATAATTAAATCAAGTTCTTTCACGTTATATTCTTAACACATTATTGACCTGGAGATTTTTGCAGAAACTAATGCCTGTGGCCAGAGATTTGTTATGTGAGTGAATACTGAAACATCTCTGGTCAATAATGTTTGGGATGAGGTATTAATTAATACGTTTCTGGTCAATACGTTGTTAAAATAGGACTCCACCTCTAACCCTACTGTGGGAAACAGGACTCAGGGCAACACTTCCCCAATTCTTGATGAACACAAAGGAAATTTATGAGCACAAAATTATAAACACTGATCAGTATCCATGCATCAGTATAACCCAACTTCCAATAACACACTGACACCCTCATAGGCCAACCTGGCCGTCAGACTTTTTCTCTATAATTTTAGATATGTCATTTGCTCTCTGGCACAACGAAATTGATAATAGAAAACAGGAGCTAGCAGTTATTCAACATTTACTCTGAGTTCCACACTGGCTATTCTAACAGCAGTGCACACCCACAGCTTTAAATGATACAGTGAGCCTGAACAATGACAGATGTATTGTAGCACCTATCTGTAACAGGTGCTACTGCTAATCCCATTGAAATAGGAGGCGATTAAAGCACAGAGTGGTGAAGTAACTCACCCAAGATCACACAGGAGCTCTGCAGCAATCCAAGCAGCCTAACTCCAGAGTCCATGTTCCTGCCATCCCTGCTTCTCCACCTCTTGTATAAAAGCACATCATATCAATAATTACAAATCACACAATAGTGAGCACACAGCAGGGGGAGTCTGCTTAATTTCTTCCAAGGACACGTCCTCTGTGTCATAAGTGATGAAACCATCCTGGACACCATCATGCCACCTGCCGTGCACTCCCCGCAGCTGTGGGCACCGTGTGGTCACTGTGCTGGGGCAGAGGCTGGGTCCCCCACCTGCTAATTGCCAGGCTGCTCACGGACTCCACTGCCCCGCCCTCTGGGGCTGTGCCCCCACGCCTTCAAGCGAGGTCAGGGCCCAGCAAAGGTTCGGACCACAGACTGAGCAGGGGTGGAATGTGTCACTTTCAGGGGGAGGTGGGGCAGGGGGCATTTTGCAAGGCAGAGCCTGGCTGGCATCCCCACCTAGAAGCAGAAGCTGAAATGGAGCCTCTGTGGTCCTGGGGCTCTGGAGGACCTGCCCCCAGCCCCCCACTGGGCCCACGGCACGAGCGAGTAGTGAGTATGGTCCCAAGGCGCCCTCAGACAGCTGATTCATCCGCCAACAGTCATGGCTGAGCCTGCCCTCAGTGACACCCTCGCTCACCAGCTAAGGGGCCCTCAGCTGATTACTCTGCTCATGGGATTAGAGATTCAGCACGCACACACCTGGTGACTCACCCTCTCTACCTCCTCCCACAGGCCAGCCACCATGCCACCAGGGCCGAGGGGATTCACAACATGAGGAAGAGATGTGCAAACAAGTGCCCCATGTCTTACCACTCTAAAAATAAAACGTTAAATACACAGACTCCAAAGGTAACATATAATTGACTGGCCATATGAAGGTTTTTCAAAAAACTAAACATAAAGTTTCCATATGATCCTGCAATTCCACTCCTGGGTATGTAAACAAAAAAGAAAAAAACACTAATTCAAAAAGACATGTGCCCCAATGTTCACAGCAGCACTATTCACAGTAGTCAAAACATAGAAGCAACCTTGGTGTCCATCAGCAGATGAATGGATAAAGAAGCTGTGGCACATGTATACAATGGAGTATTACTCAGCCATAAATAAGAGTGAAGCAATGCCATTTACAGCAACGTGCAGGGACCTAAAGAGAGTCATTACTAAGTGAAGGAAGTCAGAGAAAGACACATACTGTATGGTATCACTTGCATATGGAATCAAGAAAATACAACAAATCAGTGAATAAAACAAGAAAGGACCAGACTTGCGGCTCTTTTCTTCACAGAGAAGAAACTAATGGTTACCAGTAGGGAAAGGGAAGAAGGGAGAAGCAATTTGGGGTGGGGAATTAAGAGGTACAAACTTAGTTATAAAATAATTTGCAAGGCTACACTGTACAACATGGAAATACAGTCAATACTTAATAAGAACTATAAATGGATTATGGAGAAGGCAATGGCACCCCACTCCAGTACTCCTGCCTGGAAAATCCCATGGACGGAGGAGCCTGGTAGGCTGCAGTCCATGGGGTCGCTAAGAGTCGGACATGACTGAGAACTTCACTTTCACTTTCCACTTTCATGCATTGGAGAAGGAAATAGCAACCCACTCCAGTGTTCTTGCCAGGAGAATCCCAGGGACGGGGAGCCTGGTAGGCTGCTGTCTCTGGGGTCACACAGAGTCGGACACGACTGATGTGACTTAGCAGCAGCAGCAGCATAAATGGATTATAACCTTTTAAAAATGTGAATCACTATATTGTACACAGGCTTCCCTTATGGCTCAGCTGGTAAAGAATCACCTGCAATGTGGGAGACCTGGGTTTGATCCCTATATTGGCAAGATCCCCTGGAGAAGGGAAAGGCTACCCACTCCAGTATTCTGGCCTGGAGAATTCCATGAACTGTATAGTCCATGGGGTTGCAAAGAGTCAGACACAACTGAGTGACTTGCACTCTCATATTGTACACCTGTAACATATAATGTTGCTGTTGTTTAGTCTCTAAGTCATGGCTGATCCTTGCGACCCCAAGGACTGTAAGCCGCCAGCCTCCTCTGTCCATGGGATTCTCCAGGCAAGAATACTGGAGTGGGCTGCCATTTCTTCCTCCAGGGGATCTTCCCAACTCAGGGACTGGACCTGCATCTCCTGCACTGCAGGCAGATTCTTTACCACTGAGCCACCAGGGAAGCCCTGTAATGTATAATATTGTACATTAATTACACTTTAATTTTTTTAAAGAAAATAAATAGAACACATAAAAAAGAAAAAAAACTGAGTAAACACCCATGATTTCCTCTGGTACATAGTGAGGTGGAAAAAAAAAGAAAATGGAAGAGAGATGGTTGTATTTAACCAGCCCAACTCTGCTCCTGCCTTATCCTCTGCCAGTAACATGCATATAAACAAACACAAATACACACACATCCTGCTCTCAATGAGCACACAATCTGCCAGCCAACTATAGATTCAACAGAAGGAGCCAAATGTGTGGTGCCAGCTGGCTGTGTGAAGTGCACAGTGATTAACGTCTCATGATGGCGAGGAGCGGGGACAGCATCAGCAGACGGAGGAGGGGCGATGTGGTGGGAACCCAGCCTGGAAGAGGCTCCCCCTGGACACACGGGACACGTGACCGGGCAGGAAGAGGGTCGTGCTCACAATCGTGGAACCTTTCACAGAGCATCATTGTCCAAAGGAGATTCTTATTTACTTAGAAGAAAAGCAAAACATATTTCCAGAGTGAAAAAGGTTGCCGTGCTCATGGGAGGTTACCCACATCAACGACCAGCCTGCTACAAATGCAAAGTTCTGAAATCTTTATGAGACACAATTTTGCTAAAGAAAACACAGGGAGACATTTTTAAAGGAAGAGAGAAGAACCATGTTTACATACTAAAAAATATCTTACACTACTAAAAAATAACCTAGTCAGGGGCTGGTGTGATAAAATGTGTATGTGGAGCTTTACATTTAAAAGACAGTTTTAGTGGAGTTTAACTGATTACCAACGCTGCTGGTTTCAGGTGTACAGCAAAGCGAGTCAGCTCTACGCATATGTACAGCCTCTCTTGTAGACCTTTCCCATACAGGCCATTACGGAGCATCGAGCGGAGTTCCCTGCGCCGTACGGTAGGCACCACCCGCCCTCTCTGGGAAGAGGGCATCCAAGCTGCAGAGGCTGGACCCCTGGGCCATTGCCCTTCTGGGAAAAATGACTTTCTCAAGCAGAATGACAGCACCAAGGCCAGGGATCAACCCTGTACGCCCTTCACGAGGCACCACTCACCGCCTCGGCTGCCCGGGTGATGGTCCTGGGTCTCAGGACTAAATCAAAACTTCCCGCTGCAGGGACCCTCAGGTCCACTCGGAACCACCTCGGCCAGAGAACCCTGGTCCTGACCGTGCTTCCCTCCGCCTCACTTTGGCCCCATTTGAGCCTCCCTGGCCTCTTGCTTCCTATGTGATTTTCAGGCTCTTTAACCGTTTCAGGAATAAAGATGGGCAGGTAAAGAATTCCCAAGCTGACTCTCTTTTTCTTTACCTTCATGATCCCCTTGCAGCTTTGAGATACCACAGTCTTTCACGCACCTTCAAAACTGAGAGCTGTACCCACCGCTGTGCTTGGTCAGGTCTTCATTATTATTGCTGTTGGAAACATTTAATTTTGATGACTAGCCCATTAAAACAAAAAGTCTGTCCTGATCATATACATCTGCAGACCAAGCCTGACCTGAGCCAGTTCTTAAACATCACACCACACCTGGGTCATCTCAGTGTCTGTTTTCCTACTCACCTCCATCTTTCAGTGGGATTTTTGCCTTTACAAACCATACCTGGCTTACTGCTTTGGCCACGATTACACCAATAAGGAAGGTTACCAATCGACCCGCTTTGTACAAAGGGCTGTTTCTATTGACATCACACATCTCTGGTACACCATGAGGGACATTCTGCACCTGGGTGTGCAAGCCACTCACAGAAAGAAGCTGATGCCCACGAGGCCAGGCCCAAGGAGGCCAGACAGTGGCTGGCGGGTGAGCTCGCAGTCACGAGGGCCGCTCCGAATGCAAAACAGACAACTACCAGGAGAACCTTGGAGCCAGTCAACAGGCAAGCATGCTTTTTCACTAAATAGCCCTTCACAGACTTTTCCAAAGAAATCAAAAGGCGTCTTCTAAGGTTTAAAGCTTCCAACCGTTTTAGCAACATCTGCCTCCGTTATCAAACATTTCTATCTCAATGAAATGAGTACAGTCTGTTAAAATACCCCCAGGGAACTGCAAATAATTAACTGCACATTATAATACAAGATCCATCAATAAAAATCTTCTCTTTAAAAATATATAATAAACTCCAGCAAGTAAGGATCACAGAGCAGACAATTATTCCTGGAATCGTAAGATGGTCAACTTTCTGAAGGTCAATTAAAACCTCTCAATGAGTTTTGCAGTGAACTGAGTTTCACTTAATTATTTAAGGAAGTGGCTTGAGAAATGCCAACTTGGGCCACGAGCCTGCATGATTCCTTTCCCGCCTACACAGCTGATGCTCAGCACTAGCTGGGTGACCAGTTGAGGTCTCACTGAGAGAGCATCCCGCTCACCGCAGGGGCCTTGGAAGGGAGTGGGGCCTTCTTCGTAAATATTTCCTTGGAGCTAGAAGATTTTACTGGGGGCTAAAAAGATCCATCTCATCAAAGCTATGGTTTTTCCAATAGTAACGTACAGATGTGAGAGCTGGACCATAAAGAAGGCTGAGCACCAAAGAACTGAGGCTTTTGAACTGTGGTGTTCGAGAAGACTCTTGAGAGTCCCTTGGACTGCAAGAGATCAAACCAGACGATCCTAAAGGAAATCAGCCCTGAATATTCATTGGAAGGACTGATGCTGAAGCTGAAACTCCAATACTTTGGCCACTTGATGTAAAGAGCCGACTCACTGGAGAAGATCCTGATGCTGGGAAAGATTGAGGGCAGGAGGAGAAGGGGACGACAGAGGATGAGATGGTTGGATGGCATCACTGACTCAATAGACATGAGTTTGAGCAAGCTCCAGATCATGAAGGGCAGGGAAGTGGCGTGCTGTAGTCCATGAGGTCACAAAGAGTTGGACATGACTGAGTGACTAAACAAAGCAACAAATTTAAAGCTATGCCAAAGGCTCAAGTCTATGTAAAATGGACCCAAGTTTAAACCTACAAATTAATACAGGAAATGCAGGCTGGATAACACATAGGAGGAGCTTACACAGATTTTCTTCAACAAACACACTATTGGGCACAAGCTGTGAACTTTAGCCCCACTTCTAGCTAGGACTGTCTGGCCTTATCTTGTGGGGGTGCTGTCTGTGCTTTAAATCACCAACCCCTGGGCTAAAGGAGGTGCAGGAGGGCTGAGCACAGGCCCACTGCCCACACGGGCACCTGAGCTCCACGCACAACACGGAGCAGGCCGGACACCCCGAGCTGCGGCCCAACGTCAGCGGTTCCAGAAACATATCCAAACTAAAAGGAGAACTTGGCTTTTTTTCTAAGAGGAAAACTCAAAAGCTGGGGCTGAGAGCCCACGCGAAAGTCATTCGAGCACCCGGGCTAGGGCTGGGAGGCCAGCTCCCTCCACAGCCCGCCTTGCCTATGAAGCCAAACTGTTCTTTGCCCTTACGGCCAGTCCCTAAATTTGCAACCAAGTAGTGAAAACAGCAGAAAGCATAACATCAAAAACTGATTTGGAAAAATAAGAGATGAAGTTTCAGTTCAATCACATCTCCAATAAAACCTAAAGATTTCAGATATAAACAACAATATTTATTGTTGTTGTTTAGTCACTAAGTCATGTCCTACTCTCTGTGACCCCGTGGACTATAGCCCGCCAGGCTCCTCTGTCCATGGGATTCTCCAGACCAGATACTAGAGCGGGTTGTCATGCCCTCCTCAAGGGGATCGAACCCAAGTCTCCTGCATTGGCAGGTGGATTCTTTACCACTGAGCCACCAGGGAAGCCTGATAATATTTACAGGCTCCAAATATTATAAACAGGGTCCCCTTTAGTGGCAAAGGAGGGATGGGATCAAATGTTTCTCTGGTTGAATTAGAAAACTTTTTCTAACAAAGGAGTAAAAATTATGGTAAGTGACTCTCTGTTACTCTCTCCAAAAGGAAAATACTCTGCCTAAATCCACTGTGGTCATTAAACCGAGGGATAATTTGATCACAAACATGCAAACGCTTTCTATGAAAACTTTTCTCCTCACACAGACACCTCGCTTGTGCAGTGGCCCAAGTTCTAGCATCTGCATAATCATTTCTATCAAGCAGTAATTTTAGGGTGAAATACCACTTCCAAAATGTTCCTCGTTTCCAAAGTTAAAGACAGATTTGAAACCTTCAATCACTGTGTCTTATGAGCAAAGATCTGCATTTATATTTTGGAAGTGTTTTTCCTTACACACTAGCCCAAGAACTTGTTCAAAATACAGATTTTGGAGTGCCAGCCCCAGGAAACCAAAACCAGTGGGTCTGGGGTGGGGGGGAGGGAGCAGAAATCTGTGTTTTTAATAAGCACCCTGGTGTTTCTGATCCAGGTGGTCTAGAAAAATAGCACCACAGGGAAGAGTATTCATTTCCATCAGAGCAGTCTGTCCAGGCTTCAACTCCACTTGTTATTTGACACTTTTTGAACAATCCCTAGTTGAATTAGTGTTTTTCAAGGAGAATCTCTGAGATGTCATTTTGAATGCAGCCCCAGACCGACACCAGAAGGCAAAACGCAGCAGACAAAGCAAGCCAAAGGGCGAAAGCTCACATGTTCTCAGTAATCATTTCAAGTTAGAGCTGCACGGGATTTCGGTCATTCTAGGCTGATTCTATCATTTCAGTCTTTAAGCAATATCTCCAGCACTCCCCTGACTATTGATCTTGTTATCTACGTTCTCCAGTTACCTCGTTCAGCTGCAAACTTGAGAGGGTGGCTGACATTCAAATCAGCCTTGGCAGCCCAGGCCCAGGGATCTCAGAAAGTCTTGCTTTCTTGTCCTGAGCTTTTCCTATTTGAACATTTTAGAATCAGAATTTATTTCTGACCTTTTATGTCACTGTTTTCCAAAAGATGACTGCAAGTCTAGAAATTCCCACCCCACCGCAAATGTAACGTGCTGTATGGACTATGGTCAGCTCTCATTTTCAAATCTCACATTCAGGTTTTCACTCAGATGACTGGCCACCCTGGCGATGACAGTCAGTGTGCAAAGTCTATCTCTAGGGTAACCGACTAAAGAGCAGCAAGCGGGGTTCCGAGCTGCGCTGCCTCCCGTTTCTGACTTAGTCACAGGCCTCCACTGGCTCACCTTATGCTGGGGCCAGTGCTGTGTCTGATCTCGAAATTACATGGAATGATGTTTCAGTGGCTGTCGTACTGTTTTTCCAGGCCACTCTATTTGGATTCTTCTTGCTGCTTTCACGCATGACACTTTTGTCTAATGTTCGCTATTGAGTCATTACATGCAGACATACACACACACACACACTGGACAACAGCCGCACCGCCACTTTCACATTTTTCCATGTGAACTGACGACTGTAAGTATCCACTGGCTTAATTAGAAATCTGCAAACCCTCCACACAATGGCCTAGTGCTGATTCAGTAAGAACTTCCTGCTGCTTTTGTAAAAGCTCTTCCCAGTTTTGTTTTGTTTTTTTTAAAGCCACTATACAGACGATCTCTTTCTACCCAATTCTGGAGTTTCACAATACATTGTATTTTTTTTGCCTGTGGACTCAAGAATTCACTATAGTCCCAATGGCAGGATGTCAATCAATCTAAATTCTCCCTACCACAAGTTAATAATTTAAATTCATCTGACGATAACCAGAATTACTTGAAGGGGAAAGACAAACTATACCTCGTGCCCTAACTAAACCAAAATGCAAATGGGAATATTTAAGACAATACTTAAGACAGAATATGGGAAGACTGTCTAATAAAATAAGACATAGGACAAAATGATATTTTTTTTTACATTGCACATATTTAACCAAGACACAATGGCCACCCCAGTGCTAAGCTTTTCTAAAAATAATCAGTGGTTTTCAGTTATCAGTTCAGTTCAGTCGCTCAGTTGTGTCCGACTCTTTGAGACCCCACGGACTGCAGCACGCCAGGCCTCCCTGTCCATCACCAATTCCTGGAGTTTACCCAAACTCATCCCCACTGAGTCAGTGATGCCATCCAACCATCTCATCCTCTGTCGTCCCCTTCTCCTCCTGTCTTCAATCTTTCCCAGCATCAGGGTCTTTTCAAATGACTAAGCTCTTTGCATCAGGTGGCCAAACTATTGGAGTTTCAGCTTCAGCATCAGTCCTTCCAATGAATATTCAGGACTGATCTCCTTTAGGATGGACTGGTTGGATCTCCTTGCAGTCCAAGGGACTCTCAGGAGTCTTCTCCAACACTACAGCTCAAAAGCATCAATTCTTTGGCGCTCAGCTTTCTTTACAGTCCAACTCTCACATCCATACATGACCACTGGAAACACCATAGCCTTGACTAGACGGACCTTTGTTAGCAATAACCTGTTAATTCCTTTAATGTCTTAGATAGTACTATTATTGAACAGTTTATTAATTAGAAACAAAAAGGACAGTAAATAAGGCTCTGTGTGAAAATGGTACTGAAATTATAACAAAGCAAAAATGTCTGTTTCCTGGTTCTTAGGAAAGGTGATGCGAAATGCAGGTTCCACATGTGTAAAGATGACTCAACACACAAGAGGTGAACATAATACTATAAACACAAACACCTGTTTAAAAGAATTAAAAGAATACATTTACCTTTTGCTTTATTACAAACCAAATTCCTAGACTGCGCTAGATGTTAAGAATTCCTTACGTTTACCATAACAAGAAGAGTGGTTTTGTTTCCAAGATTAAAGAATAAACTTCTCAAACTCCAACTATTCAACAGAGTAACCTCCAAGAAGGGAGGAAGATAAAACCGTCACCTCTGAACAGATCCACTCTGTTGAGCCTGTGTCTGTGGATGAAGCATGAACAGAGGCTCCCGTGCTGGTACACAAGCCTCACTGCCCAAGAAGTGACATATTCAAATGTCCATGTTAGGTATCTCTGTCAAAATCTGTATTGCTCAGTCAATCCTAAAGGAAACCATTCCTGAATATTCATTGGAAGGGCTGATGCTGAAGTTGAAGCTCCAATACTTTGGTCACCTGATGTGAAGAGCCGACTCACTGGAAAAGACCCTGATGAGGGAAAGACTGAGGTCAGGAGGAGAAGGGGGCGACAGAGGACAAGATGGTTGGACGGCATCACTGACTCAGTGGACACGAGTTTGAGCAAGCTCCGGGAGACAGTGGAGGACAGGGAAGCTTGGCGTGCTGCAGTCCATGGGTTTGCAAACAACTGCTGGACGTGACTGAGCAACTGCACAAACCAACCTGCAGCCAGTGTCCCGACAACAGTGCAATAAGCTTATGTTCATAGCAGCAGGAAGACCAAAGCAGTTAGAAAACAACGGTCCAACGGGCCGAACGCCACCAGTCATCTACCCTCAACATCCCACTCTTATGGGAGAAAGCCTGCAAGGAGCAAACCACACGGTCCAGCTATCAATACGGCAGTGATAGTCAACCTCAGTTTCTGCTACAAATAATATGGTCAGAAATACAGCAAATGCAGCTGAATGGGAAAGTAAAATCGCTGTGGTAGGTCAGTAATAAAGACTGTCATTTTGTAATGGCAGGATAACCTATAAAACACAAATGTAATTCATAAATCATTTTTAATGCCACCAGAAAGCAAAGGGAGGGTGCAAGGGAGTATTTGCAGAAGACCACCTAGCATAGTTCTTCCCATAAAACCCAAAGTATGGAAGAGAAAAGTGGGCAGTTAGTTTTTAATGAAAAGGCAGAAAATGTCTTTGGTTCCTTCTGTGCAAACACCAACTGCTTACATCCAAAAGAAAAAAAAGAACACAGTTTTGTCAGAGGTGTCAGACCTACTGCAACTGCAGCTGTTGAAGACCTGGTGAGTATAAAAGGCCTTCAGAAGTCCAGGTGGCCCCAGCCTCTCCCCCTGGCCAGCAACTGAGTCTTCCAGCTAAGAGTAAGTTGTCAGGCAAGGGCCTACTTCCTCAAGTTTTGCTCTGAAACTCAAATCAGTTCATAATGTGCAGAACAGGACTCACTTCTGGGTGGTTTAGTCACCCAGTCATGTCTGACCCTTTGCGACCCCATGGACTGTAGCCCACCAGGCCCCTCTGTCCATGGGATTGTCCAGGCATGAATACTGGAGTGGGTTGTCATTTCCATCTCCAGCGGACCTTCCCAACCCAGGGATCGAACCCGGGTCTTCTGCACTGCAGGCAGATTCTTTATCGACTGAGCTACCAGGGAAGATCCGGACTCACTTCTAGTTTACTCCAAACTGGGGCATGAGAAAAATATTTCAGAGAGAGCGTAGCTTTTCAAAAATAAGATTCGGCGTGGGGGGGGGGGTGGTTATGGGATGGAGGTGAGTAGTTAGAAAACAAAAATGGTCCCCAGCACACCTCAATCATCCCACCTGGGTGTGCTGGGCACTCATGATCACAGAGCAGGAGGGCACAAGCCCTTCTCCTCTGCAGCCCGTCACTCTTCTGCTCCACAGACTCTGACCAGGTCACGCTTAATGGCCAAAAAAATCCACTGATTGCTTAAAACAGAAATCAGAGAAAGATAGGCCCACAGGGATGAGGGTCTGTTGAGGCAGGCAACTGTATTTTAAACATAATTAGACTAATTGCCTCCCCATCTCCGCCGATGCCTCTGCACACACAATTAATTAGAACTGATTTTAAAAGCCCTGTTTGGAATCCTTTGTTCCCCACTTCCTACAAATCAAATTACCAAGGAACAAATGCAATTTTTCAACTTTCATTTTCAGAGAGGCACACACGTATATTAACTGGGCCTGATCCACTAATGCAAGTCACTTAACCAGCAATTACTTTACTCCGAAACTACAAGCCAACTGAAGTGTTTTCATCTATAAAATAATTCCCTGGGAAATATGACTATCTTGCAAGACTGCTGGTGAAAAATGTGAAACATCTCATGGCTCTCCATCCAGAAAGGAAGGTGGGAGAAGACAAAGTTCCATTTCGCAGAAAAATTCGAGAAAGTATCAAGCAAGCTGTCTCTTACCACATGCTTTATGCTCCACTGGTTTTTCTACCCCAAATCAAACACGGTTAACGTTAAAAAAGAACTAAGAAAAATAGAACAAAGTAGTGACTATAACAAAAAAGAAGCAGATTGACAGATTTAGGAACAAACTTGTGGTTACTGTGGATGCTGCTGTTGTTTCAGTCACTCAACTGTGTCTGACTCTTCTGTTATCTCATGGACAGTAGCCCTCCAGGCTCCTCTGTCCATGGGATTTCCCAGGCAAGAATACTAGAGTGGGTTGCCATTTCCTCCTCCAGGGGATCTTCCCAACTCTGGGACCAATCCTGTGTCTCCTGCATTGGCAGGCAGCTTCTTTATCACTGACCGCCCACCGGAAAGCCCAGCAGGAAGGATGGGGAAAGGCTAACACAGGTTCAAGGATGTATTGTACTACAGGGGGAATTTAGTCAATACCCTGTGATTACTACAAACTGAAAGCAACCTTTAAAAGATGTATCATTTTTTTTTGTTTTTTACATTTTAAAAGAAAAAGGACATTAACAGCTCTTTAACAGAGTAAAGCACAATGGGGTGATTGGGGAAAATGGGAAAAGGTAATGTCTGAGGACAAAGGTCGGATACTGGAATCAGACACGGGCCAGGAGGGGCAGGAAGAGGAAACAAGAAGTGAGAAGATGGAAAAGAGAAAGCCACACTTGATGGCCTGCAGCCGGGAGGTGGCTAGGAGATGTGGTGGGGCCAGCTGGCGGATTTCCTCCTGAATCAATGTCAACGGAAAGAGCGAATGGAGGGTGGGCAGTGTCCAGAGCGGTGCCGGAGGTGAGTCCAGCTGGGGACAGTGATCAGTCTCACAGGGCAGGCCTGAAGCGGGAAGGTGGACCCAGCTCCCCTGGTCTGTGCTGGGGTCCAACCTCCTGAGGATAGCTGCGACCCACAGGGGTGGAGGGGGCGCCATGACAAACGGGGGCACAGAGAACAGGCTCACTGTTTTGAGACTACGGAGGGGCTGCTGACCGGGGACTGGAGTCTGAGAAGGTGGCACACCCCTCCTGCAGCACCGCACACCCCGGAGCTGAGCATGGAGTGGAACGGGGAGAGGGAGCCGGCCACGCAGCACCACCGGAGCAGGGCCGGGGCGGGGGCTGTGACACCCCCAGAGGGGACTGAGGGTCCCTCCAGCGCAACCTGCATGGCACTCACAGTGACCTCAGAGAACCACTCAGAGCCGTTTCTGATGACTCTCCAGCAGCAGCAGCAGGGACAGCCTCTAAATCTACGTGGAAACAGACCAAGTGCCAATGAGAGGGAAGCACAGAATTTTCTGGGAGTGAGAAACACAAGACCCCCTGCCAGACACAGGCCAGTGGCCACCCCGCAGAGGAGCATGTGGGGTGTGGTGTGGTCCCTGGTGACACACAAGGGCCCCCAGGGATGCTCCGGTGAGTCCAGCGGGTAAGAACACAGCTGCAACCAGCCTTGGAAAAGGAAACTCGCTTCCGACACGAACCAACAAGAACCAACCCACCCTTTGGCTGGGCTAAAAGCACAGGATCTTAGGGTTGGTTTGCATCCCCCACACACCTCAGCAGGAGTATTCGGGAGTCACGACACAGCCGCGATGACATGGCATCTCCACCCCCTCCTCCAGCAGCCGTGGGCACACAAAGCAACATCCCTCCTCCTCCAACAGTGAGTGAAGCATGGTATTTTCAGAAACACATGAAAAGCACCATGTTCCTCTCCGTGGTCTCTTTATCCTGGTAGCCTCAACAGAAGGAGGCCTGACAAAGCGCTCCATCAGTCATAAAGGGCGTGTATCATTTCTGAAAGTTAAAAACAGAGGTGCCGCTACAGCCCCAAGTCACGCCGCTCATCTCCTGGTTTGAACAAAAGGGCTCGCAGCAAGATAATTTTTTAAACTGTTCTACATTTATCCCCATAAAACAAAATAATACCAAATGAATGGCCAAACAAGCAAATATGACACTTGAATGTGCTCATCTACAAAAGTTCTCTGTTCCAACTTAAACATCTGAATGATTCACGATCATTTCCCCATTTGCCACATTTTTTCAGCATGAGGTGTGCAGAGTTCTGGAGGCCAAACACAACTCATTCACGGATTTGTTCAAGTAACACATTCTTTACTGAGGGTCTGCTACAGCTGCTGGGATGACAGAAAGGAAAAAAGTTTAAGTCCTGGCCTTCAAAGAGCTAACTGTTTGTTTAAAGGAAAGAACAAGTCAGGAGTCCCCAATATGCAGATGACACCACCCTAATGGCAGAAAGCAAACAGGAACTAAAGAGCCTCTTGATGAAGGTGAAATAGGAAAGTGAAAAAGATGGCTTAAAATTCAACATTCAGAAACTAAGATCATGGCAAATAGATGGGAAAACAATGGGAACAGAGACAGACTTTATTTTCTTGGGCTCCAAAATCACTGAGGACATTGACTACAACCAAGAAATTAAAAGAAGCTTAAAGTTTTTCTTCTCCTTGGAAGAAAAGCTACGACAGACCTAGACAGTGGATTAAAACACATCATCTTGCCGACAAAGGTCCAGATAGCCAAAGCAATGGTTTTTCCAGCAGTCATGTACAGATATGAGAGTTGGACCTTCAATTCAGTTCAGTTGCTCAGTCGTGTCCGACTCTGCGACCCCATGAATCACAGCACGCCAGGCCTCCCTGTCCATCACCAACTCCCAGAGTTCACTTAGACTCACGTCCATGGAGTCAGTGATGCCATCCAGCCATCTCATCTTCTGTCATCCCCTTCTCCTCCTGCCCCCAATCCCTCCCAGCATCAGAGTCTTTTCCAATGAGTCAACTCTTCTCATGAGGTGGCCAAAGTACTGGAGTTTCAGCTTCAGCATCATTCCCTCCAAAGAAATCCCAGGGCTGGTCTTCTTTAGAATGTACTGGTTGGATCTCCTTGCAGTCCAAGGGACTTTCAAGAGTCTTCTCCAACACCACAGTTCAAAAGCATCAATTCTTCGGCGCTCAGCTTTCTTCACAGTCCAACTCTCACATCCATACATGACCACTGGAAAAACCATAGCCTTGACTAGACAGACCTTTGTTGGCAAAGTAATATCTCTGCTTTTCAATATGCTCTCTAGGTTGGTCATAACTTTTCTTCCAAGGAGTATGCATCTTTTGATTTCATGGCTGTAATCACCATCTGCAGTGATTTTGGAGCCCAGAAAAATAAAGTCTGACACTGTTACCACTGTTTCCCCATCTATTTCCCATGAAGTGATGGGACCAGATTCTATGATCTTCATTTTCTGAATGTTGAGCTTTAAGCCAACTTTTTCACTCTCCTCTTTCACTTTCATAAAGAGGCTCTTGAGTTCCTCTTCACTTTCTGCCATAAGGGTGGTGTCATCTGCATATCTGAGGTTATTGATATTTTTCCCAGCAATCTTGATTCCAGCTTGTGCTTCATCCAGCCCAGCGTTTCTCATGATGTACTCTGCATGTAAATTAAATAAGCAGGGTGACAATATGCAGCCTTGATGTACTCCTTTTCCTATTTGGAACCAGTCTGTTGTTCCATGTCCAGTTCTAACTGTTGCTTCCTGGCCTGCATACAGATTTCTCAAGAGGTAGGTCAGGTGGTCTGGTATTCCCATCTCTTTCAGAATTTTCCACAGTTTATTGTGAGCCACATAGTCAAAGGTGTTGGCATTGTCAATAAAGCAGAAATAGATGTTTTTCTGGAACTCTCTTGCTTTTTCCATGATCCGGCAGATGTTGGTAATTTGATCTCTGGTTCCTCTGCCTTTTCTAAAACCAGCTTGAACATCTGGAAGTTCACGGTTCACGTATTGCTGAAGCCTGGCTTGGAGAATTTTGAGCATTACTTTACTAGCATGTGAGATGAGTGCAATTGTGCAGTAGTTTGAGCATTCTTTGGCATTGCCTTTCTTTGGGATCGGAATGAAAACTGACCTTTTCCAGTCCTGTGGCCACTGCTGAGTTTTCCAAATTTACTGGCATATTGAGTGCAGCACTTTCACAGCATCATCTTTCATTTGAAATAGCTCAACTGGAATTCCATCACCTCCACTAGCTTTGTTCCTAGTGATGCTTTCTAAGGCCCACTTGACTTCACATTCCAGGATGTCTGGCTCTAGGTGAGTGATCACACCATCGTGATTATCTTGGTCATGAAGATCTTTTTTGTACAGTTCTCCTGTGTATTCTTGCCACCTCTTCTTAATATCTTCTGCTTCTGTTAGGTCCATACCATTTCTGTCCTTTATCGAGCCCATCTTTGCATGAAATGTTCCCTTGGTGTCTCTAATTTTCTTGAAGAGATCTCTAGTCTTTCCCATTCTGTTGTTTTCCTCTATTTCTTTGCACTGATCGCTGAGGAAGGCTTTTTTATCTCTTCTTGCTATTCTTTAGAACTCTGCATTCAGATGCCTGTATCTTTCCTTTTCTCCTTTGCTTTTCCTTTTTCTTTTCACAGCTATATGTAAGGCCGCCTCAGACAGCCATTTTGCTTTTTTGCATTTCTTTTCCATGGGCCTTAAAGAAGCCTTAATGCCAAAAACTGATGCTTTTGAACTGTGGTATTGAAGAAGACTCTTGAGAGGTCAAACCAGTTAATCCTAAAGGAAACTAACGCTGAATATTTACTGGAAGGACTGATGCTGAAGCTGAAACTCCAATACTTTAGCCACCTGATGTGAAGGGTCAACTCATTGGAAAAGACCCTGAAGCAGGGAAAGACTGAGGGCAGGAGAAGGGTCAACAGAGGACGAGATGGTTGGATGGCATAACTGATTCAGTGGACATGAGTTTGAGCAAACTCTGGGAGATGATGAAGGACAGGGAAGCCTGTTGGGCTGCAGTCCATGAGGTCACAGAGAGTCAGACACGACTGAGCGACTGAACAAGAACAAAGTGCCAAGAAGAAGAATGAGCAGGGCGAGGCCAGGGCAGTGACACGAGGAGACGAGGCCCTTTTTTGGATACGGTGGTCAGAGAAGACCTTCTGAGGAAGAGAGCAAGCTGGAGCAGGGGAGTGAGCCATGTTGAGATGTGTGTAAAAGCAGCCCTTCCCGCCAGGCAGGGCAAAGAGCAGGTGCCAAGGCCCCAGGCCTTGGTGATTTAATAAATGACAAGAAGACTGGAGCCAACAACGCAGGCATCAAAGATAAGGTGGAGAAAAGGGCAGGGCTCAGGTACTCTGCTTGTGCACCTTTGAACAAGAGGCGTCATGTCACACCGATGGAAATGCCAGGGACCCTGAGAGACACGCCAGGGGCAAGAGGACGAGTTAGGGGACTAGTTAGGAGACAATTCCAACAGTTAGAGTTTCATCTGACTCTAAATGCTTTCACCTTGCACCTGCAGGGGGTGGGGACCTACGTCTTAAATTCACCTCTTCTAAAGGAATGCGACGTAACAAGACAGAGTAGCACACATCCCTCGGTGACTTCATCAGTCTGAATAACTGAAAACGATTGTTTCCAAAGATCTCAGTTGAGCAGCCTTAAGATCAAGCACGAAACAAGGCCGACCATCCTTCCCTCCTTCATTGAAACTACATGAAAGTCACACAGGAGTGAATAGCTCCTTTGTTCTTCAACAGACTATCTGAGAAACAGAAGCACACTGTCTTTTACTGTCCATTCACTGCTCACAAAGCCCCTGGGGTTGGCTTTTGTCCTTCAGCAGCTTTTCATGGACAGGTACACGTAAGCCTGGCTCCGAGTTCTGTGGGCGCTCAGAGGCACAGGGAGGACCCGCGGCTGCCCTGCGTGAAAGGAAAGGCGTATCAGCTACACGGGTGACCTCACCTGTCAGGTATGCGGCAGGGCCACGGAACAAAGGTGGCTTCCTTCCTCTGCAAGGAAAGCACAACCTGTCCAGAAAACTGCTGCCTTACTCTTGAATGACAGTGCCGCACAGTTCAGGAGAAACAGTTCCCATCTTTAACCTTTGTTTTTATTAAACAAAACTCTGTGCTACTGTGGGTGCTATCCTTCTTTGTCAAACCTTAAGGAAAAGCCCAGCATATTCACTAATCAAAACTATGTATTGTTCAGGTCACCTTCATTCACGTGTGTTTGTGCCAAATAAGTGTACTTATCAGTCGGAAGTGGTAATCGAAAGATTGTAGGTCTACAGGGTTAGGACTCTAGTGTCCGGTCTGTGTGAAATGTAACAGGAAGGCAAGGAACCTGATGCTTGAGACTGTTACTTAGTATATAAAAAGCAACACTGCCTTTTCACATTTTAGGGCGTGCTGAGTTTTCCCGCTTATGAAGTGCACCACTGTGTTGTTTTTGAGATAGTGGTATCAATGCAAAACAGCACTGGGGACATTCTTCCACAGCTTGCCTGGACGCAACTGACAGAACACAAAGTTACTAAAATATGACTCCACTCTTTCAAGATCACACAACATCTTGCTACAAATTTTTCCCCAAGGTCAGGTAGTCAAGAATTTACCTTCCTGAATCCCAAAGGATCAGCTCTGAATATCATTCTGCACCATTTACAATGGATTTGCTGTCATTAAAACTGCTACAGTTTTCATGCTAAAGCTGCCAATGGACAGTTGTGATTTAATTCCTCCCCAGCCTGGTGGATGGCTTATCCAGGACGTGACTGCTACAGTTACTGGCAACTCTGCACACTTGTTAGATTACACACAACTGACCAAGAAAACTGATATGAGATATCAAATTTAAAATCAATCTTGCCCTTGCTCTATCTTTAACTTACCCATTCTATTCTTTGGTTTAAGTTACCAGTGTGTCTGGTAACTTCCAAGAAATGGTGACCTTTCAATCCAGTCACAGAGGAAAAAAAAATGTGTACTGAAGGAGCAAAATACAACCTGTTTTCATACCTTCTAAAGTTCAACATTTATCACTGAACACGCGTGCTCAATCGCTTCACTCAAGTCCGACTCTTTGCTACCCTACGGACTGTAACCCGCCAGGCTCCTCTGTCCATGGGATTCTTCAGGGCAACCTGGAGTGGGTTGCCATGCCCTCCTCCAGGAGATCATCCAGATCCAGGGATCGAACCCAGGCCTCCTGAGTCTCCTGCACTGCAGGCGGATTTTTGATCGCTGAGCCACCTGGACATAAGGTATGTTGAATAAATCCCACCCTGGCCAACACCCCCCAGTCACAGAGGGGATGGGTGGATGGCAGCAGGACTGCAGCTGCACAGACATCAGACACCAGCCAGCAGTTAATGCCTGGACTCCCTACCCAGACTCAACCTGATGCTGCTACTAGAAGGAGAGCAAAGTCGCTAGCGGGGCTTGAGGAATTTATGTACCAGCTTAACATGAAAAACAAACTCGCCTCTCAGTCCAGAAGTAAAGAAAGTGGGATCACAAAGAGAAACTTAAATAAACCTAGCAACACACACGAATTTGCATAATAAAAATGCACGAAGCATCCCGCTCCTTTGACAGGGACCTACACTTACAGAAGGCCCAGAAACCCAGCATGAGGCAGCCCTCGGGCCCCCGGGCCTTGCTGATGGGCTGTTCCTCAGGACGGACCATGCCCTCATCTGTCAAGAAACACTGGGTGGAGCTAGTGCTACTTATCTGTGACCCCACAGCTCAGCCTCCTGACAGAGGTCACGATGACTTAAGTATCTCCACGCATTACAGTTAACACCTGGCACACTAACAACCACAGGACATCAGTCTTCCAGGTGTCTTCACCAGAGAAGCCAGGATCATGTTCTCCCCGTAGCTGGTCAGGATTCCAGAACTGCAGAGTCCCTTGGAGCTCATCTTTTCTTCTAACTGCCCCCTTTCTGCTTCATGATTAAGAATTTTAATTTAATTCTGACCCTGTGTGTTGCCTCTTGCAGGATTTAGGGTGTGGAGGTGCCATTCACTGATAACCACATCATCACCTGTGCTTCTTGCCAACCAGAGGGACTACCCAATATCTCTATCATGTACACCAAGATCAAGCCTTATTACAGGTACACTTCTACCCCTAAAGCAGAGGTGCAGGCAGAGCAACCAGAAGGGGTTCAGGACTTCAGCCCGCGCTGTCAGCCACATGTCAACTGACAAAGTCAACACATCCCCACACCACACGCAAAAATAAGCTCAAAATGGCTTACAGACTTAAATATGAGACACGACACCATAGAACTCTTAGAAGAGAACACAGACTAAATGTTTCCTGACATAAACCGTACCAATGTTTTCTTAGGTCAGTCTCCCAAGGCAACCGAAATAAAAGCAAAAATAAACAAATGGGATGTAATCAAATGTACAAGCTTTTATACGGCAAAGGAAACTGTCAACTAAATGAAGACAGTCTATGGACTGGGATAAAATATTTGCAAATGATGCAACCAACAAGGGCTTAATTTTCAAAATATACAAAGAGCTTATACAAATCAATAACAAAACAAAACAACAACCAAAAAAACAATTAAAAAAATGGACAGAAGAACTAAACAGACATTCCTTCCAAGAAGACACTGATGGCCAACAGGCACATGAAAAGATGCTCAACATTGCTAATTATTAGAGAAATGCAGGTTAAAACTACAATGAAATATCACCTCACACCAGTAAAAATGGCCATCCTTAAAAAGTCTACAAACAATGAATGCTGGAGAGGGTGTGGAGAAAAGGGAACCCTCCTAGACTGCAGGTGAGAATGTAAATTGATACAGTCACTATGGAGAACAGTATGAAGGTTCTTCAAAAAACAAAAATAGCGTGGCCACATGATCCAGCAATCCTACTCATGGGCATATATCTAGAAAGAAAACTGTAATTTGAAAAGATACATGTACCGCTTTGTTCAAAGCAGCACTATTTACGACAGCCAAGACATGGAAACAACCTAAATATCAATCAACAGAGGAAAGGATAAAGAAGATGTGGTGTGTATATATACAATGGAATACTACTCGTTCATAAAAAGAATGAAACAATGCCATCTGCAGCAACATGAAGGGACCCAGAGATTAGCATACTCAGCAAAGTATTATAAGTCAGAAACAGAAAGACAAATACCACGTGACAACATATATAAGTGGAACCTTAAATACAACACAAATGTATTTATCCACAAAAAAGAAACAGACTCACAGACACACAGAATAGATTTCTGGGTGCCAAGTGGGAGAGGGGCTGGGGAGGGACAGACTGGGAGTTTGGGATTAGGAGATGCAAGCCCGTATACATAGGATGGATAGACAACAAGGTCCTACTGCACAACACAGGCAGCTGTATTCAATATCCTATGACAAACCACAATGGAAAAGAATATATACATATAACGGAATCCCTCACTGTACAGCAGACATTAACCCAACACTGGAAATCAACTACGTGAAGTGAGATGAAAGCCGCTCAGCCATGTCTGACTCTTTGGGACTTCATGAACTATACAGTCCATGGAATTCTCCAGGCCAGAATACTGGAGTGGGTAGCCTTTCCCTTCTCCAGGGCATCTTCCCAACCCAGGGATCGAGCCCAGGTCTCCCGCATTGCAGGCGGATTCCTTACCAGCTGAGCCACAAGGGAAGCCCAAGGATACTGGAGTGGGTAGCCTGTCCCTTCTCCAGCGGATCTCCCAGACCCAGGAATTGAACCGGGGTCTCCTGCATTGCTGGTGGATTTTTTAGCAACTGAGCTAAAAAATCAACTATACGTCAGTAAAATTTTTCAAAATTAAGCAAGTATTCAGTAAAGATCTATGTCATCCTTGGGAGCTAGCTCCTATTAGATCCACTTTAGTTTCCTTGTGTCAGAGTGACAATCTGCATGGGGGGACGGAAATAACAGATCACATACTTTAACAAGGCTTCTGGTTCAATTCAGCAGAACATTCTTTCTAATAAACTAGGAAAACATGACTACCAGACCACCGTGGTGGGGGTCACACAAATGTTTTGAGGGCCACCCCCCAGAGAGGGTCTGATGCCAGTCAAGTTTCCATAGCCTCTGGTAATACCTTCGGAGCTGACTCAGACCGTGGAGAACAAATACGGTTACAGGTGTCAAAAGTACACGTGTGGGAAGAAGATAAAAGGGTCCAAGTGGACATGGGATTCTGGGATACGAACTTTCAAGCCCATCAAGATGCAGTCCCTGAAGCAAAACACTCACTACCTTCTCAGCTGTAGAAGTCAGAAAAGAGACATAAAACACAAGACTCCTGCTCCCAAGTAACATATAACTTGGTACAGGAGACAACACTGAAACACCCCAATACAATATTGTAAAGTAATTAACCTCCAATTAAAATAATAAATTTATATTTAAAAACTTAAATTAAAAGAAAACAGTCAAATACCAAATCAACCCTGAATATTCATTGGAAGGACTGAAGCTGAAGCTGAAGCTCCAATACTTTGTCCACTTTATGCAAAGAGAAAAGTCTCTGCTGCTGAGAAAGACTGAGGGTAGGAGAAGGGGACAACAGAGGATGAGATGGTTGGGTGGCATCACCAACTCAATGGACATGAGTCACAGGGAAGCCTGGCATGCTGCAGTCCATGGGGTCAAAAAGAGCGGGACACAACCGAGCGACTGAGCAACAAAAAGTACCCAATGTAGGTATTTAGTAAAGATTTGAACTTTCAAGGCTTCTGGTTCAATACAATAAATACAATACTCTAAATAAATATAATAACAAATTAAGTATGTTTTTAAGATCAAGGGTCCACACAATTACTATTACTATTACAGAAGCAATTACTATTACAGAAGCAGCATTTTTCCCATGGAGAGCTACTGACCACTGTGAGGATGAGAGACAGGAGGTGGTTTAATTAGGAAGCAAAAACCAAGGGCTCACATAAGAGATGGGAGACAACCAAACTTAAAAGAAGAGAAAATCTGAGCGTCTATGCAAGCATGAGTCAGCCACACAGGGAGTCATTTTTAAAGAGACAGAAGGAGCATCACACTCAGGAGGGTCACGTGACGGCCCTTCCCCACGGCCAGGCTCTCTTCTTCCCAGAACTCTGTGAGCAGGCTCAGGACACCCCTAGACAGGAACCCAGGCAAGGGGAGAAGCTGGCGGGCTTCCAAAGGAGAGCAACTAAAATGACTAAACTGTTAGGAAATGGGTCCTCCGGGGACACACAGAGGAAGTGCAGTGTTTAGGCCAGATAAGGGATGGCCCGGGAGGCGGCCAGAAGGGTGCCAGGGAGCGCTTCTTTCCCATGAGGGATAGGACGAGAGGGATGTGGTGAACCCGCAAGCACTTGGAGCTGGATGTGATTCAACATCAGGACAGAACTACAACCCCCTGGCTCCGACTCCTGTGAGGCTCTGGACTAAGCTACCAACAAGCTTCTGAAATGTCCTTTCCAAAAGACACTTTACAGTACAGTAGATGACCATCCTCCTAAAATGTCCACTCAGTGTCCTTTCTTACCCTACAGAGACAGGAAGTGAATATTTTAACTAAAAATAGAAGCTCCATTAAAAAAAACAACCAAAGAAAAAACCCAGAAGCAGAGCAAAGCTCTTCACTGTTGCTTCATTTTCAAAATTCATCAGAAAGTTATCAGCTACATAAATGCACTTATTTAGTCAGAGATGGTTCCCAGTCAGTCAGTCAAGTCACTCAGTCGTGTCTGACCCCGCGGACTGCAGCACGCCAGGCTTCCCTGTGCAATACCAACTCCAAGAGCTTGCTCAAACTCCCAGAGCTTGCTCACCATCCATCAAGTCAGTGATGCCATCCAACCATCTCATCCTCTGTCGTCCCCTTCTCCTCCCGCCTTCAATCTTTCCAAGCATCAGGGTGTTTTCAGTGTGTCAGTCCTTTGCATCAGTGGCCAAAGTATTGGAGTTTCAGCTTCAGCATCAGTCCTTCCAATGAATATTCAGGACTGATCTCCTTTAAGATTGACTGCTTTGATCTCCTTGCAGTCCAAGGGACTCTCACGAGTCTTCTCCAACACCACAGTTCAAAAGCATCAATTCTTCTGCACTCAGCTTTCTTTATAGTCCAACTCTCACATCCATGACTACTGGAAAAACCATAGCTTTGACTAGATGGACCTCTGTTAGCAAAGTGATGTCTCTGCTTTTTAATACGCTAAGTTGGTCATAGCTTTTCTTCCAAGGAGCAAACGTCTTTTAATTAAAAGAGATGGGCCTAGGCACATTTTAAAAAGCCATGAGCTACTCTAGATAGGAGATAAAAAATAATCAAAACACGGATAAACTGAGCAGAGTATCTATCTAAAAACATGATGGGGGCACTCTCAAAGGAGGGGTGGGAAAGGGTGAGCGGCGTAAACAAAAATCAGCCTCAAGGAATAAAGCACACATTCTACATCCAACATCCATTAAGGGACCCAGGTAGGGACATCATAATCTTCCCTAACACTAACTTTTAAAAATCAGAACCAAGCTACAAAGCTCATCTAGTCTCCTTGACAGACGTTTGGGAATCTAAGATTTTTCAAAATTCTGCCAAAGAACAGAATCAAAAGACAAGCATTTTTAATTAGTTCAGCTATTATTCCCCCCATGTCATCAAAAAGAGAGAGAGAAATAGGGAGGCAGGGAGAGAAGAAGAAACAGTCATGGATGGTCAGCATGTCAGGAATTCCACGGCCGCTAGGGCCCCAGGAGGAGGAGGGAGAGACACAAGGCCCCCAGGCTCCCCTCCCAGCCCAGGGTCAGCCTGAGGGGGTGGCAGAGCCAGGGCAAAACCAGAGGTGACAACCGTCACTAACTCATGAACCGCCTCGGAACCTCAAGTTTAAGCTGCCTGCTTAGAACAAAATGTCCGATGACATGAACACGACAAATCGATTAAGGAAATCGCCAGACTACACAAGCCCGCGTGCACTAGGGCGTGCACATACACACACAGCCTACTTCGCAACGTGCCTGACACGGGCCATGAAAAGCTCGCATTCTAGGAGGAGGACCAGAAGGCACTCACGGTGCTGAGCGTCCACAAGCTCCCGGGCACTGGGCTGCAGACCCTCGTGGTCTCAAAAAGGGAGATGTCAGGTCGAGGAAAGAAGGGGCCCAGAGCTGCACGGGAAACGAGAGGCACAATCCCCCGCCATCACGCCCTCCCAGGACACAGAGAGCAAGCCGCGCCCCGTCCCCCTGAACCGTGTGAAGCAGCCTCGTTGCTCTGGCACCTCCCCTGCCCTGAATGAAGCCCCTCCAACCGGATGCTCCCACTGCCCTCAGCTCACCACCCACATGACCTCCCGATGCCTCCTGACCACTCCACCGAACGACCCACCGCCTCCATCCTCACTCCCAAAGCCAAGTGTGCCCACAAGGAGAAGCAGGTCCGTGGCTGCCCTTGCTGCGGCCCCCTAGGCTCATCTGCCCCCAGAGAAGCTCAGCCACTCCCCCGCCCCCCACTGCCGGCATCAACACACTGCCGGGACAGCCGGTCAGAGTGGGACAGACAGATGCAGGGAGCCCAGAGCCCTGCAGGGCAGCGCACCTGGCTGGGCACACTCCAATCTCAGCCCTGGGGACCCCAGCAGGCAGCACAGAGGCGGCCCGGCAAGCGCCCCAGCTGCCCCCGCCCTCCTGCGCGTCCCCCTGCTCCACGCCCGGCACGCCTCCCACCCGTCTGAAGACACAGACACGCCTCCCACCCGTCTGAAGACACAGACACACCTCCAGGGACACTCAGGAGCTGCGGGCCCGGGGCCACGCTGAGGCACATTTCCTGTCGTCTCACCCAGATGACGTCCAGACACTAGCCTCAGTCCGTCCTAAACGCTCACTATCGAAGCTGGTCTTGGCATGGGCAATCAGGTCAAAATTCTCACGGCTGCATAGGAACTCAGATACACAAACCTCTAGTTTTAGAAGAGAGGAAACCCTGGCCTGTGGAAGAGAAATCACTGGTGGCAAGTCACCAAGCCGGGACTGATGCCACAGCCCCATCGCTTGGCACCGCACAGGTGGCCCTCACATCCCACCTCCTGACATCCTCCCAGCGCTAGCAGCACGACCAGAGGGCCCCATGCCACAGCTGTACTTTCCTGGATTCTGTAAACATGCCACATTGTCTCCTACTGATGACCTTCACCTAACATCTCACGTTCAGCAAAATCACTACCCTTGTACAAGACAGTCTGGGCTTTCAAGATCTTCTAATATTTTGGACTTGTCCTAAGAATAGGTAGAAAATAGAAACACGAAAGTGCTAATAGTATTACAAACAACGAAATACATAATACTGAATGAAAGTAATTAGATTGACCAAAAATGGGAGAAAAAGTAAAAACATATGAAATGCTGGAAATAATATATCAGTGTGTTTAAAAGACACACTTAACCATGGGAAACAAAAAACCAAAAAAAAAAAAAAAAAGAGAGAGAGAGAGACATTTGGTAACTAAATACCCCTTCGAATGAGCTGAGCAAATAAAAATTTAAGGTCTGAGGTTTAACTTATTCCTGACATTGTTTCCTCTACGTGGTCAATGTGTTAAAGAATTTTTAAAGTTCTATAAAGATACATGTTTAACAACTAAGCAGTTATTTAATCAGCACTGTCAGAAGACTTTCAGCTCTATGGAAACATAATCTCCTCCTAAGAAATCTAACATTCAGCTTTCACCCTTAGTGTCCAAACACCTTCCAGGAACCTTACACAAATACCAAGCTGCTGGCTCCCACCATGAGGTTCTGCCCTGTTGCTATTGCATTATTTGTGGAGGCGGACAAGCTTCCTTAATATGAATTACAACCAGGTAAGGAGAAGGCAATGGCACCCCACTCCAGTACTCTTGCCTGGAAAATCCTATGGACGGAGGAGCCTGGTGGGCTGCAGTCCATGGGGACGCTAAGAGTCGGACACGGCTGAGCATCTTCACTTTCACTTTTCACTTTCATGCACTGGAGAAGAAAATGGCAACCCACTCCAATGTTCTTGCCTGGAGAATCCCAGGGACGGGGGAGCCTGGTGGGCTGCCGTCTATGGGGTCGCACAGAGTCGGACACGACTGAAGCAACTTAGCAGTAGCAGCAGCAGGGAGCGCTTTGGGCATTCCAGGTGGCACAGTGGTAAAGAATCCACCTGCCAATGCAGGAGACCCAGGTTCGATCCCTGGGTCGGGAAGATCCTCTGGAGAAGGGAATGGCAACCCACTCCAGAATTCTTGCCTGGAGAATTTCACGGACAGAGGAGCCTGGCGGGTACAGTCCGTGTGGTCAGACATAACGTAGGACATGACATAGTAGCATGCGTGGAGCCCCTCCAGCAAATTCACATTTCATCCTGGCAGTTCTCTGCTGTCCAGGAACACTCAGTACATTTTAAACACAAATAGGTGTGAAAAGAAGAGAGGCGAAAAGCAAAGGAAAAAAGGAAAGATATAAGCATCCGAATGCAGAGTTCCAAAGAATAGCAAGATGAGATAAGAAAGCTTTCTTCAGCAATCAATGCAAAGAAATAGAGGAAAACAACAGAATGGGAAAGACTAGAGATTTCTTCAAGAAAATTAGAGACACCAAGGGAACATTTCATGCAAAGATGGGCTCGATAAAGGACAGAAATGGTATGGACCTAACAGAAGCAGAAGATATTAAGAAGAGGTGGCAAGAATACACGGAAGAACTGTACAAAAAAGATCTTCACGACCCAGATAATCATGATGATGTGATCACTAATCTAGAGCCAGACATCTTGGAATGTGAAGTCAAGTGGGCCTTAGAAAGCATCACTATGAACAAAGCTAGTGGAGGTGATGGAATTCCAGTTGAGCTGTTTCAAATCCTGAAAGATGATGCTGTGAAAGTGCTGCACTCAATATGCCAGCAAATTTGGAAAACTCAGCAGTGGCCACAGGACTGGAAAAGGTCAGTTTTCATTCCAATTCCAAAGAAAGGCAATGCCAAAAAATGCTCAAACTACCATACAATTACACTCATCTCACATGCTAGTAAAGTAATGCTCAAAATTCTCCAAGCCAGGCTTCAGCAATACATGAACCGTGAACTCCCTGATGTTCAAGCTGGTTTTAGAAAAGGCAGAGGAACCAGAGATCAAATTGCCAACATCCGCTGGATCATCAATAAAGCAAGAGAGTTCCAGCAAAACATCTATTTCTGCTTTATTGACTATGCCAAAGCCTTTGACTATGTGGATCACAATAAACTGTGGAAAATTCTGAAAGAGATGGGAATACCAGACCACCTGACCTGCCTCTTGAGAAACCCGTATGCAGGTCAGGAAGCAACAGTTAGAACTGGACATGGAACAACAGACTGGTTCCAAATAGGAAAAGGAGTACGTCAAGCCTGTATATTGTCACTCTGCTTATTTAACTTCTATGCAGAGTACATCATGAGAAATGCTGGGCTGGAAGAAGCACAAGCTGGAATCAAGATTGCCAGGAGAACTGTTGGGCATACACACAGAGGAAACCAGAATTGAAAGAAACACATGTACCCCAATGTTCATCGCAGCACTGTTTATAATAGCCAGGACATGGAAACAACCTAGATGTCCATCAGTAGATGAATGGATAAGAAAGCTGTGGTACATATACACAATGGAGTATTACTCAGCCATTAAAAAGAATACATTTGAAGCAGTTCTGATGAGATGGATGAAACTGGAGCCGATTATACAGAGTGAAGTGAGCCAGAAAGAAAAACACCAATACAGTATACTAATACATATATATGGAATTTAGGAAGATGGCAATGATGACCCTGTATGCAGGACAGCAAAAAAGACACAGATGTGTATAGCGGACTTTTGGACTCAGAGGGAGAGGGAGAGGGTGTGATGATTTGGGAGAATGGCATTGAAACATGTATAATATCATGTAAGAATCGAAATGCCAGTCTATGTCTGATGCAGGATATGACACGCTTGGGGCTGACGCGCGGGGATGACCCAGAGAGATGTTGTGGGGAGGGGGGTGGGAGGGGGGTTCATGTTTGGGAACGCATGTACACCTGTGGTGGATTCATGTCAATCTATGCCAAAACCAATACAGAATTGTAAAGTAAAAATTAAAAATAAATAAATAAATTTAAAAAATAAATTAAAAAAAAAAAAAAGATTGCCAGGAGAAATATCAATAACCTCAGATATGCAGATGACACCACCCTTATGGCAGAAAGTGAAGAGGAGCTAAAAAGCCTTTTGATGAAGGTGAAAGAGGAGAGTGAAAAAGTTGGCTTAAAAGCTCAACATTCAGAAAACGAAGATCATGGAATCTGGTCCCATCACTTCATGGGAAATAGATGGGGAAACAGTAGAAACAGTGTCAGACTTTATTTGGGGGGGCTCTAAAATCACTGCAGATGGTGAATGCAGCCATGAAATTAAAAGACACTTACTCCTTGGAAGAAAAGTTATGACTAACCTAGATAGTATATTCAAAAGCAGAGACATTACTTTGCCGACTAAGCTCTGTCTAGTCAAGGCTATGGTTTTTCCTGTGGTCATGTATGGATGTGAGAGTTGGACTGTGAAGAAGGCTGAGTGCCGAAGAATTGATGCTTTTGAACTGTGGTGTTGGAGAAGACTCTTGAGAGTCCCTTGGACTGCAAGGAGATCCAACCAGTCCATTCTGAAGGAGATCAACCCTGGGATTTCTTTGGAAGGAAATGATGCTAAAGCTGAAGCTCCAGTACTTTGGCCCCCTCATGCGAAGAGTTGACTCATTGGAAAAGACTCTGATGCTGGGAGGGATTGGGGGCAGGAGGAAAAGGGGACGACAGAGGATGAGGTGGCTGGATGGCATTACGGACTCGATGGACCTGAGTCTGAGTGAACTCCGGGAGATGGTGATGGACAGGGAGGCCTGGCGTGCTGCGATTCATGCGGTCGCAGAGAGTTGGACACGACTGAGCGACTGAATGAAAAGTCACCCCTGTTCATCCATTGCTGAGTTACATAAACAGTGAACATACAGTGTTCTAAACTTTTGTCCTTGTTAAAAAATATTTGGGGAAATTTTAATTCCTTAGTTGAACAGAAGAAAAGTGAAACTTGAGAGACCAAGCCTTTCGGCACTCTACTAAACGCAACTTACCAGTTCATGTGCACGCTGCTTATTGCTGCCTTTTCCCACGTTTCACAACTCAAATAATCTACTGCTCAATGGCCTTCCTCCCCGTCCTGCTGTCCCAGGAGCTCACTGGCAGGCTGGCTGCGTTTGCAGTGACAGGTCTGCCAGCCTCCCGGAGGCCAGCACTCCATCCTCTGGATGGGGTACGGGCACAGAGACACCCAGGGCAAGGACGGCCCCACACACGGCGTGTGTGGAGCTCGCAAGTTCTCTTTTTATGGTCACGACTCTCAGAAGTCTTTGAAGTTGAGGGAAAAAAGTGAGGGGTACACACAGTATGAGGGCTTCCCAGGTGGCACAGCGGTAAAGAATCCGCCTGTCAATGCAGGAGACACAGGTTTGCCCCTGGGTCAGGAAGATTCCCTGGAAAAGGGCATGGCAACCCACTCAGTATTCTCGCCTGGAGAACCCCATGGACAGAGGAGCCTGGGGGGCTACAGCCCATGGGGTCGCAAAGAGTCGGACATGACTCAGCGACTAAACAGCAATACACACTATGAAAAAGCTTTGGGAGGCTGAGGCTGGGTCCCACAGCGAAGGAGCCCCACAATCAGATACCACACAGCTGCGGAGAGGCTGGCTGACTCACACCAAGTGGTGCCCGGGCCCTCGCACCTCGCAGAGGCAGGCAGTGTCTCCACCGTGGCCAGGCGGGACCCTGGAGGCCGAGCACCCCACGCCCACCAGGCTGCAGGAGGGAGACCAGGTCACAGACACTCGGGGTGCCAGGCCCCGTGCAGGAGGACGGGGACGGGAGGCATGTGGGCAGCAGGTGACCACAGCAGGGTCTGCTGCGAGACCCTGGTGCTGGGAGAGGCCTGCGGGTCCGGGGCAAGCAGGACACCCGGTATTGGATCTGGCCCCAGGACCGCAGTTGTTCTCCACCACCCAGAGTGCTCGGGACACTCTGTCACAACAGCCGCAGGAGAGGAACACAGGGCCGGCCTGCTGCCATGCAGGAATCCTTTTCTATCAGGATGAAGCACGAGCCAGGGACAGCGACGTGGACAGAGCCCCGCTGGCTGCAGCGCTGAGAGGGCCAGGACAGCCAGTAAGGCACCCACGGTGGCGGCTGGGGGCCCTGCACCAGCTCCTGGGCCTCTCCAGCCACCCTCCCCACGTCCACAAGATGAGGATTTCTTCCTGTGCAGCAGTGAGAGCACTGACACACTGAGAGTGACGGCACTTTGTGGAAAACTGCACGTTGCTGACAGCATGTATGATAGGATCCTGTCTCTACGCAGCTCCTTCCTCAGGGAAGAAACATACCAAAAAGCCCTCACAGTGGTCACCTCTGGAGATCAGGATCAGAGAGAGGAGAAGCCTCATCTCCCCTGTACATCTTCTCTACCACAAATTTCTTAGGATGAGTACTTACTACCTTTAATTTTTTAAATGGGGAGAAAAACACTATGTGGTCATTTAAAAAGAAGGAAGCATGTTAATTCAGGGACTTGCATGCTCACAATTCATGCGCTCTTCTGTGTGTATAGAACAGCTCAATAAAAAAGGTGTCTTCTTTTTTAAGAAGGTAGATGCATACGTGCTCAGACAAGACGAGATTTCCCAGACAGATTCTAGTCATCGGATACACAGAGTATGGAATTCCGCTTATGTAAAGAACCAAAACAACCAGATGCATACACACAGAAACATACACAAAGAGATAAACACACACATTATACTTCCAAAGTGAAGAATTTTTTTTGACAGCCAGGATGTTTTCAGGAACTCATTTTGAAATTTACATTTTAAAAATAACAATATTGTTCCAATAACAATAGTCCTTAACTGCAAAGGGCTGGTTGAGATTTACACAGTAAGATCCACGATCCATTTGTGGTACAAAACGAGAGTCATTCGGCATTTCTCTGCTGCGCGCAGGCTTCCTGCCCAGTCCAGCCCTGAGCCTCACTGCCCTCCTGATTCAGGAACAAGGTAGCGGCCAGGGTTGGGGTGGACACAAGGACAGAACAGGGGTCAAGGAGGAGATAAATTAGTAAATAGGAGAGGTCAAGAATGTCAGCGACAGTGTTTGGCAAAAACGAGCAACACCTTTGTTTATTTTGACTCAGCCACTCGGAAACATCAAAACCTCCCCACCTCACCATCCCCTGTCCAAACCACCGCCTGAACACCCAAGTTTGTCCAGGAGGGATGCTCCCCCGTAAGCTGCAAGGGGAGCTGGTCCTGCATGCCCACTCTCACGCACCTCCTCCCCCCGTCCAGATGCTCACTCCAGAGTCACTGCCCTCAGTCACAGGGACGCCCCGGCATCTCACCCCGCACTCTGTGGCCCCCCCACCTGCTGCCTCCCTGTGTGTGTGTGCTTGGTCAGGTCTGACTCTGCGAGCCCGGGGCCTGGAGCCCTCCAGGCTGCACTGTCCATCGGATTCTCCAGGCAAGCATACTAGAGTGGGTTGCCATTCCTTTCTCCAGGGGACAACCCAGGGAGTCCAACTCATGTCTCCTGCATTGCCGGCAGGTTCTTCTCAGTGGAACCATCTGGAAGTCCCAGGAACTAGGGGACAGGACTTCAACTTCTAGGTCTGGGAGGACACAACTCAGCCCCTCACAGTCAGCTCCAGGGAGACAGGGAAGTGTACCAGGGAGAAATGAAAACAGGAGAAAGGAATTCACCTGCGCCCTGGTTTCTAGAACTCCTCACCTTCCCCATCTCCCGGTCCCCGGACACCAAGCTCCGACCTTTTCTGCCTGAGCCTGACGGTTATCTCAGGCCCAGAGGCCCTTCCTTCGGGCTCCGAGCACTGACCACTATGGCCACCTGGTCCTGTGTGGCTCCCAGAGCCCAACGCAGTGTGGCACCAGGGGCTCGTCTCAGGCCACGCCCTGCCCCTCACTGTTTTCTCACTCTGTCCCCACTTGTTCACAGGTGCTTGGCCTCATTTCATGTGGGTCAGGCCCCTGGAATACTCTGCCCCTTCTCCTGCCCAGCCCCTCTCAACTAATTAACACCATTTCACCCTGAAGACCTCAACTCAAATGCCTTGGCCTCAAGAGGCTTATGAGTACAAACACACACACACACACACCCTGGGAAGCTTGTGAATATGAACACATACACACACACACATCCCTCACCCTAAACCAGGCTCCTGCCCATCCTCTCTCCAACTCTCTCTCTCACACACATACACCCTCATGCTAAACCTGCCCCTTACCCATCCTCTACCCAGCTCCCTGCCTAACACTGAGCACCTGGAATGACCTACCTGCACTGTTTACACACTATCAAAAGTGTGTCTCCCCACCAGAGTGACACACAGTTCCTAAGCAGAATCTGCATCTGGTTTGCCCAATCCTATCTATTCAGCAGCTAGGGCAGTGCTTGGCACCTAGTTAAGTGCTTGATCAATATTTGCCAGATAAAGGAAAGACTACATGAAATACAAGTCAGTGTCAACCAGGGGTCATGTGATCAATGGTTGCTGAACAAGCTCACTCTGAGGGAGCAGCAGTGTGAGGCTGTTATGTAACAACACCTAGACAACAGGCACAGGGACAGGCATCAGCCATGGAACGAGCAGAACCACACTCAGAAAGCAGAAATCTATTCGATTAGTCATAATTCTATAGGAACCACTCAAACATGCTGTCCATGTCTTACTGCGGATATACTTATATATGTAAAACCCATCTTCAGTAGGTACTCTCCAGTCCATATAAACAGTTATCTACAGCCACCCCCGCCCTGCACCTCATTCCCCTGGTCACCACTGGCCCTTGGATCACAGGAATTCTTCACTTGAAGTAAAGAGCTGCCAGCTCCCCATGGTGACGTCGACCCAACACTTTTCCATTTGATCCTTCATATGAGACAAAGGTCCATCTAGTCAAAACTATGGTTTTTCCAGTAGTCATGTATGGATGTGAGAGTTGGACCATAAAGAAGGCTGAGCACCAAATAATTGGTGCTTTCGAACAGCGGTGCTGGAGAAGACTCTTGAGAGTCCCTTGGACTTCACGGAGATCAAAACAGTCAATCCTAAGGAAATCAACCATGAATATTCATTGGAAGGGCAAATGCTGAACTGAAGCGCCAATACTTGGCCACCTGAGGCAAAGAGCCGACTCACCGGAAAAGCTGATGATGCGGGGAAAGATTGAAGGCAGGAAAAGGGGGCAACAAAGGATGAGGCGGTTAGATTAGACAGCATCACCGACTCAACGGACATGAGTTTGAGCGAACTCCGGGAGGCAGTGGAGGACAGGGAAGCCTGGTGCGCTGCAGCCCATCAGGTCACACAGAGCTGCACACAACTCAGTGACTGAACGATACCAAACTGTGGCAAGAAGGGCTTCGCAGGTGCCCCAGTGGGTGAAGAGCCTGCCTGCCAATGCAGAAGAAACCGGACAGCTGGGTTCAATCACCAGTCAGGAAGACCCCGGGAGGAGGGCACAGCAACCCACTCCAGTGTTCCTGCCTGGAGAATTCCATGGAGAGAGGAGCCTACTGCTGCTGCTGCTGCTAAGTCACTTTAGTCGTGTCCGACTCTGTGCAACCCCACAGACGGCAGCCCACCAGGCTCTGCTGTCCCTGGGGTTCTCCAGGCAAGAACTCTGGAGTGGGTTGTCATTTCCTTCTCCAATGCATGAAAGTGAAAAGTGAAAGGGAAGTCGGTCAGTCGTGTCCGACTCTCAGTGACCCCATGGACTGCAGCCTACCAGGCTCCTCTGTCCATGGGATTTTCCAGGCAAGAGTACTGGAGTGGAGTGCCTAGCAGGTCGCAAAGAGTTGGACACAACTGAAGCGACCGCACGCACGCACACGAGGCAGAAATCACTAAAATTCTGGGAATAGGATGTGTGTCATATGTCAGAAATGTTCGTATCTGCCGATAACACCCAGTCTCCCTGAGACACTCGCGTGAGGAGGCCACATGGCCACGATCAAACGGAACAAGGAACATATTTGCTGTTGTGCAGTCCCTCAGTCTTGCTCGACTCTTTGCAACTGTGTGGACTGCAGCAAGCCAGGCTTCCCTGGAGTGAAGACTTCCTTCACCGTCTCCTGGAGTTTGCTCAAACCCATGTCCATTGAGTTGGTGATGCATCCAACCATCTCATCCTCTGTTGCCCCCCTCTTCTTCCTGCCCTCAGTCTTTCCCAGCATCAGGGTCTTTTCCAATGAGTCAGCTCTTCACAGGATCATAACCAATTACCAAACAGCATAACACGTGCTATCAGCACCAGCTTCTGCCACGGTGGGTACAGGCTCTCACATCCCCTGGCTGGTGTCGAAACAGTTAAGGATCTGGGATTCTCTCACCTCAGGGGACACCCCAGGGGCAGGTGGACAACTCCAGGGCTCTCATTTTCAAAAGCAACATTTCCTAGTTTGGGATTAGCAGATGCAAACTAGTATATACAGGATGGATAAACAATAGGTCCTACTGAAGAGCACAGGGAAATACAGTCAAGAAGCTGGGATAAACCCTCATGGAAAAGATTATGAAAAGAAGATATGTATAACTGAATTGCTTTGTTAAATAGATTTTTAAAAAGAAATAAGAAATAAAGGAACATTTTCTGAAATGTATTGATCTTTAGGTGCTGGTGCTGTTTCTGTATACCTGGTTATTTTGAATATGCCAAAGTAAAAGGTACCAGTAACTGCTAATGAGAAATTATTTTAGACTAAGTGGGGAAGAAGTTCTTTTTCTACGAATTGCAGCATCTGCATCCACCCACATCACCAAATAATTTCAGTTTGTTTGTTATTTTTTCCTCCACTCTCAGTGTCATTCCCCTGCCGCCCCAGCCCAAGTAACAGATATCACCTATTTTTAACGGCCTCAACTGCCTTATCCAAGTTATGAGGCTCAAGCTCAGTTGAGCTTCTTGGCGAGTAATTTTTCTTATGCTAAAGAAGAAACACAAAGTAAACTAGGAAAATCATAATCAGTCAGAATAATAATACTGACATCATCAAAACCTCAAAATAATGTATCTAAGAAAAGTGTCAGTCAATTTTGGGAGATTAGCAGCTCAAATAAATGAACATTCCAGCATCACAGTGTCAGTTTCTACGTAAGAAAGAAACAAAACCTTAGAATTCAAAGGACACCAAGTTGAATGCTGAGCCCTCGTCTTAAATTTCTTTTTATCAGTAATCAAACATTCACCACATTCCTCACAACAGGTAAGGCAACCTGTCAACTGATGAGACGCTTCTATTCACAGCCAGAAGCTATGACTCTCCAGCATAATTAACAAGGAAACAAAATCCTTCCAAGAAGCAAATCCAATCCCTAATTAAGTGAAGCAGACCTGGGCCAGGTGTCTCAGAAACGACCAACTTGATCAGAGGTTCTGAGTTTGAAATATTCATGAGTCCATGAATGCTAATCGTGTAAACTCCATTAAAAAAAAAAATCTAAGAAAACCCTATAAGCAATTTCATAACTAGGGGGCTTCAAATATGCAAAGAAAACCTCCAAAACACAAAGTTCTCACTGTCTTAAAAAAAAAAACAGTAAATGTGACTTAAGAGAAATCTGATAGCCTGAGGATAAAACTGTTTTCCAGCAATTAACACACTTTCTGTACTTACCATCTAGTGATGCAAACACACAATTAGTAAGAGACAGGCTTAAGAAGGAAGGAGAATGGTAGAAAGCAGCCCGTCTGTTACGTCTGCAATGGAGCCACACCTGTGAGCTGACACTATTCAACACCATCCCAAAGGTCACTCCTACATTACATGAAAAAGTCAGTTCTGTGTATTTACTATGAGTATGTGACAAAAACATTCCCATTCAGATTAACTGTTCTTTAAAACTGCATTTGCTCAATTTGGCCAATCATCAAAATCATTTCTTCCAGGATAAACAAAAAAAAAACAGAATTGCTTTAAATGTCCAGAACTACTTTTGAGGTTTACAAAAATGAGAAAAGCATGTTTCATTAGGATGTCGTCAACTGCAACATAATTCAGATTTCTTCAAAATCTCTTACCTTCCTGCTAGAAATTTCTGTTGTGGTAACTGTCGAGATATTTAGCCACGCTTGAAATTATTTCAGCCCAAACCCAAAACCCCAGAAAAATCTTCCTGATGGAAACATTTTGTTTCAATCCCTATGAAAGTCAACATAGCTAGATCCTCTGCTGTCTTAGCATGGCCCTCAATGACAATCTGTTGCTACAGCAACAAAACTCTGCTACCTGTGGCCACGATTTGTTAAAAATCCCTCCAACCAGAAAATTCTGTGCTGTGCATTCATAAAACCCATAGAACAGCTCCAAGCCACAGAAAATTAAAGCTCAATTTCCCACTTACGACCTACCCACACACCTATCTATAATGTGCACACATACATGCATAATTATGACTCTTTCAATGCCATCAAAAAGGTAAAACCACAACAAATTTCCATTTTACATCCTGCATAAAAAACTGCTGTGTTTTAGATTTCATTGAATAATTGCTACTGTTTCTCAAAATTTATCTTGAAAGGCAATAGAGGCCCACCATCCAGGAGAGAATTCTAAAAACAAAACCATTTATTATTTACATCCAATCTCCTTCCAAAGAAGAAAAAAACAATTCCTGACGTATAATTTCCTATCTGTTCCAATGATGTGGCTCCTTCAGCCATGAGTTGATGTAGAAAACACCCAAAGAATAAAGAAGACATGCGAACATCTGCCTCCGCGGGCTACTCACCCTCACCGGGGGGCTCCAGGCTTGCGCCCGCGGCTGGGGTCCACCCTGGGGGCTCGGGCCATCTTTAGGGCTGCAGGTGACCACAGCACTACTCTGAGCCCTCAGGGCGCTGGTGCAGTTGGTGCCACTGCCCCCCACGGGACCTGGCTTCCACGGCCGCTGCTTGATGCCGTCCAGAAGTCTGACCAGCAGGATGTTGCTCGGAAGCTGCTCCACACCCGAGCCAACCAGAGTCCGGCACTCGGGACATCTGAGTTCATTCCGGGAACCGACGATGCCCAGCAAACAGCGTTTACAGAACGTGTGCTGGCAAGGTAAGACCTTGGCAGAGGCATCCAGCCGCTCCAGGCACACAGGGCACTCCAGCAGATCCAGCAGGGCCGACTCATCCATCTTCCTCTAGTTCACCAAAGGCAATGCAGCAGTGACCCGCATACTTGTGTGCAGCTCTCAAAGTGGCTCATGTAACATCCATGTCAGACGCTGCTCTGGGGCCCCCGGGGAAGAGGAGGGAAAGACAGAGAAGGAGGACCATCACTGGCGGGTAAAGGTACAAAGAAGAGCCAGGAACCCAACAGCACACACAAGTGCTTCCTGAGAGAATGGAGCTGCGCTTTGGAATACATGGTGCCTGAACTCCAGAGTCAACAACTGAAAACAAAATGGGCTTTTTAAGCAGTTCACAATAAATCCGTGAAGACATCTAGTTCACTGTGCAGGAACAGCTATCAAGTACCATAGGGGACTCTTGCCATAAACAGGATTTATGAAATGCAATAGAAACATAATTTCTCTGGCTCTCAAAGTGAAACCTGAGGCCTTAACTAAGTCCTCAACTTATCTGAGAAGGTGAAAGTGGCAAATGAACTGTTTCCTCCACCTGAAATTCCTTTTAAATCCAACCAAGTTCCCCAGCATTCAAGCCACTTTGGTGGTAAATGACCCCAGTATTAAAGACATATGTTTCTTCGCTGGTCTTAAAAATAGAATTGTTTAATCTTACCCAAGGAAAACGAGATGAAGGTTGACAATTCTAAAGGACACACTGAAGATGGGCCCGAAAGCAGCTCAAATATAAACGTACCACCCTTCAGGGCAGCGGCTGACAAACTCGGAAGCGATTTCTGAACGGCCTGTGCTAATCCCATTCAGAAAATCTGGCAAAATTATCACCCAAAGAATTTGAGAATGGAATGCTGGACTGGGAATCGCCAGCAGAATATGAAAATGGAGCCATTCAGGAAAAAACATTCAGACCAGAGCCTGCACCGCTCTACTCGACGAGAGCCAGGTGGCGGTGTGGACGCGGACATGGGCCTGGCCGTCGCTCCGCTCGCCACAGGTACTGCGGGCCCGCGTGGACGCCGGGCCAGGTGCCCGCGCCCCCAATGAAGACGTTCCCGCGGCCAGAGGCAGGGGGCCGCCCTTGCAGACGCTGGGGCCAGGTGCCCAGGGCGGCCCTGGTCGACGCCGCAGGGCCAGGTGCTAGAGCCGCCCGCGTAGACGCGCCCTGGGGCTGCTGCTAGGGCCGCCGGCGTAGACATCCCGGGGCCAGGTGCCGGGAGCCGCCCGTGTAGACGCGCCCCGGGGCTGCTGCAGGGGGCCGCCCGCTTAGACCTCGCGCCCCGGCCAGCGCCGGGAAGGCAGGGCCGGGCCGGGTGGGTCCACCCGCCGCCTGGCCGCCGCCCCGGGCCTGGCCGGACAGGAGCCCCGCGCCCTCGGGAAGTTTCGGGGCTCAAGAGCGCCCGCAGAGCCGCGTCGCCAGGTCCGCCCGCCGGGCGTTCGGGCGCCCGCCGCCGCAGTGCCTGGGGCCGGACGGCCGACCCTCTCCAACCCGGCCCGGGGGGCGCGGGGCTCGGGGCCGGGGGCTCGGGGCGGGGGGGGGGGGGTCCTACCTCAGCGCGGCGCCTTCTTTGTCCGCACGCCCCGCGCTCTCCCGCTCGCCCGCCTCGGACGCCGGGCAGCTTTGGACTCCGCTCGTCGCCCGCGCGCTCCCGCCGCCGCCGCCTGCCGGGCCCGGAGAGGGGGAGGGGAGGGGAGGGGGCGGGGCTGGGCGGGAGGGGGAGGAGCGCGGAAGAGGAGGGGCGGGGCCAGGAAGGAGGAGGGGAGGGAGGGGCCGGGCGGGAGGGGGAGAGGAGGGGCAGGGGTGGGAAGGAGGAGGTGGGTGTGGGCGGGGCCGGGCGGGAAGGGGAGGAGCGCGGGAAAGGGGCGGGGCCGGGAAGGAGGAGTGGGAGGGGAGAGGTGGGGAGGGGCGGGAAAGGAGGAGGGAGAGGGAGGAGGAGCAGGGAGGAGAAGCAGGGAGCGCCGCCCGCCCTCCTCCGGCGTGTGGGCCCTGCCGGGGGCCAGGGTCGGGGCGGATCCCGGGAGGGGACGGGGAGAGGACCCGAGCGGCCGCCGCAGAGGCTGGGAGGGAGGTCTAGGGGGGACGCGCTGGCCGCAGAGGAGGCGCGGGCGCCGCCGGGTACCTGGACACAGACCCTGCCGCGAGCCTTGGGACCCGGCCAGGACCCGGAAAGTGGGGCGGGCGAGAAGCCCGGCCCGGCCCCGGCCCCGGGGTCAGCCTGGCCGGAACCAGCTCCGTGGCCTCTGCCTACCCTCGCTCCCCCCAGCCCGCGTACACACCTGTAACGCCAGACACACACCTGTTAACCGAAAGGTCCTTTGGGAAAACGTTGTCCACAGGTGTGGGGGGTTGTTTCTCATACTCAGTTTAGAGGGAAGACAAGTTAAAATTTTGTGATTGATCTCAAAATTGTCATTTTATTTGCATTTACCGTCCACTCAACAAACATTTTTCCCAACTATCCTTCCTCAAAGGTGTGCAGAAAATAAGAAGAGGGGACACATACTCCTTTGCAAGAAACCGCTGCCTGCTCTTCACCCAGCCCAACCCTTTGAAGGGAGTGGATGTTCCTCTAAGGTCCGGCTGGGGCCACGGCAAAACCGCTGCAGACAAATAAGGACACGCTGTGACCCTGCAGTCACCGCTCCCTCGCTGGCTGCAGCCTCCTGCTCGACGTTTGAGATGTGGTCAAGTCCTCACTGCAGCCGTCCATCTTCCCTCCGTGTGTGTGTTAGTCGCTCAGTCGTGCCTGACTCTGCGATCCCAGGGACTGTGTCCATAGGATTTTCCAGGCAAGAATACTGGAGTGGGTAGCCATGGATGGAACCCAGGGATGCAACCCACTTCTACAATGCAGGCAGATTTTTTACCATCTGAGCCACCAGGGAAGCCCCTTCTCGCATTAGCTTCGCACTAATGGTTGAATATGCGGACAGTTTACTGCATGAATTCCAGGAAAGACAGCCCACTTGCCCTCCATTAGAAGGGAATGAATACATATACAGAAGATGGCTAAACAAGGTCCTGCTGTACAGCACAGAGAACTATATTCGGTATTCTGTGATAAACCACAATGGAAAAGAGGATTTAAAAAAGGATGGATGTGTATGTATAATAGAATCACTTTGCTGTACAGCAGGAATTAACACACCACTGTAAATCACCCATAGTTAAGTTTTAAACTATTGATTAAAACAAGAAGTGAGCAATGGCATAAAGGAGATGGAAGAGGCACAGAGAGGCAAAATCAAGCAGCAGAATGAGGGGGCTATGGAAATGATTTGGTTTTGAGCATTGCTGATTTCAAAACAAAGTAACTTATTGCAAGTTTTCCATAACACACTGAATTGTAAAATGTAGGCACTATTTGAAAATGTTTCATTTTTAGCTGCTAAAATATCTATTTATCTGACAAATAAATGTAAACCTTAAAAAGAAAAAGAAAATAACTACCAAGTTTGGAACAGTAAAAGCATCTGCATGTAATAAAAAATGAAGTAAACAAATACATACATACATTTGAGTTGAGAAAGACAAGGGGGACATGATCAGAACAGAGCAGTTTTAAACCACTAATCCACCAAGTCACCTTGAAAGTGACTACTTAGTCTATCAGATTCTGCATCTGCAACAAGGTGGGTGAAGGGAAGGCTGATCGGACAGTTACAGTCAGTCAATAGGTAAATATTATGTGTCGTTTATGGTTATCAAAACCAAAACTCAAACAGGTTCACTCGCCACAACTAGCCACTTTGGACCAAGACTCAACCTCATGTCTGGATTCCAAGACCAGTTTCTTCCTGCTGTCCCAAGGATGTCTTTCGCAGGTCACCTCGGGCACCCCTGAGTGTGCTGTGTGACCTGCAAGGGAAAGCTGACACTTAACCAGATAATGACTCTGGAGACCAAGGGACAATTATGTTTTATTTTATTCTTATTTTAGTTACTTGTTTGTATTTAGAGAACAGTACACAAGGTCTGGGAAGAGGGCATGGCAACCCACTCCAGTGTTCTTGCCTGGAGACTCCCATGGACAGAGAAGCCTGATGGGCTACAGTCCATGGGGTCACACAGTCGGACGTGACTGAAGCAACTTAGCATGCATGCATGCACGCACACGAGGCCCTGAGTGGAATGGTCCAGCTTTTGAAACTCTAGTGCCTAGCTGCACCCCTTATCAAGGGCTTCCCTGGCGGCTCAGTGGTAAAGAACCTGCCTGCCAGTGCAGAAGACTCCTGTTCAATCCCTGGGTCAGGAAGATCCCCAGAGGAGGAAATGCAACCCACTCCAGTATTCGTGCCTGAGAAATCCCATGGACTGCCAGGCTCCTCTGTCTGTGGGGTCTCAAAGAGGTGGACAAGACTTAGTGACTGGGAAACAGCAACCGGTTATCAACGACCTGGAGACTGTCTGGGATACAAGGGAATAAGAGAAGCTCACACGATTCCACAAGTGTCGCCTGGGACACGGCTCAGCTCTTTCAATACCCCTGCTGCTCATTCACTCTGTTGTTTAGAACACAATTCTTTCATTAGTTTCAATTACTCCAACTTGTACAATGAAGTTTTAGGTCAATTATTTGAACTTCTTGAGCCATCATCCCTCTGTCAAATGGTGGGGGCGGTGGGGGGGGGTGTGAATCATACCTTTCCTAGACTGTTGTTCAGCATTCTGTGAGGCAGAGCCCTGGTTCTTTATAACCTGTACATCTCTTTTATAATAAGGTATCATCATTATCTTTATAATTACCTGGGAAAGTTATACTGGGCAAAATCCTTTCTTTACAGGGTCTTTAAGAAGTCTGCAGCAACATTAATAACTGCAAAATTCTGTCAAGAGAATAGTATAGGTGAAAGGAGGGTTAGGGAAAGAAAAACATTCATCTGACCATTTCTGGGAGCTGAACCTGAAGCAGAGGGTGTACACATGATCTATGCATGGCCCCTGTGACTCTGAGCAGATACATGAGAAATAAACACGCCCTGACATGATAATGATAGCTTGGATTCATACAGTTCTCATCCAACCACGACTTCAAAGTGCTAGCCCAAACGCTATCTCATTCGTCTTCTCAGCATCCCTCTGAAGTGGTGAAGACAGATATAATCACTCCCCAGTTGCAGACGGGGAAAGATGAGGTGTCAAGAAGTTCCTGCTGGCAGTGATGATGCTTTGACACAAGTCAGACTCTTCCATTCCCAGTCCAGTGTGCTCTTTGCTGAGCTCTGGTACACATGCTTACACATACAGAAACATATGTGTGTCTGCTCACCAACTTCCTTCAAAACTAATTCCTCCTCCAAACCTCTTACGCTGTCAGTGGGGATGTACAATGGTGTGGCCACTGTGGAAAACAATGGGGAGGTTTCTCAAAACACTAAAAATAGAATTACCATAAGACCCAGCAACGCCACTCCTGGGTATTTCCCTGAAAAAAATATAGAGAACCCCAATTAGAAAAGATACACGTACCCCAGTGTTCACAACTGCACTGTTTACAATAGCCAAGATATGGAGCAGCATAAGTGTCCATTGACAGATGAATGGGTAAAGCCGTAAAAAGAGTGAAGTGTTGCCATTCACAAAATATGGATGGACTTGGAGGGCATTATGCTAGGTGAAATAAGTCAGAGAAGGACACATACTGTATGATATCACTTATATATAGAACCTAAAATACACACAAACTACTGAAGATAACACGAAAAAAGAAACAGGCTCACAGATACAGAGAACAAAGTAGTGGCTACCAGTTGGGCAAGGGAAGGGGCAGAGGCAATATAGGTGGAAAAGATTAAGAGGTCAAACTCTTCAGCATGAAATAAGCTATAGGGGTATATTGTACAACACAGGGAATATAGCCAGAATCTTATAATAGCTATAAATAGAATGTTAGTTCCTCAGTTGTGTCCAGCTCTTGTGATCCCATGGACTGTAGCCTGAAAGGCTCCTCTGTCCGTGGGATTCTCCAGGCAAGAATACTGGGGTGGGTTGCCATTCGTTTTTCCAGGGGACCTGGCCAACCCACGGATCAAACTCAGGTCTGCCTCATTGCAGGCAGATTCTTTACCATCTGAGCCACTAGGGAAGCCCATATAACCTTTAAAAATTATGAATGACTATATTCCTTTGACTCATAATAAATATTTATTACAGGGGAAAAAAAACCAATTCCTCCTCGAGTTGTCATGATACTGGTAAATATCAGCATGATGTATCCAGTGTTTAAACCAGGAACCCATGGGTCATGGTGATTCTTCCCGTTTCCTCTGCATCAACAAGTCTGCCAGCTACCCGCCCCCAAATATATTTCAGTTTCTACCTATTTTCCTTTGTCTTCTTTGCACCTTTATTTCAAGCATCATGGATCTTGGCCTCTGGCCCTCCTCGTCAGCCTCCCTGCCTCTGCTCATGTCTCCACTGTCTGCCCTGGACGTAGTAGTGACATTCTGAGCAAGTGGCAAAAAATGTATGTGTGCGCATTTACTTAGCTGCTCAGTCATGTCCAGCTCTTTGTGATCCCATGGACTGTAGCCTGCCAGGCTTCTCAGTCCATGAGACTCTCCAGGCAAGAATACTGAAGTGGGTTGCCATTGCTTTCCTCCAGGGGATCTTCCCAACCCAGGAATTGAATCTGTCTCCTGCGTTGACAGCTGGACTCTTTACCAACTGTACCACCTGGGAAGTCCCAATTAAATATTTATCTCCATCCTAACTGCATAAAGGACATCTAAGGGTAATGGAATCACCATGCAGAAAGACAGGAGTCCTGAGGCACCACGGTTGTCAGGAAACAGGGCTCTTAGCAGCTCAGAGAAGGCAAACCCAGAGGGGCTATTTTGGTCTCAGGAGTGGGAAGATGCTGCAAACTCCACTGTCTGGCAAAAAAACCCAAGCAGATGGAATATTTATAGGCCCCTCCCTGGGGACTTCAGCTCAATCAGGATGGATGCTGGGGAGCAAGGGCGAGCAGTGGGTGGCAAATGGCACCTTCCTCCAGTCTCCCTAGGACGTCTGAGGAGCTGCTTGACTGGAGAGGAGCCAGGGCTCTCTAAGTGCCTCTAATCCTAACCCAGGCTTCAGGGATGGGTCCTGAGGTTCAGTACAGCCAGAATCACCTTCTGATTCTTTGAAGAGCTCCTTCAAAATGTAGGCTTCCAGCCAGTCCCTAGGGATGCTCTCTTACCAGGACCAGCATGGGTTTGGGAATCACGCTGTTCTAACAAAGTGACGCTAGGACCGCAGTTAAGAAAGGACCAACCTAGTCACCCAGAGCTGAGCAGGGAAGCTAGTCCATCAAGGGCCCTCTGGGCTTTGGTTAATAAAGCCAAGGAAGCATACAGGAGCTCCAGCCAGTGCTGGTTTGCCACGGTAACAGAAAGGACCTGCATGTTGCAACCTACTTTCATTCTGGTCTCCCCTCTTCCTACCCACCCCGCTGTCCAGGGCTCGGCCTCTCATCTTAATAAAAGCTGCACAGATTTTTATATAAAGGATATGAGTTAATAAGGGAGCCAAAATATTAGCTTTCCCAGAGAAACACGCATGGCTGCCCTGAGTTAACTCAGGACCCAGATGTGGTCCAAGGTCATCCACATCAAGCCTCAGAAGGTCCAGCAGCTTATACTGTGAAATGTCATTGGAAGCATGCCAAAGAGACTGCTGACCCAAGTTCAAGCATAAATGTAACTTATCTGAAGAAAATGTACTAGGATGTGTTCCTTTCTGTGAAAAATACTTTCTCTTGTCAAACTCCATTTTCACTTCCAAAGTTTAAACCTTGAAGTGATCTTTTTACTTCTAAAGCAGTCTTCCTGAATATCTATCACTTTATCTAACCATCTTCAGGAAACGAAATTCCATCATCTTTCTTGGTAACCCATCTGTAGCCCACCAGGCTCCTCTGTCCATGAAATTCTCCAGGCAAGAATACTGGAGTAGGTAGCCAGTTTCTTCTCCAGGGGATCTTCCCGACCTAGGGATCAAATCTGGATTTCTCATATTGCAGGCAGATTCTTTACCATCTGAACCTTATATATTTGAGGTTGAAATATAAGGGGAGTGCCTTATATCTTTGAGGTTGTTGTTTATCAAATTTCAGACTTCTCTTTCTCTGTTCAAATTAAATATAAAGGTTGACTTTTCTAATGGCATTTAAATGGGCCAGTTTAAACACACACTCACACTCATGGGACACTCATAATGTAAGACTCAGGTTTCTGTTTTCATTATAATATTGGGTCAAAAATGTGGGCCTTTCTCCATTTACTCTCCCTGATTCATTGTACACTCAGACACAAGCCTAGATTCCCTGATCTCAAAGTGAGTTGAAATGATCCCATCATAACATTTTCTTTTGTCTACAGCTAACAGGTCACCTTTGCTCCTTCTTGCTCCCAAGTAAACCTATTTATTCATGTTCTTAAAAGCACAGTTATCATCACACTAGATACTGATGGTTTTACACTCCAAACCTGTTCTTCCAATTCCAATTCCAATTCACTTGCCTGAATTCAGGATGTGATTGTCCTCCTTTTACTGAAATCAGATTGCTCACTAATTTTCTGTCCTTCAGTCCTCTCAACCTGCACTGCCAGAATTTTCACCCCAACATTCACGTTCTTTCTTAGAATTCCTGTCCTCATAGCTTCTTTGGCCTCAGAGCTTATTCTCTTTTTTTTGTAAATTTTGGGTAATGTGTAAATCAGACAAGCATATAAAGTTTAAAGGTGCAATGTGAAAATCTTGCCTTAAAGTAACAAGCATAATATTTAAAATTATATTTCCATCATCCTTTAATTCCACATAAATTAATCTGATGAAATAGCTAGTAAATTTATTATAAAGCACTCCCCTATATAAATTCCATAATGCATGATAAAAGTACTTAATAACTCATCAAAAAATGTATCAATGATTTATATTAATGACTTAGACCTAAGCATGGCAAAATAGAAGATGTTCTTAACCATCCCACTCAATTTAATCTCTTTTCCTTGTGATTTAAAATGAGTGGACCCAATAAATAGATAAAACACGTGTACACCCGTGGCGGATTCATGTTGATGGATGGCAAAACCAATACAATATTGTAAAGTAAAAAAATTAAAATAAATAAATAAATAAGAAAAATGAGTGGCTACAGAGCTTTTTAAAACATAGGGCACCAGGAGAGTATCAGTCCACTTGATATTCTCTCTCTTAGACAAGATTGTGGAAGACTACAGATTAAGATAATTTGCCTGTTTTCCATGATGCTTTTATGCAAAAATGATGATTTGCATAATTTCTTTTCAGTGTCGATTGAATTTCTGAAGCTTTTTTCAAGCAAACTTCCACATGTCTCCAGCGTACACCATCTGTCTCATCTTTTTTTCTCTCTTTTTTAAAGTATTACAATTATCTTGTAACTGGAGCTGTCAAATCTTTATTCCCCAAGGATTCTTTCCTTTGATAAATGAAAAGGAACGGTATACACTGTTATGTGTGGTTGTACAATTGTGCTGGAGGTTCAGGAAAGGTTAAATGTTCAAAGCAGTTATGGCTATGTTGACATATTGGAGGAAATGTGATCAGGTAAGCTGACTAGACATTTTAAATCAGATTTACTCCAGGAAGATGAAGGAATGTTTAGCCAAAAGATGGGGAGGTCTTAAAGCAAAAGGAAATTGAATATAGTCTTTCTAAGAGTTCTGTGGCCCAAACTCCAAGCATTAGAAAAAAATATGAGGAAAAGATGATGACTGTATAGATGACAAATTGCTTATAAAGCCTGCTGGCGTTTGCAAATGGTTGATGCTTATACTGGGGAGTCAAGTTTTATGTTTACATAGTAAGTGTATTCACAGCAGGAACTTCCAGGAAATCTCATGGGTTGCCAAGAAAGTACATATTGAAGTATTACATTGAAAAAAAAGTTCTGCCAAAAACGTTTAAAAACCTTTTTAAAATTGATGTTTGCGAGGAAATGGCAATAGATAGAATTTATGTAGCACTCAGAATTTATGTAGCACTCAGAATTTACAACCATTATATTTTATAGCATTTCATAAAAATTTTACTTGCAACTCAATTGCAAGCAATTTATAGAACTCTAATTACTGAAATTTAGTAAGAAGCTGCAGAGTATAGTTAAAGCTTCAGCTATCCAGAATTCTTGAAATATGGGTAACTCTGGAAAACCAATTTTTATTTGAATGAAAGTATTGGAGAGATAGTATACCTTTCCTTGATTTTTTGAAATAAAAGACACAAGAGGTTAACATTTACAGATGATTCCAGGCCATAATTTCAAATATCGATTATTGTACAAACAGAATAAATAGGACTGTGGACACAGATTTGAATAGAAGGGCTGTAGAAAGTTTACTCACATGACTTTAAGACAGTTATTTAATCTCTGTCAGCCTTAGTTTCATCATCTGGAAAATGGAGACAGTGTACCGACCTCACAGGTTGTGGTGAAACTTGAAAGAGAGAAGACATTTGAAGCACTTGGTGTATCTATATGGAACTTAGGATTGGGGGCAGGAGGAGAAGGGGACGACAGAGGATGAGACGGCTGGGTGACATCACCGACTCGATGGACGTGAGTTTGCGTGAACTCCGGGAGCTGGTGATGGACAGGCAGGCCTGGTGTGCTGCGATTCACGCGGTCGCAGAGTCGAACACGACTGAACAACTGAACTGAACTGAAGAGCTTAGTAAAACTTCACTAGTCTTAGTAGTAGTAAAAGTATGATTATTTTATTCATGTGTTTCATTATTTTATTATTGTAGTAGATTTACAATGTTGTTAGTTTTTGGTGTACAGCAAGGTAATTTAGATTTATACACACACACACACACACACAGATACATATTGGCTTCTCCAGTGGCCCAGTGGTAAAGAATGCAGGAGTCACAGGATAGGCAGGGCTGACCTTTGGGTCAGGAAGATCCCTGGAGAAGGGCATGGCTACCTACTCCAGTATTCTTGCCTGGAGAATCCCATGGAGAGAGGAGCTTGGTGGTCTACAGTCCATGGGGTTGCAAAGAGTTGGACATGACTGAAGTGACTTAGCACACACCATATATATATGTGTGTGTGTGTGTGTGTGTGTGTGTGTGTGTGTGTGAGTGTACATATATATGCATGTATACATACACACACATATATAGTGTGTGTATAGTGAAAGTCTCTCAGTCATGTCCAACTCCTTGCGATCCCATGGACTATAAGGTCCATGGAATTCTCTAGGCTAGAATACCGAGTGGGTAGCCTTTCCCTTCCCCAGCGGATCTTCCTGACCCAGGAATCGAACTGGGATCTCCTGCATTGCAGGTGGATTCTTTACCAACTAAGCTATGAGTGAAGCCCCTTATAGTATATATATACATGCTTTTTCAGATGTATATAGTGTGTATATATACATGCCTTTTCAGATTATTTTCTATTACAATTTATTACAAAGTATTGAAGATAGTTCTTGCCCTTATTGTTTATCAGTTTTATGCCCAGCAGTGTGTATATGTTAATCCTAAACTCCTAATTTCCCACCTTTTCCCTTTGGTAACCACAGTTTTGTATTTTAGAGACTATTTCTGTTTTGTAATTAAGTTCCTTTGTATCTTTTTTTTTTTTTTAGATTTCACATATGTGATGTCATATAATATTTGTCTTTCTCTGTCTCTCTTACTTCACTTAGTATGATAATCTCCAGGTCCATCCATGTTGCTGCAAATGGCATTATTTCATTCTTTTTCTTCCCAGGTGGTGCTAGAGGTAAAGAACCTACCTGCCAATTCAGGAATTGTAAGGGATTCAAGTTTGATCCCTGGGTCAGGAAGATCCCCTGGAAAAGGGAATGACAACTCACTCCAGTATTCTTGTCTGGAGAATCCCATGGACAGAGAAGCCTGGTGGGCTACAGTCCACGGGGTCACAAAGAATCACTTACACAACTGAAGCAACTTAGCACACACACGCAATATTTCACTGTATATATGGATCGCGTCTTCTTTACCCATTCCTCTGTCGATGGATACTTAGGTTGCTTCCATGTCCTGGCTACTGTAAACAGCACTGCAATGAACACTGGGATGCATGTATCCTTTCAGATCATGTTTTTATCCAGATACTTGCCCAGGAATGGGATTGTTGGATCATATGGTAGCTCTGTTTTTAGTTTTGACATGATTATTTTACATTGAGATATTTAGGATAAGACTCTTTTTTAAAACTTTTATTTATTTATTTTAATTGGAAGCTAATTACTTTACAATATTGTGGTGGTTTTTGCCATACATTGACATGAATCAGCCATGGGTGTACATGTGTCCCCCATCTCGAAACCCCCGCAACACCTCCCTCCCCATCCCATACCTCTGGGTCATCCCAGTGCACTGACTTTGAGTGCCCTGTTTCATGCATCGAACTTGAACTGGCGATCTATTTCATGTATGGTAATATACATGTTTCAGTGCTGTTCTCTCAAATCATCCCACCCTCGCCTTCTCCCACACAGTCCAAAAGTCTGTTCTTTATATCTGTGTCTCTGCTGTCTCGCATATAGGGTCGGCTTTACCTTCTTTCTAAATTCCATATACATGCCTTAATAATGTATTGGTGTTTTTCCTTCTGCCTTACTTCACTGTGTAGGCTCCAGTTTCATCTACCTCATTAGAACTGATTCAAATGTGTTCTTTTTAATGGCTGAGTAATATTCCATTGTGTATATATACCACAGCTTTCTTTTGGATAAGAGTCTTGAGAGTCCCTTGAACTGCAAGAAAACAAAACCAGTCAATCCTAAAGGAAATCAACCCTGAATATTCACTGGAAGGACTGATGCTGAAACTCCAATACTTTGCCCATCTGATATGAAGAGCCAACTCACTGGAAAAGCCCCCGATGCTGGGAAAGACTGAAGGCAAAAGGATGAGATGTTAGATAGCATCACCAACACAATGGACATGAATTTGAACAAACATGGAAATAGTGGCGGACAGAAAAGCCTGGCATGCTACAGTCCATGGGGTCACAAGAGTTAGACACCACTTAGACTTAGCAAGCAAGCAACAACAAAATTAAGGAACTTTTTTCCTTAAAAATATAAAAATGTTAGGTTTTTAAATCTTGTGCTTAGTCTTTTGTTTTTGTCTTTCTCCCCTTCCTCCTGAGCAGAAGCTGCCCAAACGTCTAACGGTGAGGGTTGGAAGAGCTGCAGGGTGGGAGGATGGGGAGAGGAGGACCCCCCACAGCCCTGCTCTGCCCACACCTTTCCTGACCTGAGCTGCAGACCCACCTCCCACGAGCTGATTCTCTCCTGAGCGCCAGCCCTGAGTCCACATGTCCTTGGCCTCTGATGCTCACCCCTTGTGCTCACTCTCTTCCTCCCCTGCTCACCAGCCCCTCACTCACCTTTGGTGAAGAAAATAAGCATCAGTTGTGACTCTTCTAAACCTCCCTAGGACCGCTGTCTTCACAGACTTTTTCCTGAGCGAGTTCATCACTCATTCTGCCTCCTGCTGCTGGTTCTGGCTCCAGCCTCCTCTGCTGGGCAGTGGATCTACAGACTGTTACTTGTCACTGTCTCACGGTAGCCATCTTTCTCTATTAATTCATCCAAACTGCTGGCGTCTCAGCGATCAGTTAATCCAGATTGTAAGGACTGTGTGTAGAGCAATAGAAATTAGTCAAAATGGAGTGATACCATCAAAATCCATCTTCTCCTTCTTATCTGTGTCCACCCCTCACCCCAGACCAATGTATGGTGCAGTAACCATGAGGGTGAGCATTCTGTAACCTGCTCCTATAACCAAACATAAAATAAATGGTTATATGCATTGGGAAATTAACTGTGCTGAAAAATAGGAATATATCTTATGTATTTCTCTGCATCTTGCCTTTCTCCCCTGCTACAAATATATTGTAGGAAGCCCTTTTAGTCAACTGGCAAAGAGCTTTCCTTATTTATCATGGTTGCATAGTTCTCCATGGGATGTTTGTATCCCAATCATTTCCCTACTAATAGTCATTTACTGTTCTGCTTTTTGTTACTAAAAACAAAGCTACAAGGGAAAGGATAAACTGGGAGATGAGGAAATGGCAACCCACTCCAGTGTTCTTGCCTGGAGAATCCCAGGGACAGGGGAGCCTAGTGGGCTGTCGTCTATGGGGTCGCACAGAGTTGGACACGACTGAAGTGACTTAGCAGAAGACTGACATACACATACCACTATATATAAAATAGATAACTGATGAGAATCTACTGTATAGCACAGGCAACTCTACTGAATACTTTGTAATGACCTATATGGGAAAAAAAATCTAAAAAAGAGGGGATATATGTATATATATAACTGATTCACTTTGCTGTACAGCAGAAAATAACACATTGTAAATCAACTACATTTCAATAAATTAAAAAAAATAAAATAAAAACAAAATCACAATGAAGATTCTTATCTCTACAGAATAGGCTTTCCAGGACGGAATTTCTGCATCAAGGGAAATGCATTAAAGAATTTTTAAATTGGGATATAATTGACATATAGCACTGTGTGAGGGTGAGGTATACCACGTGTTGATTCATACATGTGAGCATCACGAGGTGATCCCACCTTGGTGTTAGCTAACCCTTGTATTATGTCACCCAATGAATGTTTCTCTTTTGTGTTGAGAGCAATTAAGATCTAGTCTCGGTATCTTTGAGGTTTATAATACAGTGACTAGGACTGACTAGTATCACGGTTTGTGTATTCAGTCTCCAGAACCTATCTCTCTACTAGTTGTGATGTAATATCCATTTTTAACAGATATAGGTAATTTCACTCCACAAAAACTAAACAATTTACATTTCTACCATTCATAGGATGAAAATATTCCCTCCACATCCCATGTCACCCTTTCTGGCTGCCATTCTTTAAAATTCTTATCAGTTTGACTGGTACCTTATGTTAGGTGGCTGATATTTAATTGCTCGTCCCTGACAACAATGAGGTAATCTCTGTTTATTGTTCCCTTGCCATGTGGGTTTTGTCTTATTTTCTCTTTATCTTAATCAGAGCCCCTCATATGTTAAAATATTAGTGCTTCTATGATACAGGCATTGCTCAGAGTTTTCCCAATTGTTAGTCTTTCATTTTCTATACATAAACTTTTAAATTTTGTTTAATTTTGAAACAAAAGTTGCGAATACAAGATAAGGAACTTTCATTCTCCTGAACCATCTGACAGTGAGCTGCCAAAGATGATGCCAGGTCACCTCACAGACTTTCTCCTACAAACCTCAGCACCAGCACTAGGATTGGTACACTGGCCTTCAGACTCACCACCAGGGAGTCTGATCAATAATTAATAACAAGAACCAGGAGGAGGAGGAGGAGCCGCCTCAGCAATGTCCTTTGGAGCAAAAATTCATTCAGTTCAGAATCATACCTTGCACACAGCTAGCACGTCCCTTTTCTTCAACTTGGAAAACTGTTCATTCTTGAATTTTCTTGAAAGTTGTAGGCCAGATATTTTGAAAAACTTGGGTTTGAAACGATTGCTCATTACTTGGGTTATTTCCCTTCAGAAGAAAATTCACAGAAGCAATGCTGTGTTCCTGTCCTGGGGTCCACCAGGGGCACAGAATGTGGATTTGGTGATGGGCAGTTAGACAACTTGTTTCAGATGGTATCTCCACTGCAGAGTTACGTTTTTCTCTCTCAACTATTTTCTTAGGAAGTATTTTGAGACAAAACTATGCTCTTCCTTCTCAAACTTTCAATTTATCTATATACATATATACATGTCTATACACTCTCATGGGTTCCAGCTGTATCCAGAGGGTTAGGTGTTTCTCTCACTAGTCCTTTTGAGGCTTGATTTGCCCCCAGTTTGTGGGCATCCTTCATGCTGGCTTCCAGTGCAAACCCCTCATCCAGACACTTTTCCCACTCATCTCTGACAGTCACACCTGCTCCCACCATCAATCCCCATGGACACCTGCTCTGCCCTGGGCTCCCCTACCCCCACCATAGCCCTCTAGCTACGACTCCTCCAGCTGAGAAAGGAGAAAGGAGAGAATTAGGCTTCCAACATGGGACTAGAGAGAGTTGGCCTAGAGCTGCCAAGCCAGGTGGAAGTGTGGGATGTGCTGGGTCCCCCACTGCCCCAGCAAACTGGGTGAAGCGAGCATCAAGTACACTCACCCACGTAGACGTGTGATAGAGAAGGATCCTGGCATTCTTCCCCTGGCTGTGGAACCAGGCAAGTGTCCTGAAGTTGAGGGTCACCTGTGACTACAGCATGGCAGTGGGTCTCCCCCTCCCAAGTCTATAAGGGGCGGGTGGTCTGGAGCAGACCTTCCACGGGCAGCAAAACAGGCTGGCAGCAGATTGAGGAGTGTTTCCAGCATCTGACAGCTTCTGTTTCTCTCATAGCACCGTTAGGTAGCAGGGTGAGGGTCATCTTGAAATTATTCCTTGAGAGAGGGCTACCTGTCAGGGTGACCTGAATTCTAAAAAAGAAAACAAACACAACCAAAACCCCACACACAAACAGCAGCAGGCAAGGAGTATGGTGGCCAGAGCATCTCAGAGGCTGGCGAATTTACCCACTGCTCCAGGGAAAGGCGTGGTGTGGTGGCCTCCACAGGCATCTCCCAGGACAGACGCCAACATCAAGAGAAGCAGACAGTGAAAGCACGGCGGGAGAGACCACCAGAGGCTCTGGGGGGCCTGGGGGTGGGAGCACAGGTGCAGTGGGCAGTCCGGCCCCTTCCTCAGTGCTGGTCTTCAGGGGCAGTGAAGGGCCTGTGCTGGGAAGAGGGGAAGCATGGACCTGATGAGGCAGAGCTTTCACCTAAATGTGATCAAACCACAAGGTCCCTAAAAATGGGACTGTTGTTAGAACCAAGGGCTTCCCTGGTGGCTCAGATGGTAAAGAATCTGTCTGCAATGCAGGAGACCAGGTTCGATCCCTGGGTCGGGAAGATGCCCTGGAGAAGGGAATGGCAACCCACTCCAGTATTCTTGCCTGGAGGATCCCAAGGACAGAGGAGCCTGGAGGGCTACAGTCCATGGGGTCACAAAGAGTTGGACATGACTGAGCGACTGTTAGGACCAAAGTGGGTGAAAAGCCATGGGTTCTACCAGAAATGTCACCAAGAGCAAGAAAATGTTCCTGACAAAATGGTACAAGGCAGTGGTGGGACAGAGTGAAGCACCTCCTGACTGTGCCCACTGGGCCAGCTACTTGCACTGGCTTTCACGACTTCCCTCTCATTTTCCTCATCAGGCCAGGAGCTTGTCTACTCATGGGGTCTTTCTCAAGAAATCAGCTTTAAGACGAACTTATCTAGTGGCTCAGTGAGTAAAGAATCCACCAACAGTGCAGGAGACACAGGAGACCCGGGTTCAATCCCTGGGTTGGGAAGATCCCCTGGAGGAGGGAACGGCTACCCACTCCAGTATTCTTGCCTGGGAGATCCCAGGGACAGAGAAGCCTGGTGGGCGTCAGTCCATGGGATCACAAAGAGTCAGACACGACTGAAATGACTCAGCATACATCCTTTCTACTACTGTTGCTTTCTATTCTTCAATTTCTATTTTTATTCACTTTTTCAACTTTTTTTCTTTGGTTCATCTTGCTGTTCTTATTTCTTAGACTGAGCTCTAAATTTATTTTCCTAGTTTTTATTTAATAATAAAGCATTTAAGGCTATAAATTCCCAGTTGGAATAGTTTTAACTGTGTCATGTATGTCTGAGTATGAAGCTTCCTCCATCATTACTTTGTAGGCAGTTTATAATTTCAGTTTTATTTACATTTTGACAAAAGTTTATTTAGGATATTGGATCTTAATTTCCAATAACAGGAGGGTTTTGGAGTGGACAGGAGTTCCTTTAAAATAACAATCAGAGAATGCGGGTTATAAAATCTCTACTTTTGTGAATCAGCTCAGATATCTTAGGTATTATTTGGGAGCAAAGATGAAATTAACTTTTATAGATGTTCCATTAAAATACAAAAGAGAGGCGAAGTAGGAAGAAGTAAGAAGGCAAAGTAGAAAAACCTTGAGCTCACCTCATCCCACAGATGCACCAAAGCTACAAGTATGTATGAAACAGCTCTCTCTGAGAATGACCAATGATGAGCAGAACAGCTTTCCTACAACCGAGGACGTGAAGAAAAAACCATGTCAGGAGAGGTGGCAGGGTGGAGCCATGGTCCAGTTAGGACTCACACCCTGCACAGGGCACTCGAAGCAGAATGGGACACCACAAACTCTGAGGTTCGCTAAGGAAAAAGGCTGCAAGCTGTACACTGGGCGCCCTCGCCCTGGCGACCGGCACTGGGAAGGTGATCCCGCTTAAGGGGTTTTGAAAACCAAAGGAGCTTACAACTGGGAGAACCAGAGAGCTGTGAGAAGCCAAGATTCAACTCTTAAACAGTGTGAATGCTACCTCCCTCTGAGTCCCAGGAAAGAGGCAGCAGATAGATGCACCTGTGCTCTAGCTAACCTGCCAGTTTCACCTTCAGCTCTAGTCTCACGCACCTTGGGAACAAAATACAGGTCATGGTGAGAACCTGGATAAGGAATTAGAAAATATGAAAGAAGAATCAGTCAGAGCTGAAGAATAAACTAACTGAAATGAAAACTATACTAGGGGACACAACAGCAGATCAGATGATACAGAAGAATGCTTAAGTGACCTGGAAGACAGGATGGTGGGAACCACCCAATCAGAACAGTGAAAAGGAAAACAAATTTTAAAAAATGAGGAGAGTTTATGTGATCTTTGAGACAACATTAAATGCACAACATTCACATTATAGGGGTCCCAAAAGGAGAAGAGAGAGAAGACTATACAAAATGTATTTGATAAAATAATGACAGAAAGTTTCCCTAACCTGGGGAAGGAAACAGATATTAAGGTCCAGAAAGCAGAGTCTCAAACAAGATGGACCAAAGAGATCCACACAAAGATATGTTACAATTAAAATGAAAAAAGTCAAAGAGAGAATTTTAAAGGCAGCAAGAGAAAAGCAAAGAGTCACTTACAGCAGAATCCCCTGTCAGTCCACCAGCTGATTTTCCAGCAGTAACTTAGCAGGCCAGAAGGGAGTGGCATGATATATTTAAAATGCTGAAAGGGAAAAAACCTACAATCAAGGATACTTTACTTGGCAAAGTTATCATTCAGAATTGAAGGAGATAGAGTTTCCCAGAAAAGCAAAAACTAAAATAGTTTATCACCACTGAACCAGCCTTCAAAGAAACTTTAAAGGATCATGTTTAAGCAAAGGCCAAAATAAGAAATAAGAGAATATATGAAGAGAAAATCTCACTGGGAAAGGCAACTGATCAAACACTTAAAAAACCATAATCAAAAGTTGTATAATCAACCATAATAGGTAATAAAAGGATACACAAGAAGATGTAAAATATGTTGTTCAAAACATAAAGTGATGGGGGAGAGTTAAAAACATTCAGCTTTTCAAATGTGTTTGAACTCAAACGACTATCAGAAAAAAACAAATATAATAATCCTAAAATATATATGGAACCACAAAAGATCCCAAATAGCCAAAGCAAGCTTAAGTGAGGAATCAGACTCCCTGAATTCAGACTACACTACAAAGCTACAATGATCAAAACAGTATGTTACTGGCACAAAACCAGAAATATACATCAATGGAGCAGAAAAGAGCCCAGAAATCTATATACTCATGGTCAGTTAATCAACAAAAAAGATGACAAGAATATACAACAGGGAAAAGACACTTTTTAAAATAAATGCTGTGGGAAAAACTGGACAGCTACTTGTAAAAGAATGATTAAAACACTCCCTAACACCACATACAGAAATAAACTCAAAATGGTTTGAAGACCTAACTGTAAGATCTAGAAACACAAAACTCCAAGAAAAAAACATTGACATTGGTGGTAGCAATATTTTTTTTCAGATCTGTCTCCTCAGGTGAGGGAAACCAAAGCAAAAATAAACAAATAGGATTATATCAAATTGAAAAGCTTTCATGCAACAAAGGAAACCATTAACAAAACAATAAGGCAACTACTGAATGAGAGGATCTTACTGCAGTGCAGGAAACCCAGATTTGATCTCTGGGTTGGGAAGATCCCCTGGAGAAGGGAATGGCAACCCACTCCAGTATTCTTGCCTGGAGAATTCCATGGACAGAGGAGCCTGGTGGGCTACATTCCACAGGGTCACAAAGAGATGGACATGACTGAGAGACTAACACGATAAGGGTAAATACCCTAAATATATAAAGAACTCATATAAACCAGCTTAAAAAATGAACTGAGGATCTGAATAGACATTTTTCTGAAGAAGACATCCTGATGGCCACAGACACGTGAAAAGATGCTCTACATCACTAACCATCAATGAAATGTAAGTCAAAACCATAGTAAACTAGCACCTCACAGCTGTCAGAATAGCTATCCTCAGAAAGACAAGAAATAAAAAGTGTTGTCAGGGATGGAGAGAGAAGGGAACCCATGTTCACTGTTGGTGAGAATGTATATTGGTGCAGCCAGTGTGGAGATCAGTAAAGTGGTTCCTCAAAAAATTAAAAATAGAACTACCATATGATCTAGCAATTCCTTTTCTGGCTTTTATCTGAAGAAAAGGAAAATATTAATTCAAAAAGATAAATGTTCCCCTATGTTCATGGAGCGTTACTCACAGTAACCAAGATACAGAAGCACCATAAATGTCCACCAACAGATGAGCAGATAAAGAAGTGGTCTATAAATACACAGTGGAGTACTACTTAGCCACAGAAAAGAATAAGATCTTGTCATTTGTGACAACATGGATTGACCTAGAGAATATTATGCTTAGGAAAATAAATCAGACAGCAAAATACAAATACAAGTTGAAACTTGAATAACACACAGGTTAAAGGTACCAAACTTCTGGCAATAGAAAACTCACATATAACTTTTGATGCCCCCAAACCTTAATTACAAATAGCCTACTGTTGACCAGAAGCCTCACCAATAATATAAATGGACAATTAATGCATACTTGTACATTATATGCCTTAGACACAGTATTCTTACAATAAAGTAAGCTAGATAAAAGGAAATGTTATTAAGGAAATCATAAGGGAGAGAAAATCCATTTACATCACTGGTACTGTGTTTGTCAATACTGAAGTTCACCTTGCCTGTCTGTATGATGAATCATCTGTCTTGCACTACCAGTATCAATATTGTTTGATACAATACTACACTGTAGATGTCATTTTTACAACTAACACTAAACATCAAAAATGAAAAGATAAGGTGAAAAAGAAATATTTAGTAATGTTTTTATGGTAGCTTAACTATACACTAATTAATCAATTGTAGTAATTTTATGACATGCAGTCCTATTTATAATATAGTATTAGAAATATTGTTTTATAGCTTTTAAAAAACCACTCACCACAGGTGAGTGGTTATATGCAGTTTCTTCTGCCTACAGTTTCTTTTGTTATGAGAGATACAGAGACATACTTTACAATAAGGTAATTCTTTGGAAGCAAAGTTACAAAACAGTAAGAAAACTAATGCATTATTAATTTTATATTAAATATAACCTATGCCTGAGTAAGGATAGACTAGTATCTACATATACTTTAAGCATTCACGACATATATTTTTCTTAATTCTTTTGATATTTCTAGTCTATTTGGTTCATCCATGACTTCTTTTCCCAACTGTATAAATCTCCAAAATTTTTTCCAATACTTTATTGAAAAATCCTAAAAAAAGAAAAAAGAAAAAATCCTCATATAAGTGGATTAAGTACAGTTCAAGCCCATCAAGCCCATGATTTCTAAGGGTCAACTATGGTATATGTTTTCATTGTACAATATGATTCCACACAAAAATGTGGAATCTAAAAAACAAAACAAAGAATAGACTTCACAGAACTGAAACAGACACCTAGATGCAGAAGACAAACTGGTGGTTGCCGAGGACAGAAGGTAGGGGATGAATACAGTATGTGAAAGGGATTAAGAGTACCAAGTTCTGTTTCCAAATAAGTAACATATAATACAGGGAATAGAGTCAATAATATTGTAATAACCATGTATGATGCATAATCTACAAAAATATGATATCACTATGTTATACACCTAACACTATTAATAGTATAGAAAAAGTGAAAGTCGCTCAGTGGTGTCCAACTCTTTGCAACCACATGGACTGAAGTCCATGGAATTCTCCAGGCCAGAATACTGGAGGGGGTAGCCTTTCCCTTCTCCAGGGGATCTTCCCAACCCAGGGATTGAACCCAGATCTCCCACATTGTAGGGAGATTCTTTAACCAGCTGAGCCACCAGGGAAACTCAAGAATACTGCAGTGGGTAGCCTATCCCTTCTCCAGTGGATCTTCCCAACTCAGGAATGAAACTGGGGTCTCCTGCATTGCACGCGGATTCTTTACCAACTGAGCTATCATGGAAGCCCGTATTATAAATAAACTCTACAAGCTCCACACATTTTGCAAGTCAAATTTGTTGGTCCTTTTATTCTATTCCTCTTTTTCTTATTTTTTGTCTAGATTTGTCTGACCCTGAAAAAGTATGTACTAAAATCCTCTATTATAATTGCATGTTTACTACATTGTGTTAATAGTTCTTGCTTTATATATTTAACTACTATATTGATTGGTGAACATGGTTTATGGCTGTTACACCTATTTTATAAATTTGCCTTTTACCATTACATAATATGAATCCTGCTTGTTCCCGTATTAAAGGCCAGAATTGGCTTCATTTGGTTTATATTTATCTAATGGCCTCTCTTACATCCTCTGAATTTCAACCTCTCTCATTTTGTTTAAAGTGGGTTTCTTAAGTAACATGCAGTTGGGTTTTGCTTTATACCCACGTTGACAGTTATCAGTAGATACTATCCTGCTGACCTCTGATTTCAGAGTTGCAGATAGAAATCTACAGCCAGCCTGACTTTCTTTCTGTGTCAGTGACTTGTTTTTCCTGTCTGGGAGACTGTGAAACTTTATCATTATCCTTGGAGTGACGACATTTTACTGCAATCTGTCTTGTGTGTTCTTTTTCTTTTTTTTCTTTTTTGATGCTCCTTCCTTGGAACGCAAAGAATCCTTTGTCTGAAGATTCAAGTATTTTTTTAGCTTTGTTAAGATTTTCTTCACTTATTTGCTTAAATATCAGCTCTCCTCCCTTGATTCCTTTTTCTCTTTCTCAAATGCCTGCTTATGTGTACAATACAGCTTCTGCATTTACCTCTGGTCCTCTTATATTTGCTCTGTGGTTTCTGTCCTTGCATTTCTACTGCTTCGAGAGATTTTTCTCCACTTGTTTTTTCAGGCCTCTCTTTACTTCTCAACAGTGCCGTCCTCTTTTTCAGCAAGCTTGCTGTGCTCTTTAAGATGAAGCTCGTGTTCCTGAGTCTGGGCAGTGGCAGCCCAGCTCTCCGTGGAACCCAGTGCCCTCCTCCAGCCTGTGTTGCTGGTGGCTGCCTGCCTCCTCCCCTACACACACACACACACACACACACACACTCACACACACACACACACAGTGTACTGGGCTCATCCTTCCCTACCTGCAGTGCTGACTACCCTGCAGCGACCTCTTACACAGCAGCAATTCCATGAACTATAGGAGGCCCTGTAGAAAGACAAAGTTATCAGTTGGAAAATTCTCAACTTCTCATCCCAGCTTCTCTGCCCTGCCCCCTCAAGCCCCACCCAGGTTCCTCAGCTACAAAGGTTCGTTTTCTCACAGCCTTGAAGATAACATAGGCTTCAGCTCAACTGTTAATTCCCTGCCACTCCGTGAGGGCCAGATGGGTGTGTGTATTTTATCTGTAGGGTCACCAGATAAAATAGACTCCATGGGACACATTTACACTAAAAGAATCATTCATTATTTATCTGAAATTCAAATTTAACTGGATAGCCTGTATTTCTCTCCCTGGCTAAATCTGGCCCTTCTAGTCACCTAGGTGGGTCTCCCCTAGTCCTTCCCCTTATCTATGGATTCTGTGTGCCATGCTGTCTCCAACTTGGAGGCTCTGACCCTTGCCCTCCTGACCCCTTTCTGAGGCCCCTAGCTCTGTGGCCTGGTGAAGGCGCTGTCTACACTGGACCCCACAGCACTGAAGGCCCTACAGTCTCTCTCTCACGGAATTCTTGAGCTCTGTGGTCAGCCAGTCTATCAATCACGCAGAACATGCACAAACTATTTTCAGACCCACAAACCGTCAGCAAGCCTATACCTCACATATTTTTCAGAAGGAGTTGTGTGAAGGCATGCTCAAGCAAACAAGGAATTAAAACAGGAGAGAAGGAACTACGGGATCTGAAAAAGAGGAGATCCAGGAAGGGCAGTTCCTGACTGCTGGCCGAGCAGTGGGCCTGGAGCCGAGCCCCACCAAAGGGAGGCAGAACTAGGGCTGAAGAAGGGACATCAGTGCAGGTAACAGTGTGGAGAGGGCAGAGAGACTGAGCGTGTGATGGGAGGGAGTCAACCCACATGCCACCCCAGCCAACTTTGATTTCAGATGTGATTAGATTATTCCACACTGTTCTCCCAAAGTTGATCCTATAGATTCCCACCCCCAGGGGCCAGTTGCAATCCAACCAGGATCTGAAGGATGAGATAGGATGCTTGTTCAAAACCAGTCGATGCAATCAAACCTGCTTAAAATCAGATTTCTGAGATTTCAAAATAATTCATTTCAAATTTTGAGTTCCCACTATTTGTCCTGCCTCCACCCAACTTAGCTAGAGAAAAACAGACTGAAAAAGCACTTTTTGGTTCTGGTCTGGCATGTTAGGAGCTGGAAGTTGCCACTCCATGCTAACAGGGTAAAAAGCTGAGCACACTTGAGAGCTATATTGTTGCTGCCGTATCTATCAACAAAGGATGCTGTAGCCGTCTAGCTCTTACATTAAAGCCAAAAGGATGGTGAGCACTGAGGGGCCTCAGGAGTCAGATAGACAGGCTGTTCACTGCCAAGCCCATCTAGCAGTCAGCCACTGTGTTTGCATATATAAACAGGTGATGTGTGCTAAAGTATAAGTGGACTGAGCTCAGTTCTGTTCAGTCACTCAGTGTCCGACTCTTTGCGACCCCATGCACCGCAGCATGACAGGCTTCCCTGTCTATCACTAACTCCCAGAGCTTACGCAAACTCATGTCCATCAAGTCAGTGATACCATCCAACCATCTCATCCTCTGTCATCCCCTTCTCCTCCCACCTTCAATCTCTCCTAGCATCAGGGTCTTTTCAAATGAGTCAGCTCTTCGCATCAGGTGGCCAAGGTATTGGAGTTTCAGCTTCAGCATCATTCCTTTCAATGAATATTCAGGACTGATCTCCTTTAGGATGGACTGGTTGGATCTCCTTGCAGTCCAAGGGACTCTCAAGAGTCTTCTCCAAAACCACAGTTCAAAAGCATCAATTCTTCAGTGCTCAGCTTTCTTTATAGTCCAACCCTGACATCCATACCTGACTACTGGAAAAACCGTAGCTTTGACTAGATGGACCTTTGTTGGTAATGTCTCCGCTTTTTAGCTAAAGAAAAACAGACTGTCTAGGTTGGTCATAGCTTTTCTTCCAAGGAGCAAGCATCTTTTAATTTCATGGCTGCAGTCACAATCGGCAGTGATTTTGGAGCCCCCCAAAATAAAGTCTCTCACTGTTTCCATTATTTCCCCATCTTTTTGCCAAGAAGTGATGGGACTGGATGCCATGATTTTAGTTTTCTGAATGTTGAGGGTTTTTTAATATAAATTTATTTATTTTAATTGGAGGTTAATTATTTACAATATTGTATTGGTTTTGCCATACATCAACATGAATCTGCCACAGGTATACACATGTTCCCCATCCTGAACCCCCCTCCCCCCTTCCTCCCCATACCATCCCTCCGGGTCATCCCAGTGCACCAGCCCCAAGCATCTAGTATCATGCATCGAACCTGGACTGGCGATTCTTTTCATATATGATATTATACACGTTTCAATGCCATTCTCCCAAATCATCCCACCCTTGCCCTCTCCCACAGAGCCCAAAAGCCTGTTCTATACATCTGTGTCTCTTTTGCTGTCTCGCATACAGGGTCATCATTACCATCTTTCTAAATTCCATATATATGCATTAGTATACTGTATTGGTCTTTTTCTTTCTGGCTTACTTCACTCTGTATAATAGGCTCCAGTTTCATCCACCTCATTAGAACTGATTCAAATGTATTCTTTTTAATGGTTGAGGAATACTCCATTGTGTATATGTACCACAGCTTTCTTATCCATTCATCTGCTGAAGGACATCTAGGTTGCTTCCATGTCCTGGCTATTATAAACAGTGCTGCAATGAACATTGGGGTACACGCATCTGTTTCACTTCTGGTTTCCTTGGTGTGTATGCCCAGCAGTGGGATTGCTGGGTCATAAGGCAGTTCTATTTCCAGTTTTTTAAGGAATCTCCACGCTGTTCTCCATAGTGGCTGCACTAGCTTGCATTCCCACCAACAGTGTAAGAGGGTTCCCTTTTCTCCACACCCTCTCCAGCATTTATTGCTTGTAGACTTTTGGATCGCAGCCATTCTGACTGGCGTGAAATGGTACCTCACTGTGGTTTTGATTTGCATTTCTCTGACAATGAGTGATGTTGAGCATCTTTTCGTGTGTTTGTTATTCATCCATATGTCTTCTTTGGAGAAATGTCTGTTTAGTTCTTTGGCCCCATTTTTGATTGGGTCGTTTATTTTTCTGGAATTGAGCTGCAGGAGTTGCTTGTATATTTTTGAGATTAGTTGTTTGTCAATTGCTTCATTTGCTAATATTTTCTCCCATTCCAAATGTTGTCTTTTCACCTTGCTTATAGTTTCCTTTGTTATGCAGAAGCTTTTAAGTTTAATTAGGTCCCATTTGTTTATTTTTGCTTTTATTTCCAATATTCTGGGAGGTGGGTCATAGAGGATCCTGCTGTTATTTATGTCAGAGAGTGTTTTGCCTATGTTCTCCTCTAAGAGTTTTACAGTTTCTGGTCTTACGTTTAGATCTTTAATCCATTTTGAGTTTATTTTTGTGTATGGTGTTAGAAAGTGTTCTAGTTTCATTCTTTGACAAGTGGTTGACCAGTTTTCCCAGCACCACTTGTTAAAGAGATTGTCTTTACTCCATTGTATATTCTTGCCTCCTTTGTCAAAGATAAGGTGTCCATAGGTGCGTGGATTTATCTCTGGGCTTTCTATTTTGTTCCATTGATCTACATTTCTGTCTTTGTGCCAGTACCATACTGTCTTGATGACTGTGGCTTTGTAGTAGAGCCTGAAGTCAGGCAGGTTGATTCCTCCAGTTCCATTCTTCTTTCTCAAGATTGCTTTGGCTATTCGAGGTTTTTTGTATTTCCATACAAATTGTAAAATTATTTGTTCTAGCTCTGTGAAAAATACCGTTGGTAGCTTGGTAGGGATTGCATTGAATCTATAGATTGATTTCGGTAGTATACTCATTTTCACTATATTGATTCTTCCGATCCATGAACATGGTATATTTCTCCATCTATTAGTGTCCTCTTTGATTTCTTTCACCACTGTTTTACAGTTTTCTCTATATATATGTCTTTAGTTTCTTTAGGTAGATATATTCCTAAGTATTTTATTCTTTTCATTGCAATGGTGAGTGGAATTGTTTCTTTAATTTCTCTTTCTGTTTTTTCATTGTTAGTGTATAGGAATGCAAGGGATTTCTGTGTGTTGATTTTATATCCTGCAACTTTACTACATTCATCAATTAGCTCTAGTAATTTTCTGGTGGAGTTTTTAGGGTTTTCTATGTAGGAGATCATGTCATCTGCAAACAGTGAGAGTTTTACTTCTTCTTTTCCAATTTGGATTCCTTTAATTTCTTTTTCTGCTCTGATTTCTGTGCGCAAAACTTCCAGAACTATGTTGAATAGTAGTGGTGAAAGTGAGCACCGTTGTCTTGTTCCTGACTTTAGGGGAAATGCTTTCCATTTTTCACCATTGAGGATAATGTTTGCTGTGGGTTTGTCATATATAGCTTTTATTATGTTGAGGTATGTTCCTTCTATTCCTGCTTTCTGGAGAGTTTTTATTGTAAATGGATGTTGAGTTTTGTCAAAGGCTTTCTCTGCATCTATTGAGATAATCAAATGGCTTTTATTTTTCAATTTGTTAATGTGGTTATTACATTGATTGATTTGAGGATATTGAAGAATCCTTGCATCCCTGGGATAAAGCCCACTTGGTCATGGTGTATGATCTTTTTAATGTGTTGTTGGATTCTGATTGCTAGAATTTTGTTAAGGATTTTTGCATCTATGTTCATCAGTGATATTGACCTGTAGTTTTCTTTTTTGTGTGTGTGTGGCATCTTTGTCAGGTTTTGGTGTTAGGGTGATGGTGGCCTCATAGAATGAGTTTGGAAGTTTACCTTCCTCTGCAATTTTCTGGAAGAGTTTGAGTAGGATAGGTGTTAGCTCTTCTCGAAATTTTTGGTAGAATTCAGCTGTGAAGCCATCTGGACCTGGGCGTTTGTTTGCTGGAAGATTTCTGATTACAGTTTCAATTTTCATGCTTGTGATGGGTCTGTTAAGATTTTATATTTCTCCCTGGTTCAGTTTTGGAAATTTTTACTTTTCTAAGAATTTGTCCATTTCTTCCACTTTGTCCATTTTATTGGCATATAATTGCTGATGGTAATCTCTTATGATCCTTTGCATTTCTGTGTTGTCTGTTGTGATCTCTCCATTTTCATTTCTAATTTTATTGATTTGATTTTTCTCTCTTTGTTTCTTGATAAGTTTGGCTAATTGTTTGTCAATTTTATTTATCCTTTCAAAGAACCAGCTTTTTGCTTTGTTGATTTTTGCTATGGTCTCTTTTGTTTCTTTTGCATTTATTTCTGCCCTAATTTTTAAGATTTCTTTCCTTCTACTAACCCTGGGGTTCTTCATTTCTTCCTTTTCTAGTCGCTTTAGGTGTAGAGTTAGGTTATTTATTTGACTTTTTTCTTGTTTCTTGAGGTATGCCTGTATTGTTATGAACTTTCCCCTTAGCACTGCTTTTATAGTGTTCCACAGGTTTTGGGTTGTTGTGTTTTCATTTTCATTCGTTTCTATGTATATTTTGATTTCTTTCTTGATTTCTTCTGTGATTTGTTGGTTATTCAGAAGCGTGTTGTTCAGCCTCCAGTTTTTCTCCTGTAGTTAAGATCTAATCTTACTGCATTATGGTCAGAAAAGATGCTTGGAATGATTTCAATTTTTTGAATTTACCAAGGCTAGATTTATGGCCCAGGATGTGATCTATCCTGGAGAAGCTTCTGAGAGCACTTGAGAAAAAGGTGAAATTCACTCTTTGGGGGTGAAATGTCCTATAGATATCAATTAGGTCTAACTGGTCTATTGTATCATTTAAAGTTTGTGTTTCTTTGTTAATTTTCTGTTTAGTTGATCTGTCCATAGGTGTGAGTGGGGTATTAAAGCCTCCCACTATTATTGTGTTATTGTTAATTTCCCCTTTCATACTTGTTAGCATTTGTCTTATATACTGTGGTGCTCCTATATTGGGTGCATATATATTTATAACTGTTATATCTTCTTCTTGGATTGATCCTTTGATCATTATGTAGTGTCCTTCTTTGTTTCTTTTCACAGCCTTTGTTTTAAAGTCTATTTTTATCAGATATGAGTATTGCTACTCCTGCTTTCTTTTGGTCTCTATTTGTGTGGAATATCTTTTTCCAGCCCTTCACTTTCAGTCTGTATGTGTCCCTTGTTTTGAGGTGGGTCTCTTGTAGTCAACATATATAGGGGTCTTGTTTTTGTATCCATTCAGCCAGTCTTTGTCTTTTGGTTGGGACATTCAACCCATTTACGTTTAAGGTAATTATTGATAAGTATGATCCCGTTGCCATTTACTTTATTGTTTTGGGTTCTGGTTTATACAACCTTTTTGTGTTTCCTGTCTAGAGAATATCCTTTAGCATTTGTTGGAGAGCTGGTTTGGTGGTGCTGAATTCTCTCAGTTTTTGCTTGTCTGTAAAGCTGTTGATTTCTCCTTCATATTTGAATGAGATCCTTGCTGGATACAGTAATCTGGGCTGTAGGTTATTTTCTTTCATCATTTTAAGTATGTCTTGCCATTCCCTCCTGGCCTGAAGAGTTTCTATTGAAAGATCAGCTGTTATCCTTATGGGATTCCCCTTGTGTGTTATTTGTTGTTATCCCCTTGCTGCTTTTAATATTTGTTCTTTGTGTTTGATCTTTGTTAATTTGATTAATATGTGTTTTGGGGTGTTTTGCCTTGGGTTTATCCTATTTGGGACTGTCTGGGTTTCTTGGACTTGGGTGATTATTTCCTTCCCCATTTTAGGGAAGTTTTCAACTATTATCTCCTCAAGGATTTTCTCATGGTCTTTCTTTTTGTCTTCTTCTTCTGGGACTCCTATGATTCCAATGTTGGAGCATTTCATATTGTCCTGGAGGTCTCTGAGATTGTCCTCATTTCTTTTAATTCGTTTTTCTTTTTTTCCTCTCTGATTCATTTATTTCTACCATTCTATCTTCTACTTCATTAATCCTATCTTCTGCCTCTGTTATTCTACTATTTGTTGCCTCTAGAGTGTTTCTGATCTCATTTATTGCATTATTCATTATATATTGACTCTTTTTTATTTCTTCTAGGTCCTTGTTAAACCTTTCTTGCATCTTCTCAATCCTTATCTCCAGGCTATTTATCTGTGATTCCATTTTGATTTCAAGATTTTGGATCATTTTCACTATCATTATTTGGAATTCTTTCTCAGGTAGATTCCCTATCTCTTCCTCTTTTGTTTGGTTTGGTGGGCATTTCTCTTGTTCCTTTACCTGTTGGGTATTCCTCTGTATCTTCATCTTGTTTATATTGCTGCATTTGGGGTGATCTTTCTGTATTCTGGCAGTTTGTGGAGTTGTCTTTATTGTGGAGTTTCCTTGCTGTGGGTGGGGTTGTATCAGTAGCTTGTCAAGGTTTCTTGGTTAGGGAAGCTTGTGTTGGTGTTCTGGTGGGTGGAGCTGGATTTCTTCTCTCTGGAGTGCAATGAAGTGTCCAGTAATGAGTTATGAGATGTCAATAGTTTTTGAGTAACTTTCGGCAGCCTGTATATTGGAGCTCAGGGCTGTGTTCCTGGTGTTGCTGGAGAATTTGCGTGGTATGTCTTGCTCTGGAACTTGTTGGCCCTTGGGTGGTGCTTGGTTTCAGTGTAGGTATGGAGGTGTTTGATGAGCTCCTGTCAATTAATGTTCCCTGGAGTCAGGAGTTCTCTGGTGTTCTCAGGATTTGGACTTAAGCCTCCTACTTCTGGTTTTCAGTCTTATTTTTACAGTAGTCTCAAGACTTCTCCTTCTATACAGCACCATTGATAAAACATCTAGGTTAAAGATGAAAAGTTTCTCCACAGTGAGGGACACCCAGAGAGGTTCACAGAGTTACATGGAGAAGAGAAGAGGGAGGTGGGAGTTAGAGGTGACCTGAATGAGATGAGGTGGAATCAATAGAGAAGAGAGCAAGCTAGCCAGTAATCACTTCCTTATGTGCACTCCACAACTGGACCGCTCAGAGGTGTTCACAGAGTTATACAGGGAAGAGAAGAGGGAGGAAGGAGACAGAGGTGGCCAGGAGGATAAAAGGGGGGAATCAAAAGGAGAGAGACAGATCCAGCCAGTAATCAGTTCCCTAAGTGTTCTCCACTGTCTGGAACACACAGAGATTCACAGAGTTGGGTAGAGAAGAGAGGGGGTAGGGAGGAGACAGAGGCGACCTGGTGGAGAAAAAGTAGAGTCCAAAGTGGGAAAGAGCAGTCAAGCCAGTAATCTTGCTCCCAAGTAAAAATGGGTACTGAAGATTGGGTTCTTAAAGGTACAAAATTGATAACAAATACCAAAAAACAAAGATTAAAAATCTAGAGTAGAGTTTGGAATTTCAAAAATACAATATTAAAGAAAAGAAGGAAAAAAGAAAGAAAAAAGAAAAAAACAAAGTCATAAAAATTATAAAATATATATATATGAAGTTTGCTTTTAAAAAATAGGGTCTTTTTTTTTGCAAAGTAATAGTAGGTTATAAAGGTGAAAATTAAAGGAGTAATAGAGGACTTAAAAATTTTTTAAAAAGAATGATCATAATAATAGTAAAAATATATCTAGGACTTTCTCTAGTGTTATTATGGGTATTGTGGGGTCAGTTCATTTTCGGATAATTCCTTGATCCGGCTTATATTTCTCAAGATCTATAGACCCCTTCCTATGTAGTCGGTACCAATGACTGGGTTTTAATCTATTACACCTGTCACTTCCAAGGCAGTTCCCTCTGTTTTAGCTTCTTCTGTTTGCTGGTCTCTTCAGTGTCTGATTTTTGCCCTGACACAAAGGGGGCGGGGGTGGACACTTTTTAAGGCTCTCTTGTTCAGTCGCACTGTGGGAAGGGAGGGATGCTGCAAACAAATAACACTAGTGTGTGCTCACAGTGCTTCAGCCACACTGGGCCTGCCGCCGCTCACGGCGCATGTGCCCTCCCTGCCCACACTGCTCAGGCTGTAGGTTGCCCTGCGGGGAACCCTCCGAGGCCGGCCCTGGGCTGCATGCACCTCCTAGGTCTAAGCCGCTCAGGTTCAGGCACTCGGATAGTCCTCAGAGGCACAGACTCGGTTGGGCCTGCATTTTGAGCCCTTCCCAGGTCCGAGCAGCTCAGGTGGTGAGGTGTTTGGCAAGTGTGGTTGCTGTGACTTATTGCCTCCCCCATCCTTGCCGGCTCGGTTTTTTCATGTGGTAGTTATCTCACAGTCTGATTTGCTAGCCCAAGTGAGTTTGCTCAGATTGCCCTCGAGGCATTCAGGCCAGATCCTTACTCTAAGCAATGCAGCCCGCGCCTCCCTGCCCAGCCCCCGCTTGCTAGTGGCGGGTGCAGGTGTCTGCGCTGCTTCTCCACTGGGGGAGTTACCACTGGACTCGTAATCTGTGGGTTTTAATTATTTATTTATTTTTCCTCCCTGTTATGTTGCCCTCTGTGCTACCAAGGCTCATCACAGACACAGCAGTGAGAGTGTTTCCTGGTGTTTGGAAACTTCTCTCTTCTTAAGACTTCCTTCCTGGGACAGAGCTCTGTCCCTACCTCTTTTGTCCCTTTTTTTGTCTTTTATATTTTTTCCTACCTCCTTTCAAAGACAATAGGCTGCTTTTCTGGGTGCCTGATGTCCTCTGCTGGCATTCAGAAGTTGTTTTGTGGAATTTACTCAGTATTTAAATGTTCTTTTGATGAATTTGTGGGGGAGAAAGTGGTCTCCCCATCCTATTCCTCTGCCATCTTAGGACTGCCCCTGAATGTTGAGTTTTAAGCCAGCTTTTTCACTCTCCTCTTTCACTTTCATCAAGAGGCTCTTTAGTTCTTCTTCGCTTTCTGCCATAAGGGTGGTGTCACCTGCATATCTGAGGTTATTGAAATTTATCCTGGAAATTTTGATTCCAGCTTATGCTTCATCCAGCCCAGCGTTTCTCATGACGTACTCTGCTTATAAGTTAAATAAGCAGGGTGACAATATACAGTCCGGACGTACTCCTTTCCTGATTTGGAACCAGTCTGTTGTTCCATGTCCAGTCCTAACTGTTGCTTCTTGACCTGCATACAGATTTCTCGGGAGGCAGGTCAGGTGGTCTGGTATTCCCAACTCTTTAAGATTTTCCACAGTTTGTTGTGATCCATACAAAGGCTTTGGCATAGCCAGTAATGCAGAGGTAGATGTTTTTCTGGAACTCTCATGCTTTTTCGATGATCCCAAATGGATGTTGGCAATTTGATCTCTGGCTCTTCTGTCTTTTTTAAATCCAGCTTGAACATCTGGAACTGAATGACAGCAATAATACATGGAAAGTGTTAGTTGCTCAGACACATCCAACTCTGTGGGATCCTATGGACTACAGCCCACCAGGCTCCTCTGTCCATGGAATTCTCCAGGCAAGAATTCTGGAATGGGTTGCCATTTCCTTCTCCAGAGGGTCTTCCTGACCCAAGGATAAAACCTGTGTCTCCTGCATTGGTAGGTGGATTCTTTACCACTGAACCACCTGGGAAGCATTATATCTAGGGCAACAACTAAAAAAGAAAGAAGAAGCATACCTGATGTGCTGAAAGGGGGAGAAAATAGGAGTGCACGTGTGCTCATTCATGTCTGACTCTGTGCAACCCCGTGGACAGAAAAACCTGGCAGGCTGAAATGTCTTCTTTAATCCACGTGTGATTTAGGAGTTTGTTGTTCCACATCCAGTATTTGGGGATTTTCCACGTATCTTTCATTTTTTTATTTCTAGCTTATTTCCATTGTGTTCTGGGAATAGACACTATATGCTTTCTTTTGTTTTAAATTTGTGAAGGTGTGTTTTATGGTTGAGAATGTGGTCTCTTTGTAAATGTTCCAGGTGAGCTTGGGAGTTTGCTTGGTAGTTCAGTGGTTAGGACTTGGTACTTTCATTGCCAAAGATCTAGGTTCAATCCCAGGTCAGGGAACAAAGATCCCACAAGATACATGGCATGGCCAAAAATTAAAAAAAAAAAATTCAGGTGAGCTTGAAAAGAATGTGTATCCTGCTGTGGCTGGACGAAATAGTACACATGTCCAGTATATCTAGATGATTGATGTTCTTGATTTCAATTATGTCCTTACTGACTTTCTGCCTGTTAGAGCTGTACATTTCTGATAGAAATGAAGTCTCCAACTATAATAATAGATTCATCTAGTAAGTTTTCACCTCATATTTTGAAATGGTTGTTAGGTGCATACACATTATGGACTGGTATGAGATTTAGAGAACTGATCCCTTTATCATCACGTAATGCCCTTCCTTTCATTTTCCTTGGTATCTCAATGTCTTAGTGTAGTGCAAATGAAATACCATATTTTATTGCTGTCAGTTTACTGTGGTGTTTTGTATTTTGGTTGTGTATTAAAATATAATCATACTAAAATAAATAAATAAATAAATAAATCTCTGATAACTTTCTTTAGTCTGAAGTCTACTCAGTCTGAAATTAACATAGTTATTCCTGATTGCTTTTTGTTTGTGTTTACATAGTATACCTTCCTCTATCCTTTTACTTCTAATTACATGTCTTTATATTTAAAGTTGGTTTCTTGTAGACAACATACAGTTGGGTCTTGTTTGATCCACTTTGACAGTCTCTGTCTTTGATGTATTTTGGCCCACTGACACTCAAAATGGTTATTGATATGGTTGAATTAATGTGTATCATAGTTGTTACTATTTTCTACTTATATCCTTGTTCTATGTTCCTTTTTTTCATCTTCTAGTCTTTTTCTTTTTTGCCTTTTGTGATTTTAATTAAGCAATTCATATGATCCTATTTTCTTCTCGACTTCCAAGGTAGTAGTGGTGGTGATGGTGCTGCTGCTGCTGCTAAGTCACTTCAGTCGTGTCCAACTCTGTATGACCCCATAGATGGCAGCCCACCAGGCTCCGCCATCCCTGGGATTCTCCAGGCAAGAACACTGGAGTGGGTTGCCATTTCCTTCTCCAAGGCATGAAAGTGAAAAGTGAAAGTGAAGTTGCTCAGTCGTGTCCATCTCTTAGCAACCCCATGGACTGCAGCCCACCAGGCTCCTCCATCCATGGGATTTTCCAAGCAACAGTACTGGAGTGGGGTGCCATTGCCTTCTCCAAGGTAGTGCTAGTGGTAAAGAATCCTCCTGCCAATGCAGGAGATGCAAAAGATGCAGGTTCAGTACCTCAGTCAGGAAGACCACCCTGGAGAAGGAAATGGCCACCCACTCCAGTTTTCTTGCCTGGGAAACCCCATGGACAGAGGAACCTGGTGGGCTCACTGGTGAATTCTTCCAAATATTTAAGAAAGAAATATTAATTCTCTACAATCTCCTTCAGAGGATGGAAGCAGAGTGAATATTTCCTAACTCATTCAATGAAATCACCAGCTGCTGCTGCTGCTGCTGTCACTTCAGTCGTGTCCGACTCTGTGCGACCTCATAAACATCAGCCCACGAAGCTCCCTCGTCCCTGGGATTCTCCAGGTAAGAACACTGGAGTGGGTTGCCATTTCCTTCTCCAATGCATGAAAGTGAAAAGTGAAAGTGAAGTCGCTCAGTCCGACTCTTAGCAACCCCATGGACTGCAGCCCACCAGGCTCCTCCGTCCATGGGATTTTCCAGGCAAGAGTACTGGAGTGGGTTGCCGTTGCCTTCTCCTAATACAAAAACCATGTAAAAACATTATTAAGAAATAACAATTATTAAGACATTATTAAGAAAATGCCAGACCAATATCCATCTTAAACATATATGCAAAATCCTCAACAAGGATAGCTAACAAATTCAACAATGTATAAAGATAATTCTATGCCATGACTAAGTGAGACTTATCCCAGGAATGCAAGTCTATTTCAACATTTGTGATCCACCATATCAACAAGCTAAAGAAAAACAAAATCACATAATTGTATCAATAGGTTCAGGAAAAGCACGTGACAAAATTCAACACCATTCATGATAAAAACTCTCAAGAAACCATTAGTAGAGGGAAACTTCCTCAACTTCCTAAATAACATATACAAAACTCTACAGTTAACATCATAGTTAGTGCTCAGAAAGTTGAAGACTTCTTGCTAAGATTAGGTAAAGGAAAGGATGCACTTTCTTACCACCCATTTTCAACATCATACTAGAAGTCCTAGCTAATGCAATAAAAACAATAAAAGGAAATAGAAGGCATACAGACTGAGAAGGAAGAAATAAAACTGTCTTTGTTTGCAGCTGACCTGATTGTCTATGTAGAAAATCTAAAAGAATTCACAAGAAAACTCCTGAAACGAATCAATTATTGTAATAAGGTTGCAAGATACACGGTTAATATACAAAAACCAATTGCTTTCTCCTATATACTAGCAATGAATAAGAATAATTTGAAATAAAAAATACAATATAATTGATATCAGCAATCCATAATATGTAATACTTGAATATATGTCCCAGGTCATGAGGAATACTTCAAAACTCTGATGAAGGAAATCAAGAAGAACTAAAGAAATGAATAGATATTCCATGTTCATAGATAGGAAGACTCAATATGGTAAAGATGTCAGTTATTGCCAACTTGACCTGTAGATTTAATGCAATCCCAATTAAACTTCCAGCAAGTTTTTTGTGGATATTGACAAACTGATTCTAAAGTTTACATGCAGAGGCAAAAGACCCAGAACAACAAATAAAATATGGAGGAAAAGATATTATTTAACTTCAAAACTTATGGTACAGCTATAGTAATTAAGACAGTGAGGTATTGGTAGAAGAACAGAAAAATAGATCAATGGAATAGAATACAGAAAAGCCCATAGAGTCAACTGATCTTTGACAAAGGAGCCAAGATAGTCTCTTCAACAAATGATGTTAGGAAAACTGAACATTAACCAGCAAAGATGTTATCTAGACATAGGCTTTAAATTTTTCCCAGTGGTAACTGAAAATGATGGAAATAAAAACAAAATAAACAAATGGGATCTAATTAAATTTATTATTTTTTAAATTAATTTATTCATTTTAATTGCAGGCTAATTACTTTACAATATTGTAGTGGTTTTTGCCATACATTGACATGAATCAGCCATGGGTATACATGTATTCCCCATCCTGAACCCCCCTCCCACCTCCCTCCCCATCCCATCCCTCAGGGTCATCCCAGTGCACCAGCCCTGAGCACCCTGTCTCATGCATCGAACCTGGACTGGTGATCTATTTCACATATGATAATATACATGTTTCAATACTATTCTCTCAAATCATCCCACCCTCACCTTCTCCCACAGAGTCCAAAAGACTATTCTTTACATCTGTGTCTCTTTTGCTGTCTCGAATATAGGGTCATTGTTACCATCTTTCTAAATTCCATATATATGCGTTAATATACTATATTGGTGTTTCTCTTTCTAACTTACTTCACTCTATATAATAGGCTCCAGTTTCATCCACCTCATTAGAATGGATTCAAATGCATTCTTTTTAACAGCTGAATAATATTCCATTGGTATATGTACCACAGCTTTCTTATCCATTCATCTGCTGATGGACATCTAGGTTGCTTCCATGTCCTGCCTATCATAAACAGTGCTGTGATGAACATTGGGGTACCCATGTTTCTTTCAATTCTGGTTTTTTCAGTGTGTATGCCCAGCAGTGGGATTGTTGGGTCATATGGCAGTTCTATTTCCAGTTTTTTAAGGAATCTCCACACTGTTCTCCACAGTGGCTGTACTAGTTTGCATTCCCACCAACAGTGTAAGAGGGTTCCCTTTTCTCCACACCCTCTCCAGCATTTATTGTTCATAGACTTTTTGATAACAGCCTTTCTGACCAGCGTGAGATAATACCTCATTGTGGTTTTGATTTGCATTTCTCTAATAATGAGTGATGTTGAGCATCTTTCCATGTGTTTATTAGCCATCTGTATGTCTTCTTTGGAGAAATGTCTGTTTAGTTCTTTGGCCCATTTTTTTAATTGGGTCATTTATTTTCCTGGGATTGAGCTGCAGAGACTACACCAGAAAATTACTAGAGCTAATCAATGAATATAGTAAAGTTGCATAGTATAAAATTAACACACAGAAATCCTTTGCATTCTTATACACTAACAATGAGAAAATAGAGAAATTAAGGAAACAATTCTATTCACCATTACCACGAAAAGAATAAAATACTTAGGAATAAATCTACCTAAAGAAACAAAAGACCTATGTATAGAAAACTATAAAACACTGATGAAAGAAATCAAAGATGACACAAACAGATGGAGAAATATACCATGTTCATGCATGGGAAGAATCAATATAGTGAAAATGAGTACACTACCCAAAGCAACCTATACATTCAATGCAATCCCTATCAAACTACCAATAGTATTTTTCACAGAACTAGAACAAATAATTTCACAATTTGTATGGAAATACAAAAAAAACCTCAAATAGCCAAAGCAATCTTGAGAAAGAAGAATGGAACTGGAGGAATCAACCTGCCTGGCTTCAGACTATACTACAAAGCTACAGTCATCAAGACAGTATGGTGCTGGCACAAAGAGAGAAATATAGATCAATGGAACAAAATAGAAAGCCCAGAGATAAATCCACGCACCTATGGACACCTTATCTTTGACAAAGGAGGCAAGAATATACAATGGAGAAAACACAGTCTCTTTTTAACAAGCGGTGCTGGGCAAGCCACTCCAGTCCTCTTGCCTAGAAAATCCCATGGACGGAGGAGCCTGGTAGGCTGCAGTCCATGGGGTCGCTATGAGCTGGACACGACTGAACGACTTTACTTTCACTTTTCACTTTCATGCATTGGAGAAGGAAATGGCAACCCACTCCAGTGTTCTTACCCGGAGAATCCCAGGGACAGGGGAGCCTGGTGGGCTGCCATATAAGGGGTCACACAGAGTCTGACACGACTGAAGTGACTTGGCGGCAGCAGCAGCTGGGAAAACTGGTCAACCACTTGTAAAAGAATGAAACTAGAACACTTTGTAACACCATACACAAAAATAAACTAAAAATGGATTAAAGATCTAAATGTAAGACCAGAAACTATAAAACTCCTAGAGGAAAACATAGGCAAAACACCCTCTGACATAAATCACAGCAGGATCCTCTATGACCCACCTCCCAGAGTAATAGATATAAAAGCAAAAATAAACAAACAGTACCCAATTAAACTTGAAAGCTTTTACACAACAAAGGGATCTAATTAAATTTAAAAGCTTTTGCACAGTGAAGGAAGGCATAAACAAAACAAAAAGCGCTTAGAATGGAAGAAAATATTTGCAAATGAAGCAACTGTCAATGGATTCATCTCCAAAATATACAAACAGCTCATGCAGCTCAATATCAAAAACAAACCAAAACCAAATAACCTAATCAAAAAAATCGGCAGAAGACCTAAATAGACATTTCTTCAAATAAGACAAACAGATGACCAACAAACACATGAAAAGATGCTCAGTTCAGTTCAGTTTAGTTCAATCACTCAGTCGTGTCCGACTCTTTGCAACCCCATGAATCGCAGCACGCCAGGCCTCCCTGTCCATCACCATCTCCCGGAGTTCACTCAGACTCATGTCCATCAAGTCCGTGATGCCATCCAGCCATCTCATCCTCAGTCAGTCTCCTCCTGCCCCCAATCCCTCCCAGCATCAGAGTCTTTTCCAATGAGTCAACTCTTCGCATGAGGGGGCCAAAGTACTGGAGTTTCAGCTTTAGCATCATTCCTTCCAAAGAAATCCCAGGGCTGATCTTCAGAATGGACTGGTTGGATCTCTTTGCAGTCCAAGGGACTCTCAAGAGTCTTCTCCAACACCACCGTTTAAAAGCATCAATTCTTCAGCGCTCAGCCTTCTTCACAGTCCAACTCTCACATCCATACATGACCACTGGAAAAGCCATAGCCTTGACTAGATGGACCTTAGTCGGCAAAGTAATGTCTCTGCTTTTGAATATATTATCTAGGTTGGTCATAACTTTTCTTCCAAGGAGTAAGCGTCTTTTAATTTCATGGCTGCAGTCACCATCTGCAGTGATTTTGGAGCCCCCCAAAATAAAGTCTGACACTGTTTCTACTGTTTCCCCATCTATTTCCCATGAAGTGATGGGACCGGATGCCATGATCTTCGTTTTCTGAATGTGGAGCTTTAAGCCAACTTTTCCACTCTCCTCTTTCATTTTCATCAAGAGGCTTTTTAGTTCCTCTTCACTTTCTGCCATAAGGGTGGTGTCATCTGCATATCTGAGGTTATTGAGATTTCTCCCAGCAATCTTGATTCCAGCTTGTGTTTCTTCCAGTCCAGCGTTTCTCATGATGTACTCTACATATAAGTTAAATAAGCAGGGTGACAATATACAGCCTTGATGGACTCCTTTTCCTATTTGGAACCAGTCTATTGTTCCATGTCCAGTTCTAACTGTTTCTTCCTGACCTGCATACAGATTTCTCAAGAGGCAGGCTAGGTGGTCTGGTATTCCCATCTCTTTCAGAATTTTCCACAGTTTATTGTGATCCACACAGTCACTCAGTATCACAAATTATTACGGAATGCAAATCAAAACTACAAAGAGGTATCACCTCACAATGGTCAGAATGGCTTTCTTACCGTTGCTGTTCAGTCACTCAGTCACGACTGACTCCTGACCCCATGGACTGCAGCATGCCAGGTTTCCCTGTCCTTCATCATTTCCTGGAGATTGTTCAAACTCATGTCCACTGAGTCAGTGACACCATCCAACGATCTCATCCTCTGTTGTCCCCTTCTCTTCCTGCCTTCAATCTTTCCCAGCATCAGGGTCTTTTCCAATGAGTGGGCTCTTAGCATCAGCTGGTGCTTCAGCTTCAGCATCAGCACTTCCAATGAATATACAGGGTTGATTTTCTTTAGGATCCCTGATAACTCAGTTGGTAAAGAATCCACCTGCAATTCAGGAGACCCCAGTTCGATTCCCGGGTTGGGAAGATCTGATGGAGAAGGGATAGGCTACCCAGTCCAGTACTCTTGGGCTCCCCTTCTGGCTCAGCTGATAAAGAATCCATCTGCAGTGCAGGAGACCTGGGTTGGGAAGATTCCCTGGAGAAGAGAAAGGTTACCCACTCCAGTATGCTGGCCTGGAGAATTCCATGGATTTCAGTCCATGGGGTTCCAGAGTTAGACATGACAGAGTGACTTTCACTTTCCTTTAGGATTGACTGGTTCAATCTCCTTGCAGTCCAAGGGACTCTTAAGAGTCTTCTCCAACACCACAGTGCAAAAGCACCAATTCTTCAGTGCTCAGCCTTCTTTATGGTCCAGTTCTCACATCCATACATGACTGTTGGAAAAACCATAGCTTTGACTCTGCTTTTTAATATGCTGTCTAGGTTTGTCATAGTTTTTCTTCCAAGGAGCAAGGATCTTTTATTTCATGGCTGCAGTCACCATCTGCTGTGATTTTGGAACCCAAGAAAATAAAGTAAGTCACTGTTTTCATTGTCTCCCCATCTACTTGCCATGAAGTGATGGGACCAGATGCTATGATCTTCATTTTTTGAATGTTGCATTTTAAGACAGTTTTTCAGTCTCCTCTTTCACTTTCATCAAGAGGCTTTTTAGTTCCTCTTCACTTTCTGCCATAATGGTGGTGTCATCTGCATATCTGAGGTTATTTATATTTCTCCTGGCAGTCTTGATTCCAGCTTGTGCTTCATCCAGCCTGGCATTTCTCATGATGTACTCTGCATAGAAATTAAGTAAGCAGGGTGACAATATACAGCCTTGATGTACTCTTTCCCCCATTTTGAACCAGTCTGTTGTTCCATGTCTAGTTTTAACTGTTGCTTCTTGACCTGCATACAGGTTTCATAGGAGGCACATAAGGTGATTCCCATCTTTTTAAGAATTTTCTGTAGCTTGTCATAGTCTAAGGAATTAGCATAGAGAATGAAGCAGAGGTAGATGTTTTTCTGGAACTCTCTTGCTTTTTCTATGATCCAAAGAATGTTGGCAATTTGATCTCTTGTTCCTCTGCCTTTCCTACACCCAGCTTGTATACCTGGAAGTTCTTGGTTCATGTACTATTGAAGCCTTGCTTGGAGAATTTTGAGCATTATGTGCTAGTATATGAAATGAGTGCAAATGTGTGGTAGTCTGAACATTCTTGGGCATTATCTTTCTTTGGGATTGGAATGAAAACAGACTTTTTACAGTCCTGTGGCCACTGGTAAGTTTCCCAGATTTGCTGGCATATTGAGTGCAGCACTTTAACAGCATCAGCTTTTATGATTTGAAATAGCTCAGCTGGAATTCTGTCACCTCCACTAGCTTTGTTCATAGTGATGCTTTCTAAAGCCCACTTGACTTCACACTCCAGGATGTCTGGCTCCAGGTGAGTGATCACACCATTGTGGTTATCCAAGCAATTAAGATATCTTTTGTATAGTTTTTCTGTGTACTCTTGCTATCTCTTCTTAATATCTTTTGCTTCTGTTAGGAACTTGCCATTTCTTTCCTTTATTCTGCACAACAAACTGTGGAAAATTCTTAAAGAGATGGGAATACCAAACCAACTGACTTGCCTCCTAGGAAATCTGTATACAGGTCAAGAAGCAACAGTTAGAACTAGACATGGAACAACAGACTGGTTCCAAATAGTAAAAGGAGTACGTCAAGGCTGTATATTGTCACCCTGCTTATTTAACTTCTATGCAGAGTACATCATGAGAAACGCTGGGCTGGAAGAAGCACAAGCTGGAATAAAGATTGCCATATCAATAACCTCAGATATGCAGATGACACCACCCTTATGGCAGAAAGTGAAGAACTAAAGATCCTCTTGATGAAAGTGAAAGAGGAGAGTGAAGAAGTTGGCTTAAAACTCAACATTCAGAAAACTAAGATCATGGCATCCTGTCCCATCACTTCATGGGAAATAGATGGGGAAACAGTGGAAACAGTGACAGACTTCATTATTTTGAGCTCCAAAATCACTGCAGATGGTGACGGCAGCCATGAATTAAAAGATGCTTGCTCCTTGGAAGAAAGGCTATGACCAACCTAGATGGCATATTAAAAACCAGAGACATTACTTTACCAACAAATGTCTATCTAGTCAAAGCTATGGTTTTTCCAGTAGTCATGTATGGATGTGAGTTGGACCATAAAGAAAATTGAGTGCCAAAGAGTTGATGCTTTTGAACGGTGGTGTTGGAGAAGACTCTTGAGAGTCCCTTGGACTGCAAGGAGATCCAACCATTCCATCCTAAAGGAAATCAGTCCTGAATATTCATTGAAAGGACTGATGCTGAAGCTGAAGCTCCGATACTTTGGCCACCTGATGCAAAGAGCTGACTCATTTGAAAAGACCCTGATGCTAGGAAAGATTGAAGGTGGGAGGAGAAGGGAACGACAGAAGTTGAGGTGGTTGGATGGTATCACCGACTTGATGGACATGAGTTTGAGTAAACTCCGGGAGTTGGTGATGGACAGGGAGGCCTGTTGTGCTGCAGTCCATGGGGTCCCAGAGTTGGACATGACTGAGCAACTGAACTGAATTGAACTGTGCCTATCTTTACATGAAATGTTCCCTTCATATTTCTAATTTTCTTGAAGAGATCTCTAGTCTTTCCCATTCTATCATTTTCCTCTGTTTCTTTGCCTTGTTTACTTAGAAAGGCTTTCTTTTCTTTCCTTGGCATTCTTTGGAATTCTGCATTCAGATGGGTATATCTTTTCTTTCTCCTTGCCTTTCACTTCTCTTCTTTTCTCAGCTACTTGTAAGTCCTCCTCAGACAATCATTTTGCTTTGTTGCATTTCTTTTTCTTGGGGATGGTTTTGATCACTACCTTATGTATAATGTGATGAACCTCTGTCTCATAGTTCTTCAGGCACTCTGCCTATCAGATCTAATCCCTTGAATCTATTTGTTATTTTCACTGTATAATTGTAAGGGATTTGATTTATATCATAACTGAATGGCCTAATGGTTTTCCCTACTTTCTTCAATTTAATTCTGAATTTGGCAATACGGAGTTCATGATCTGAGCTGCTATCAGCTTCCAGTCTTGTTTTTGCTGACTATATAGAACTTCTCCATCTTTAGCTGCAAAGAATATAATCAATCTAATTTTGGTATTGACCATCTGGTGATGTCCATGTGTAGAGTCATCTCTTGTGTTGCTGGAAGAGGGTGTTTGCTACTACCAGTGTGTTCTCTTGGCAGAGCTCTTGTTAGGTTTGCCCTGCTTCATTCTGTACTCCAAGGCCAAATTTGCCTGTTACTCCAGGTTGCTCTTGACTTGCTACTTTTGCACTCCAGTCCCCTATGATGAAAAGGACATCTTTTTATGGTGTTAGTTCTATAAGGTCTTGTAGGTCTTTATAGAACCATTCAAATTCAGCTTCTTTGGCAGTAGGGGTTGAGGCATAGAATTGGATTATTGTGATGTTGAATGGTTTGCCTTGTAAATGAACAGAGATCATTCTGTCATTTTTGATTGTACCCAAGTACTGCATTTCAAAGTCTTGTTGATTATGAGGGCTACTCCATTTCTTTTAAGGGATTCTTGCCCATAATAGTAGATAAATGGTCATCTGAATTAAAGTTGCCCATTCTGGTCTATTTTAGTTCACTGATTCCTGAAATGTCAATGTTCACTTCACCATCTCCTGTTTGACCACTTCCAATTTACCTTGATTCATGGACCTAACATTTCAGGTTCCTATGCAGTATTGTTCTTTATAGCATCGGACTTTACTTTCACCACCAGCCACATCTACAACTGGGTGTTGTTTCCACTTTGGCTCAGCCTCTTCATTCCTTCTGGAGCTGGGCTACTATCAAAAAGTTTACAGACAAGAAGTGCTAGAGAGGGTGTAGAGGAAAGGAAACCCTCTTGCACTATTGGTGGGAATGTAAATTGATATAGCTACTTTGGAAAACAGATGGATGTTCCTTAAAAAACTAAAAGTAGAACTACCATATGACACAGCAATCCCACTCTGGGCATACACGTGGAGAAAACCATAATTTGAAAAGATGCATACACCTTAATATTCATTGCAATACTATTCACAATAGCCAGATCACAGAAGCAACCTAAATGTCCATCCACAGAGGAATGGATAAAGAAGGCAAGGTACATATATAGAATGGAATATCACTCAGTCATTAAAAAAGGACAAAATGATACCATGTGCAGCAACATGGATGGACCTGAAGATTGTCATATTGAGTGACGTAAGGCAGAGTTCAGATTTCATTGAAAAGCATTCAATGTACCACTCACTGGAACCCTGGTTTTGTATTTGTTGCAAAAAGGAGCAATTCTATTGAGGGCATCACCCGTTTCAGTGGCATCTCATCACCCGTGATTTTAATTTATGTGAAGCAATTTAAGGGACAGTGGGTAGGAAGAGGGAAAGGATTTAAATTATACAATGTAAAGTGAAAGTCGCATTTTGCATGTGTTCTACGTACCATATACTGCACAGTTCTTCCTCTGTTGGATGTATGTACGCTTTACTTTATGGATGATATAAGGAATTTTGCAAGAGTAATTTGGACTCAATGTCATGTTTTCTCATGCCCTGATCTGAAACTGAGCTTGTGTGGAAGGCCGGTCCTGCTGACATCAGCATGAGGGAGGCCCTCTCTGGCCCCCAACTCTGTGAGCTGAGCAGACCCATGCACACGGCTCACCCCGCTGTGTCAGGGCCCGCCCTCTGCTCTGCTAGCCCCACACCTGGACTCTCCCCCGCCATCCGCAAGCTGCCAGCTCAGGTTACTGCCTTTGCCTCTCCCTCCAGCTCCAGTTTCACCAGGCCATTAGCCTCTTCCTCCCTGCTCCTCCAGCATTCGGTGGACTGTCTGACACACAGGAAATGGCAGGTAAATGTCTCTTGCACAGAACTTACCTGCACATGGCTCCACTATTGCTCCTGCTGCTGCATCCCTGAGATGGAGCCATGGGTGACAGCCTCTCACTCAGCCAGCAGCCTCCCAGACCCCCATCCAGTGAATCTGAGCATCTCCTCTGTGAAGACCACTTACAAAAATATTCTACAGTGTGTAGCGTCAGGAGAACACTTTTCTCCTAACAAATAGTACACTTTCACTTTTCTAATAATAAGAGCTGTGTAAATTTTCATCTTTGTCTTTTTTTGGTAACAGTTGCCAAGAGTCTCAAAATAAATGTAAGGTATATTACAGCCACTCACATATCCAGATGAAACTACAATTTGAAAAGACACATGCAGCCCAGTGTTCACAGCAGCACTATTCACAATAGCCAAGACATGGAAGCAGCCTAAATATCCATCAGTAGATACTGGATAAAGAAGATGTGGCACACATACACAGTGGAATATTACTCGGCTACAAAAAAGGATGAAATAATGCATTTTCAGCAACATGGATGGACTGAGAGATGATCATCCTAGGTGAAGTAAGTCAGACAGAGAAAGGCAAATACCATATGATATTATTTATACGTGGAATCTAAGATAAGACACGAATGAGCTTATCTATGAAACAGACCCATAGGCTTAGAGGACAGACTTGGGGCTGCCTCGGAGGAGGGAGGTGGGGGAGGCAAGGACTGGGGGCTTAGCAAATGGAAAGTAGGATGGAGCAACTGGGATTAGCAGGTGCAAGCTCATAGATGGAATGGGTAAACAACAAGGCCCTATTGTGTATAGCACAGAGAACTATATTCAATACCTGTAATAAATGATAATGAGAAAGAAATAACAAAGAATGTATAAATACATATAACTGAGTTACTTTGCTCTGAACAGCAGAAACTAACACAACATTGTGAATCAACTACACTTCAATAAAACTTAAAAAATAATTACAGACATTGACCTTGGCCGTTTCTATATGCTTTCTTCTCTTGGACCTTGATCTTCAGCTTTGGCTGCTGTGCTAGGTTTTCCCTGGGTGTGATCAAGGAGCCACTTGGGTCAATCCCCGCGGGTGTCTGTGAGTGATGCTGATTCCTGGACCCTCCACAGAGTCACCAGGAGTGGGGCTCAGGAATGTGCTTTATACACAGACACCCCAGGAATGTGATGGCTCAACTAAATTTGAGAGCCCCTGGCCCATTTATATATGCTATCTGCTATAAAAATACCCCCATATTCTTCTTGAAAGCAAAGGGAATTTGTGATATAAAAGTGTCCTCTGTAATACAATGATGATGGTCTTAGGTAATGGTAACAGCATTACTTACAGTAATGATTAATTATTATCTTCACTGTACTTGACCTTTGCACAGTGAATGAAAACTGTTCTCTATTAAGATTTACGTCCACAATGTTCTACAATAATTTCTCTGGAAATTAAGACAAGCATTAAGCAGGTGTAAGTAAAACAAAAACCAGTGCCTAAGAGCTAGACATAAACTGAATAACATATTCACGTAAGAAAACCTTTCCTGGGGGCCACTGTGCTCCTGAGCTGGCTCTTGTCAGGGAGATGCTGTAACAAATGAGACTTCCTTCTGCCCTCAGCTTGCCGAGGCCTGTGCAACTGCAGACAGACAGGTACAGAAAACCTCTCAGGTGTGCCCACAGCATCTGGAGGGGCCTGAGGGTACCACACTGGGAAGAAAGTCATCAATGAGTCACACAAAGCTCAGAAATCGATGCAAAACCAGTTCTCCCCTGGTTATTCAAAACCAGGCAAATGAACCCCTTTCCAGCCTCACAGCAGACACCAGAGCTCTTCAGGACCCCTAGGTCTGCTCTGCCCTCCCCACTCCTGCAACATGCAAATGCGACTTCCTAGAACTGGCCTCTGACCAGGACCCAAGGCGCCCCCATGAGAGGAAGGAGTAGTCAAGCCAGAAGGGCCCTCTAGACCCTGCACACATAGAGGGGACTCCACGTCATTCTAGATCCCCAGAGAAAGAATAGAAATCTGAGTCACCTTTTCAGGTTGTGTCTGACTCATACCTTGTCTGGGAGTTTTTTTGGGCCATGCTGCCCTCATGTATCCCCTGTTTCTAAACACCAACATCAGCAGCATCCTGGTGACTGGACCTCATTCCACAGTGATTTCTGTTGCTTGCTTGTTCCACATGAACAAACTGGTGACCTTAACTGGACTGCAAACCAGGGCAGGAGCCAGGCCTTAAGGCTGTGCTTTTAATAACAGCTTCATCGAGATATAATTCACAGACCATATCCGAGTTCAATTCCATAGTTTTTTGCATATTTGTAGAGTTGGGCAACCACCATCACAATTCTAGAACATCTTCTCTCCCCCTGAAGAAACGCTGAGCCCATGAGCAGCATCCCCCTAGTTCTCCACGTCGTGGACTGAATCGTGTCCCCTGAGAGATAATGTGTTCAAGTCCTAATCCCTGGAACTTGAAGGGGTGACCTAGTATGGAAACAGGGTCATTGTAGACACCATCAAGTTAAGGTACAGTCACACCAGATTCGAGTGGCCTGAAGTCCAATGTGACTGGTGTCCCTGGTCTGCACATACAGACATAGACACCCCCAGAGACATATGGAGTGAAAGCCATGCAAAGATGGGGAGAGAGGCCAGCACGATGCTTCTACAAACCCAGGAAAGTCATGGACAGCAACCAACCAGACACTAGATGAAGTAAGGAAGGCGTCTTCCCCAGGTCCCTGGGACCTTCCTCTCTAGACCCTCTTGCGAAGCAGGGCCCAGCCAGCGGGAATTGAAGACTTGTAGCCTCCAAAAATGTGACAGGATACATCTTGAAGCCACTCAGTTACGGCAGCCTGGGAAAGTGACACTTCCCTCCCCAAAATCCACTCAACCTTGCCCTAGGCAACCGTAATCTACTTCCTGTCTCAACAGATCAGTGTATTCTGGACACTATACATAAAAAGAATTACACAATATGTGATCTTCCTTTGCACTTAGTACAAGGCTCATCCAGGTTGTAGCATGTTACTACAGCACTTCATTTCTTTTTCCTGCTAAATGACATTCCATTAGATGCATGACCTCATCCTCATCCATTCACCAGTTGAGGGACATTTGGGTTACTCCACTATCAGTTCTTTTGAATATTGCTGCTACAAAGATTCACATGCACATTCTCCCATGGATATGTTTTCATTTCATACCAAGGGACTGTTTCATGCAAGTTCAGTTCAGTTCAGTCGCTCAGTCGTGTCAGACTCTTTGTGACCCCATGAATAACAGCACGCCAGACCTCCCTGTCCATCACCAACTCCTGGAGTTCACTCAGACTCATGTCCATCGAGTTGGTGATGCCATCCAGCCATCTCATCCTCTGTTGTCCCCTTCTCCTCCTGCCCCCAATCCCTCCCAGCATCAGAGTCTTTTCCAATGAGTCAACTCTTCGCATGAGGTGGCCAAAGTACTGGAGTTTCAGCTTCAGCATCAGTCCTTCCAATGAACACCCAGGACTGATCTCCTTTACGATGGACTGGTTGGATCTCCTTGCAGTCCAAGGGACTCTCAAGAGTCTTCTCCAACACCACAGTTCAAAAGCATCAATTCTTCGGCTCTCAGCCTTCTTCACAGTCCAACTCTCGCATCCATACATGACTACTGGAAAAACCATAGCCTTGACTAGACGGACGTCTGTTGGCAAAGTAATATCTCTGCTTTTGAATATACTATCTTGGTTGGTCATAACTTTCCTTCCAAGGAGTAAATGTCTTTTAATTTCATGGCTACAATCACCATCTGCAGTGATTTTGGAGCCCAACAAAATAAAGTCTGCCACTGTTTCCACTGTTTCCCCCTCTATTTCCCATGAAGTGATGGGACCAGATGCCATGATCTTCATTTTCTGAATGTTGAGCTTTGAGCCAACTTTTTCACTCTCCTGTTTCACTTTCATCATGAGGTTCTTTAGTTCTTCACTTTCTGTCATAAGGGTGGTGTCATCTGCATATCTGAGGTTATTGATATTTCTCCCAGCAATCTTGATTCCAGCTTGTACTTCTTCCAGCCCAGAGTTTCTCATGATGCACTCTGCATATAAGTTAAATAATCAGGGTGACAATATACAGCCTTGACGTACTCCTTTTCCTATTTAGAACCAGTTTGTTGTTCCATGTCCAGTTTTAACTGTTGCTTCCTTACCTGCATATAGGTTTCTCAAGATGAGCTCAATAAAGGAAAGAAATGGTATGGACCTAACAGAAGCAGAAGATATTAAGAAGAGGTGGCAAGAATACACAGAACAACTGTACAAAAAAGATCTTCATGACCCAGATAATCACAATGGTGTGATCACTCATCTATAGCCAGACATCCTGGAATGTGAAGTCAAGTGGGCCTTAGGAAGCATCACTATGAACAAAGCTAGTAGAGGTGATGGAATTCCAGCTGAGCTATTTCAAATCCTAAAAGATGATGCTGTGAAAGTGCTGCACTCAATACGTCAGCAAATTTGGAAAACTCAGCAGTGGCCACAGGACTGGAAAAGGTCAGTTTTCATTCCAATCCCTAAGAAAGACAATGCCAAAGAATGCTCAAACTACCACACAATTGCACTCATCTCACACGCTAGTAAAGTAATGCTCAAAATTCTCCAAGCCAGGCTTCAGCAATACGTGAACTATGAACTTCCAGATGTTCAAGCTGGTTTTAGAAAAGGCAGAGAAACCAGAGATCAAATCACCAACATCCGCTGGATCATCAATAAAGCAAGAGAGTTCCAGAAAAACATCTACTTCTGCTTTATTGACTATGCCAAAGACTTTGACTGCATGAATCACAACAAACTGGAAAATTCTGAAAAAGATGGGAATGCAAGACCACCTTACCTGCCTCTTGAGAAATCTGTATGCAGGTCAGGAAACAACAGTTAGAACTGGACATGGAACAACAGACTGGTTCCAAATAGGAAAAGGAGTACGTCAAGGCTGTATATTGTCACCCTGCTTATTCAACTTATATGTAGAGTACATCATGAGAAACACTGGGCTGGAAGAAACACAAGCTGGAATCAATGTTGCCGGGAGAAATATCAATAACCTCAGATATGCAGATGACACCACCCTTATGGCAGAAAGTGAAGAGGAACTGAAGAGCCTCATGATGAAAGTGAAAGAGGAGAGTGAAAAAGTTGGCTTAAAGCTCAACATTCAGAAAACGAAGATCATGGCATCCGGTCCCATCACTTCATGAGAAATACATGGGGAAACAGTGGCAGACTTTATTTTGTTGGGCTCCAAAATCACTGCAGATTGTGATTATTGCCATGAAATTAAAAGATACTCCTTGGAAGGAAAGTTATGACCAACCTAGATAGCATATTAAAAAGCAGAGACATTACTTTACCAACCAAGTTCCGTCTAGTCAAGGCTGTGGTTTTTTCAGTGGTCATGTATGGATGTGACAGTTGGACTATAAAGAAAGCTGAGCGCCAAAGAATTGATGCTTTTGAACTGTGGTGTTGGAGAAGACTCTTGAGAGTCCCTTGGACTGCAAGGAGATCCAGTCCATCCTAAAGGAGATCAGTCCTGGGTGTTCATTGGAAGGACTGATGTTGAAGCTGAAACTCCAATAGTTTGGCCACCTGATGCAAAGGGCTGACTCATTTGAAAAGACCCTCTTGCTGGGAAAGATTGAGGGCAGGAGAAGGGGTTGATAGAGGATGAGATGGTTGGATGGTATCACCGACTCAATGGACATGAGTCTGGGTAAACTCCAAGAGTTGGTGATGGACAGGAGGCCTGGTGTGCTGTGGTTCATGAGGTCACAAAGAGTTGGACATGACTGAGCGACTGAACTGAACTGAACTGAGTATATGCCTAGGAGGGGGACTGCTGAGTCATAGGGTGACTCTATATTTAACCTTTCCAGGAAATGCCATGCTGTTTTCCAAAGTTGCTGCACCATGTTACGCTTCCCATCAGCGGTGTCTGAGGATACCAATTTACCCACACCTTTTCTGACATGTGTTATTATGTCTTGTAATCACAGCCATCCTCATGGATGTGAAGGACATCTCACCGTGACTTTGGCTTGCATCTTCCTGATGGCAAGTGAAGTCGAGCATCTTTTCACGTGCTTATTGATAACTTATTTGGAGAAATGTCTATTCAAATCTCTCGCCCATTAAAAAAAATATTTATTTATTTGGCTGCACTGGGTCTTAGTTGTGGCATGTGGGATCTAGTTCTCAGAAGAGGGATTGAAACCATTGCCATGGCCCCTGAATTGGAAGCACAGAATCTTGAGCCACCGGATCACCAAGGAAGTACCATCTCTTGCCCAATTTTAAAAACTGGATAGTTGCTGAGTTGTAGGAGTTCTTTACATATGCTAGATAAGTGGGATGTCTTTTGCTTATTGAGTTGTGTATTTTGTATATTTTATAGTGTTCAGCTTCCCAGGTGATGCTAGTAGAGCTAGTGGTAAAGAATCTGCCTGCCAACGCAGGAGACAAGAAATGTGGGTTCAATCTCTGGGTAAGGAAGATCCCTTGAATTAGGAAATGGCAACCCATCCCAGTATTCTTGCCTGGGAAATCCTCTGGACAGAAGAGCCTAGCAGGCTACAGCCCATGGGGTCGCGATGAGTCAGATACAAGTGAGCACGCACACACACACACTGTTCAGCTATTCCTCGCTGCTGAGCACAGCACAGGGAGCATGTGTGTCTCTTGTGCATTGCTGCTGTTCAGAAAGGATCATGTGGTTTTCATTTTATGCTGCACGAGCAGACTGGAATAACATCTTCCAGAGCTGTTGCGTCACAGTTTTCACTGACTGCCCACCAAGGCTGGTATTGTCACCAGGCGACTCTCACGGCAACCTAAGGAAATTCCATGTCACTATTCCCAAGAAATAGGTGGGCCCAAGGAAATTACTTCCCAGACATCACACAGTTGATTAGCAGCAGAGCTGCTTCTGTGTCTAAAGCCTGTGCTTTTTAAACATCCTTCCCCTTTGTCCCTTCATGGCGTGGTTAAACAAAGAGACATCAAAGTGGAAAGACCCTCCCCTGGGGCCTCTGACACACATACATGTCACCTCCAGACTTCACATCTCACCCAAGAGGTATAAACAGTTTACATGCATTCATGCTCATAAATGCACTAAGCCTGTGCAAATGCTTCTCTCGCAGTGAAGGACAGGAACGTTCCTATTGCACCAACTCTTCGGTTAAAAACTGAAGCCCAAGACGGGAATAAGTAGAAATTCACTGAGTAGGAGAAGATGGAGCCTGAGTTTCTGGAGTTTGAGCAGGGAGCACGTGAGTCCTGCAGGAGCTCCCTCATGAACCCGCCTTGAACTTCAGCAACCTTCCTGGAGGAGGGGTCCAAAGTGCACAGGGCTCCAACAGCTCATGGTTCTGGCTGCAGGCCAGCAACGTGCCCCAGGGACCTGCAGCCAAAGGCCTCGGACTCTCTGCCGAGTGTGCGATCTGCATGTTCCTGCCACAGAGTGCCTGCCTGGAGCCCTGCCGACGCCCAGTTCTCAGGGATCCAGTTTCATTTCTACAGACAAGTGTCTTCACCCTTCTAGACCTAAAAATAGAAGTGAGATGTAAAATAGGAGTCATAGTTTGGAGGGTCTTAAAAGCTCTCTATAAAGTCCCCCAAACATGTCAAATCCTGAGATTCATCTCCAGGTAACATTACACCTGATTATCTTAATTTATAGCCTATTCTGGAAATTTCTCTTTTGGGGAAAAAAGCCATTGGCAAACCATTTTTGTTTGTAAGTTAATTATTTTCTTAAACGTCAAAGGAAGACATCAGAATGTAGGAAAGTAATTAAAAGTGGAATGATGTCTTGAAATTACCCAAATAGATTATGGGTGAGACAACCCATAGGTCTCAGGAACAATGAGAGTGAGATGCCAGGTCAGTAGTTTGCCTCATTTTCACAGGGCTACCCAAGCAGAGTGAGAAAAAGGAATCATTTTGCCATGAGATGAGGCTGGTCATCCCCGGGAGAGGATCCCCAGAAAGATGGCTGCTTCTGCAGGAAAGACCACACCATTGGGGTTTCCTCACATGGCTGGTGCATGCATATGGTTCTGTCCCGTGCAGCATGTCAAGGCAGGCCAATGAATGCCCTCAGGACACCACTCTTGCCAGAATTCTAGAGAAGATGTTACATTGGAATTTGCCTCTCTGGTCTCAGAAAAAGGCAAAGAAATGTCAGCTTATCCCAAAGGCCAACTGAAAAATGCAGTGCAGCTTGGCTCTTCCCCCTGTGCTCCTGGCCCCTGTACCCCTCCATGGCTGGGCATCGCTGGGCCTCGGAAGAAACTGACAGCTGCTGGTGGTGATGCTTTTTATATCATGGTGGGAAGTGGCTTCTGCAGCTTCTGAGACCCCCACTCACAGTCTGTATGTTTGAAAGCGTGAAACCTTCCCTATGGACTGCAGCACACTGGGCTTCCCTGTCCTTCACTGTCTCCTGGAGTTTGCTCAGATTCATGTGCATTGAGTCCGTGATGATAGCCAAGCATCTTATCCTCTGTTACCCTCTTTTCCTTTTGCCTTCAATCTTTCCCAGCATCAGGGTCTTTTCCATTGAGTCAGTTCTTTGTATCAGGTGGCCAAAGTATTGGAGCTTGAGCATCAGTCCTTCCAATGAATAGTCAGGACTGATTTCCTTTAGGATTGACTGGTTTGATCTCTTTGCTGTCCAAAGGACTCTCAAGAGTCTTCTTCAGCATCACAGTTCAAAACCTCGATTCTTCGGGGCTCAGCCTTCTTTATGGTCCAGCTCTCACATTCGTACATGACTCCTGGAAAACCATGGCTTCACCTATACGGACCTTTGGCAAAGTGATGTCTCTGCTTTTTAATATGCTGTCTAGGTTTGTCATAGCTTTTCTTCCAAGGAGCAAGTGTCTTTTAATTTCATGGGTGCAGTCACTGTCTGCAGTGATTTTGAAACCCAAGAAAACAAAATCTGTCACTATTTCCATTTTTCCCCATTTATTTGCCATGAAGTGATGGAAACGGATGCCATGATCTTAGTTTTTAGAATGTTGAGCTTAAAAAAAATTTTTTTTTGACTGCTCTGGGTCTTAGTTGCACCATGTGAGATCTAGTTCCTTGACCAGCGATTGAACCTGTATTGCGAGCTCCTGCATTGGGAGCCCCCGGTTTTAACCACTGGACCACCAGGGAAGTCCTGAATGTTGAGTTTTAAGCCAGCTTTTTTATTCTCCTCCTTTACCTTCATCAGGAGGCTCTTTAGTTCCTCTTTGCTTTCTGCCGTTAGAGTGGTATCATCTGCATATCTGAGGTTGTTGATAATTTCTCCTGCAATCTTGATTCCAGCTTGTGATTCATCCAGCCTGGCATTTTGTGTGATGTACTCTGCATATAAGTTAAATAAGCAGGGTGATAATATACAGCCTTGACGTACGGCTTTCCCAGTTTTGACCAATCCGTTGTTCCATGTCTGGTTCTGTTGTTTCTTAGCCTGCATACAGTTTTCACAAGAGGCAGGTAAGGTGGTCTATATTCCCATCTTTTTAAGAATTTTCCACAGTTTGTTGTGGTCCACAGAGTCTAAGGATTTAGTGCAGTCAATGAAGCAGAAATAGATGTTTTTTTCTGGAATTCTCTTGCTTTTTCTATGATCCAACAGATGTTGGTTGGTAATTTGATCTCTGGTTTCTGTGCCTTTTCTAAATACAGCTTGTACATCTCGAAGTTTCTGGTTCACATACTATTGAAGTGTAGCTTGAAGGATTTTGAGCATTACCTCACTAGCATGTGAAATGAGAACAATTGTACAGTAGTATGAACATTTTTTAGTATTGCCTTTCTTTGGGATTGGGATGAAAACTGACCTTATCCAGTCCTGGGGCCACTGGTGAGTTTTCCAGGTTTGCTGGCATATTGAGTGCAGCACTTTAACAGCATCAGCTTTTATGATTTGAAATAGCTCAGCTGGAATTCCGTCACCTCCACTAGCTTTGTTCATGTTGATGCTTTCTAAGGCCCACCTGACTTCACACTCCAGGATGTCTGGCTCTAGGTGAGTGATCACACCATCATGGTTTTCCAGGCAATTAAGATCTTTTTTGTAGTTTTTCTGGGTATTCTTGCCACCTCTTCTTAATATTTTTTGCTTCTGTTATGTCCTTGCTGTTTCTGTCCTTTATTGTGCCCATCTTTGCATGAAATGTTCTCTTGGTATCTCTGATTTTCTTGAAGAGATCCCTAGTCTTTCCCATTCTATTGTTTTCCTCTATTTCTTTGTCTTGTTCTCTTAGGAAGGCTTTCTTATCTCTCCTTGCTATTCTTTGGAACTCTGCATTCAGTTGGGTATATCTTTTCCTTTCTCCTTTGCCCTTCTCTTCCCTTCTTTTCTCAGCTATTTGTAAGGCCTCCTCAGACAACTGTTTTGTCTTGCTGCATTTCTTTTTCTTGGGGATGGTTAAGATCTCTAACTCCTAACCAATGTCATGAACCTCTGTCCACAGTTCTTCAGGCACTCTGTTTATTGGATCTAACCCCTTGAATATATTTGTCACTTCTACTGTACAATCATAAGGGATTTGGCCTTTTACTTCAGTTAAATCCTGTGAATTTCTGGACTGAATACACCTTTCAGCTGCAGCACGCACAGGGCTGTGGGTCTCTGGGTGACCAGGTCCTGCAGGTTCAGGGGATGTGGCAGGGAGGAGGGTCCTGACATGGAAGCAGTGTGCAGCCCCAGCTCCGCCCCTAGCCCGAAAGCTGACAGAGGCGCTGGGCAGGGAGAATCGCATGCGGAGTTGCCTCTGGTCCACACTGCCTGCAGCCAGCCCTCATCAACAACCCCATCGTCCTCATCCTTCCACCTGCTCGGAGCTGTGACGACCGCACTGCTGACAGGATGGGCTGAAGACATTTAAGCACAGACAGCCCCAGTAATCATCTCATGATGTTCAACACACGCCATGATGACTCCTTATCTCAGCTCTCCAGGCTGGCAGGGCACCAGGAGAGGAGTGCATGCCTCTTGCCTGCAGAAGAGTTGTTGACAAATCAGCTCCTCGTCTAATTTGAGGGGACAAAAAGGGGTGATTTGTTTTCATGAGAGCACTTTTGACTCCACGGGACTTTGCAGAGATAACAACACGTGTTCATGTTCCTACCTGCCTCGTCTCCATTCCCACACTCAGCAGATTTTTAAAAGCAAAAACTTCTCTCTTCTCTACTCCCCATTCCTCACAGACACAAATATAAAATGTTATAACAAATTAATCTCTTTACAACTGATCTGCCTCTCTGATAAGAGGTACTCACATATTTTAGAAAGTCTCAAAGGAGGGGATGGAATTAAGCTAAGCATCTGCAGAGGGTGGCAGCAGAGCTAGAGTGGAAGTCACAGCCTGATTACAGAAGACTTAAGAAAAGTGGCTGTTAGTAACTGGAAAGAGGCTGAGATTTAACCCACAGTCAGAACAGCAACTGTATCCAAGGTTGTCCCTCAAAAAGAAAATTCGGGACAAATGGCAGTCACTGCCTTCTCTTTAAGACACAGAAAAATGAGGCACTCACCACGGAAGCAATCTGAATGTCCATTGACAGATGAGTGGATAAAGAAGTGGTATATATGTGAATATATGGAATATGACTCAGCCATAAAAAAGAACAAAATTATGCCATATGCAGCAACATGGATGGACGTAGAGATTATCTTACTGACTGAAGTAAGTCAGATAAAGACAAATATCAGATGGTATTGCTTATATAGAGAACTTTAAAAATGATAAAAATGAACTAATTTACAAAACAAATAGAGTCACAGATACAGAAAACAGACATGATTACCAAAGAGAAGTTTGGGATTAGCAGACAGTTAAGGTCCTAATGTACAGCACAGGGAATTATATCTTACAATAAACCATAATGGAAAAGAATATATATATATATATAATCACTTTACTATACTTCTGAAACTATTACAACTATAAATCAACTATGCTGTTACTGCTGCTAAGTCGCTTCAGCCGTGTCCGACTCTGTGCGACCCCATAGATGGCAGCCCACCAGGCTCCCCCGTCCCTGGGATTCTCTAGGCAAGAACACTGGAGTGGGTTGCCATTTCCTTCTCCAACGCATGAAAGTGAAAAGTCAGTCGTGTCCGACTCTTCGCAACCCCATGGACTGCAGCCTACCAGGCTCCTCCGTCCATGGGATTTTCCAGGAAAGAGTACTGGAGTGGGGTGCCATTGCCTTCTCCATAAATCAACTATATTTTACTTAAAAAATGAGACACTCATGGAAAATTTTCCCCCACCAATAACTAAACTTCATCTCAACATGCTTGTATTCATTTCCTGAAACCCCCAGTAAATGACCATAAATTAGGTGCCTCAAAACAGCATAACTTGTTCTTGCAGAGTCCCGGGGTCTGGAGTCAAGCTGGTGGCCCAGGCCTGTCCCCTCCAAAGGCTCCAGGCCTCCCTCCATTCAGCTCCAGCGGCTCCGGGCAGATGCACCTGAGCCGTGGCACTTCGGCCTCTGCCTTCTTCTTGCGTCCTCCTCTGTCTCTCCTCTCTTTGCCCCTTACAAGGCCTTGTCACTGGAATGAGGGCCCATCTGGATAAGCTGGGATTTCATCTCAAGATTCTTAACTTAATTACTCTGAAAAGACCTTTTTCTAGACCAGGTCACATTTGAGACTTGCCTGGTGATGCAGTGTCTAAGATCCTGAGCTCCCCATGCAGGGGGCCCAGGTTTGATCTCTGGCCAAGGAACTAGAGCCCACACGCCTCAGTAAAGATCCCATATGCACAAATAAGACCTGGAGCAGCCAGATGAACTAAAACAAATATTCAATACAGTCACATCTACAGGTTCCAGGTATCTTTGTGGTGGGCAGCGGGTTAGAAGGGGGCCACCATCCAACCCAACCATCTCAGCTTCTGGTACATTTTTCCATGAACTTGTCCTTTATCAGCCAAGCCGATTAATCTGACAGAGGCTAAGACCAAATCTACTCAAACTTTCTCAGACAGCCTCTCTCTAGAGGTCCTAGCCACAGGACTCTTGAGCACCAGGATAAGGCCAAACCACACAGGGAACCCTGACCGTGCCCCCAGAGGCCCCACTCCAAGTTGAAGAAATGCTATGAACCATGAGAGTCTACCACAGAAATCCTCCTGGCTGGAGGCCTTGCTCCACATACAGCAGGGTGACTAGCAATCGCATGAGGCGGAAGTCATGGGCCATTCTACCTTCCAGAACAGTCTTGGCAGGGGTAAAGTTACCTGGACACCTTGCAGGACGGAGGTGTGTTCCCACAAACACTTGCAGATCTTGAAGACGACTCCTAACGTGCATGTCAGTACGTCTCCAGGAGGGAGGTGAGTGAACACCCGGCACCTATGAAAAAGGTACAGTCTCCAGGAAGCAGCTGAAAAGACAACGCTGTTTACAAGCATTGGTGCCTCATTCATTGGGAACTATGGCTGGCAGAGCCTCAGACACCATCTCCGGCTGGCTGCAAGCCCTGGGGCTGCCAGTGTAGCGGAAGAGCTGGGTCTAATCTGCGCTTTCAGTGGGACTGTCTGATGGTTGTCAGCCCAACCTGTCCTTTTGTCCAGGCCACCAGCAGACCCCAGAGTTGTTACAGGAACTGCACTCGTGTCAGGTTAAGGGGGATGGAGATCAGATCCTGGGTGGAGTTGTCTGGAAGGCGTTGGAGACCCAGGACCAAGTAAGAGCAAGGCACTTAATGTCCCTGTGTACTTCCATTCCTGTGGAGGGTGTCAGGGCAATTTGGAAAGATGAAGAGGGTCAGGGTTTTCCCTCCCTCAAACCTGTATTTCCCAGGGCCTGGGTATCCCCTTCCCCTGTTCTAGCACCACAAGATCATGGCCCATCTCAGCAGTTATTTTTCTAATAATTTCCTACTTGCATGCAGACCTTTTGTCCAGACAGGTTAGATGCAAGAGAGATGAGGGTGTTTTTTATGAGACCTAGAGTGGCCTGCTATACCTCCATATCAGCTCCTGGGGTCATGGCAGGAAGGCTGGGTGAGGCATGCACTCGCCACTGTGCTTACAGCCCAGGATAGCCCCCCAGCCAGACAAGCGCCACATCAGAACCAGAACTCAGCCTGGTTCCTCAGGCCCTGTTCTGGACAGGCTGCCTCCCAGACTTTGAACAAACCGGGCCAGATTGGGGTTGCTCTCAGGGGAAAGAAAGACAGCCTGCCCAGGCCTCCTGGGACAGAATCCTGAATGTCCCAAAGAGAGCTCCACACCGCTTCTGTGCAGACACTATCTAGGGGCAGTTGAGAGGCGCTGGCGGCTCTCTGGGGCCAACTCTGCAGCCATACTGCCTGGGGCCTTTCAAATGCTCAGCAGTATCCGGGGCCTGTGGGTGCCGGGGGCGGGACAGGTCTACTGCGTGCCTTGACCTTCAGCACCATGGTGAAGAGCTCCTATGACGAAAGTGCACCATCCTCAGATGAGCCATCCGGAAAGACAAAAGCCTGCCACGAAGTCCCCGGGCCACAGGGCTGTGGGCAGTCCCAGCTGCTCAGGCAACAGCAACCACACTGCAACCTAGAAAAGTGTCAACAGTGATGAGGCATCCCCAACGGCCTCTAGAAGGATCCAAGCTTTGATGAATTCAATCTGCCAGGTCCTCACAGAGGTAATACCCCAGGCACGGTGGCCTCTCACCCTACACAACCAAGGGCAGCTTGCGGCAGGAATCCCAGGTTCAGCTGCAGCCACGGCCTCAGCTGCAGGCCCAAGAATCCTCTGCTTGGTGCAGAATCCCTGATGGGGATGTGCAGCCGTGTCCAGTAGGAGGATGCACCCAGCTGGGCTCATTCGAGACCGGCACCGTGGGACAGGCTTCTGCAGGAGTGGCCCAGATGGAGCCACCAGCAGCCATGCTTTGTCCCCACACTTCACTTCCTCGGGGTTCATCAGCTTCACCTGCCGCCAGGTTCTCACCCTACTGGTCACCTCCACCAGCATTTTAAACCCAAATCAGTGCAGTAAGAGCCCCAGTACTAGTCAGTGCCTCACTGATGGGTTCCTCTGAGAACCTCCCAGAACAGTCAGAATTTTTCTCCAGCAGCCAGGATCCTATGCAAATGTTCTCTCATCTCCAAACGGACCTGGGAGTGTTCTGAGGGGCTGAGAGAGGGGCTGAGCCACAAGGCACATGACTGTGGCCAGGCTTTCTTAGTAAAGCTGCTTCATCTCCCACACAAAGCAACCCTGTTCTGATGACCTACTTGGTTTCTGCCTGCAGCAGGCATGAGCTTCCTTCCTTTCATACACTGTGTAGGTGCAGCTCTCAGTAACTTTTATTTGAAGGGGGAGACTCTTCTGCCTACCCGGGGCAAATCTAGGTGCTGGTTTCACAATGGGTGGACCTGCCAGATTAAAAGGAATTCCTCCATGTGAGCACAGGGAGCAACCACTAAGGAACCTTTGGTACAGCTGTCTTGAAACCTACCGCCATCTGCAAACTTCTTCCCAGTTTCTCCTCCTTAAGAGCAAATAAAGGGAAAGACCACGTGTTACTTTGTTGACTACAAATTTTCATCAGCATACCTCCTGTCAGTTCCCATGGATTTTCCTCAAATCCTGTTAGCTAGTCCACAAGGCCCTCATCCTTCCTATCCCAGAGGTCACATCTCTATCAGCACCCAGCCTAATCACCAGAACTGTCAGGAGCTCCCCAGGGTCTGGGTTTACCCCACATGCTGCCTAAGTCAGCCCAGTCCAGTCTCATGGATGCTGCTAGAAGATGGGGGACTCTTGGGTCAGAGACAGAGGACCATGCGGAACTTACAGCAGTGTAGCCGCTTGAGGACCAGCGGGCTTTCCACATTGTCACCGATTCCCCGAACCCCAGCTCTCCTTCGGGTGACCAAAAGGGATCCGATGGCACCCCCACATGTAGTGGGGTGTGTTCCAGATGGGACTCTGAGCCTGGGGAACCCACACACTTTTTAATGGGCAGTACACGTGCCTGTCCTTTGCTTTGGACAGAGGCACTATTTTCCAAGGCTGTTCACAAAACACACCTCCCTCAGGGATCGGCCAGAGCAGAGAGCAGTCAGTGTAGAAATGCAGGAGGCCTGGGGAGAGTTAGTTGATCCTCAACAATACGTGTTCTTATGTAACAGAATACTCTTCCACTTGGCCATGGAGATTTGGATATGTAGTTCTGTGGCCTAAAGTATTAAAAGATAAGGCAACTAAATTTTTATCAACATCATGAAGAGAGGATATTAAATATCCACCTCCAGAATCACCACCACAATAACAATGGAGATGTTCGGCCTTTAATGTACCTAAGAAATAGCAGAGTGGTACCTTTCAGGGGCTTTTTAAAAATTGAATTTTTTATTTTGAGATAATTGTACATTCACATATAGTTGTAAAAAATAATACAGAGGGATCCTACATACCCTTTCCTCAATTTTTCTCAGTGATAACATCTTGTAAAACCAAAGGGCAATATCACAGCTAGGATGCTGACAGCAACACAGTCAAGACACAACATTCCACCATTACCAGGACCATAGCCAGCAGTATACTTTCTTAGCTAACACAAGCCACTTTACCTCTAAAGAAATAGAGTTTTAAGTAACCCAAGTGTTGCATCAAGTTGCTTCAGTCGTGTCCAACTCTTTGTGACCCTATGGACTGTAGCCCACCAGGCTTCTCTGTCCATGGGATTCTCCAGGCAAGAATACTGGAGTGGGTTGCCATGCCCTCCCCGAGGGGATCTTCCTGACCCAGAGATCAAACCAGCGTCTCTTATATCTCCTGCACTGGCAGGCAGGTTCTTTACCACTAGTGCCAGCTGGGAAGCCCTTAAGTAATCCATCTTCTTGGTTTTATGTTAAATCAGTGCTTTAGCTAATTGTTTGCCACAGAGCAAAGAGATAAGGTGGTTCACACTTAATAGAGAAATATTTTATATATGTCTTTGCAGATATAAATAAAGCAGCTCATTATAGAACATTTAGAAAGCACAGTAACAACAACAAGTAGAAAAAGTCAGCTATTTCTTAGAGACAATGACTGTTTACCAATTTGGTATATTTTCTTTCAATCGTTTTTATTTCCTCAGAAAGGGAGATGCATACGCAGATGCAGAGAGAAAAGACTCTTTCTATCTACATACCTATTGAGCAAACACATTTATTATGTTCTGGAAATCAATATCAGGGAAAAAGACAGACAATCCTTACAGCCTTTCCTCTCTCCTTTGGTATAAAGACAAAGAATGGGGTGTCAGATCTCTAGGACCGCAACCCACTACCCCTACCCTCCACATGGTCAGAAGTCCAGGAGCTTCTGGAGGGGCTATGAAGGAGACAAGCCCACTTGTCTCTGGGTTTGACCAAGAGCTTTCTAGGTGCCACAGTGATAAAGAATCTGCCTGCCAATGCAGGAGACACAAGAGATATGGGTTCAATCCCCCAGTTGGGAAAATCCCCTGGAGAAGGAAATGGCAACCCACTCCAGTATTCTTGCCTGTGAAATCCCATGGACAGAGGAGCCTGGTGGGCTGCAGTCCACGGGGTCACAAGAGTCAGACATGATTGAGCAACTAAAGCATCACCACCCTACAAGCTACCTTCTCAGCTTCTTTCTCCCTTTTCCACAGTATTTTACATAGGATGTGTTATTAATAGCGGAACTTAAGTAGAATATAGAACTATTGGGACCAAGTTGTGCCAAACCAGAGGAGGAGGAAGCTCTTGGCAGTAACTGACAAGGCTTTGGGTTGTATACCAGTAGGAAGAGAATGTGATAGAAATGTGCTCTTTTTTTTGGTTGCTGTTGCATATTTTGGTTAGATAATATCCTTTTTTAAAAAATGTAGGTATGGGGGCAAAAAGCATGTGCAGGCTATAAGGCAGGCAAATGGGGGTGCACTGGAGTTGACAGTTGTCATTTTGCTAAGGTATGAATGTTCTTGTTTTGGGGCCATTCTCTATTGGGTGAGTGTGGAAAGACACAGAACCCTCTTTTCACTGTAAAGATTAAAAAGATCACATCAGAAAGAAGATGCTTAAAAACCAGAACTCATTTCCCAGGTGCCTTGGCAACTAGACAAGTGTCATGTGATGAGCCTCAGCCAGTGAGCGGCTCCACCCATGACTTTGAATCAGGAGCAGCTATGCTGAGGAAAGAAGGCTAAGAGCTGGCCAAGGGGCCACAGAGTAGCTGTGTGATGGAGGGGATGGTGCAGCCAGGGGCTGCAGCTCAGAACCACAGAATCACTGGTCTGACGGCCTTTGCACTATGACCCCCTTGAGACTGGTGATTTCTTAGGCATGGTTCTCCAGCACTCCTGGTGATTTCCTGACCTACCCCATATCCTTGAAATCAATTCCTTTTCTATTTGTAATAATAATTAAAAAAAAAAAACAAAACAGAACAGTAAGGTTAAATACGGCTTCCCTGGTGGCTCAGAGGTTAAAGCGTCTGCCTCCAATGCGGGAGACGCAGGTTCGATCCCTGGGTCGGGAAGATCCCCTGGAGAAGGAAATGGCAACACACTCCAGTATTCTTGCCTGGAGAATCCCATGGATGGAGAAGCCTAGTTGGTTACAGTCCATGGGGTCGCAAAGAGTCGGACACGACTGAGCGACTTCACCTTCAAGGCTAAATAAGTTCTGATGAGCACACTTTTGAGGGGAAAATAGCACAGAGAACAGGGAAATCCTCCATTATTAGGTTTGTCAAAGGAAATGAACAAGGTGCTTCGGTCTGTTTTTACTTCCCCTTTCCAACTGATGTTTGCTGCCACAGAAGATGACAAATCATACATATTTCTCTGTGTCATCTATATGCTTCCCAGGATTACAGACAGCTTACAAGATATACATCAAGATCACAGTAATTACATGTCGGTAAAAATATGCTGTAACACGAAAAAATGGATAGACAAAATAGAACTAGGAAGGAAGCTAACAAAAGGACGTATATTTCTAAAGATTAAGCAACAAATTTGATTCTAAGTTTTCTACTAGCCAATGGAAAGAGACAAATGAGATCAATTACACACTTCATAGTTCAAAAACAACAACAATAAACTAGGTGCTTGTGTTACTGAATCAGATTCATTTTGCCCAAAGCAGAGCCGAGACTCGAAGCAGAGAGTTTATTTGAGAAGCAGCCAAGGGAGGACATGGAATACCAGACCTCAAATCTGCTGCCTGAAGGCAAGAGGCTCGTGATATTTATAGAATAACCAACAAAGAAGCTGGGCAGTCTGAGGCATGGAGAGCATGGGAAAGGGGATTGGAAACAGGTGCATAGTTAACATTCAGGGAAGTATACCTGGTCTACAGGCCTCCGCACGGTCTAGAGCTCACAAAGTGGACACTGGTACAGACCCAGTGGTAGGGTCTGGGGTCCCATCCAGTCTCAACCAGCTCAGCTTGAACTAGACACAGCTGACTCCATGCTCCTGGGAAACAATTCAGGCAAACACCTTATTGTTTAGGCTCCATGCTCAGAGGAACTGAAAGACTTGATTACGGCCTTGATTACCGGTGGTAGGCGAAATGGATTTGGTTAATAATCAGCCATGGTTTCACTTGTGGGGCTTCCTTGGTGGAACAGGGGTTAGGAATCTGCCTGCCAACACAGGGGACATGGGTTCGAGTCTCGATCTGGGGAGATTCCACATGCTGCAGAGCAACTAAGCCTATGCCACAGCTACTGAACCCGTGCTCTGGAGCCCAGGAGCAGCAACAAGAGAAGCCGGCACAGTGAGAAGCTGGTGGGTGCACTGCAGTGGAGAGGAATCCCCGCCTGCCATAACTAGAGAAAGCCCAAGCGCAGCAACGAAGACTCCGCACAGCCCAAATAAACAGTTACTTTAAAAAATATTAGGAACTCATGTACACCTGGGGTGGATTCATGTCAATGCATGGCAAAACCAATACAGTATTGTAAAGTAAAAAAATTAAAAAAGGAAAAAAAAAATATTAAGCCTGGATCATAAACTTGCCCAAGGGTCTTTAACTAATCGGGTATAATGTGATTAAATGAGCACAAATCTCAGCAAAAAGGGGCTGTAGGAAATTTTTAGGGCAGTGCTGAACAAGGAAAATCTTTCAGCCTGTTCTGTTTTGTCCATGCAGCTGCAGCCACATCACACTGATTTTGGAACTGTTCAAGACAGAAGGCGAAAGGAAAAAGGGTGCCTGCACGTGTTTATTGTGTGCTCACTGAGGGCCAGACGCGTGTTACATGCTGTCTCACTCAACAAGGCATTTATACGATATCTCACTCAGCAGGACTTTGAGGCGGCCCTAATTAACAGATGTACAGACTGAAGTGACCTGACCGAGGTCCCCAGGCTAGAAATCACTTCTTTCTGGAGCAAATTCCATCAGTCCAAGTGACTTCCTCAGAGTAGATTACTGTTTCATGTCTGTGACCTAAAGAAGACTCTCATTTGTATTAACTGCCCCAAGTGTATTCATAAAACATCCATCCAATGAACTCCTGAACTTCTATTCTGGACACCCCCGGGAAACCAAGGAGAACTAGAGTCCAACTGTGGAGCTCACAACTATGGAACAAGCAAACGAGTTGTTCCTGGTGACACACTCTGGTTAGGTGAGTACATATCTCAAAGAAACGTGAAAATTTCGTACAAATTTCTGTGGCCAAAAGTGAAGGTTTTCAACTTAAACATGATACTGTATTTTGTAATGGCCTTTGGCTAAACTCATGAATTGGCAACAAGAACTAAAACAATCACACTACAATTCAGGGAACCACTTCAGAACACACCGTCCCTTTCCCATGACCCACCTCTCTGCCTTTCCAGTCCCCCATGGGGCAGAAAATCCACACAGAGCATTTTTAACTTAATAAAGAGTGACCACTAATAGATTTACATAGATACAAGTGACAAATTCCAAATTCCCTTGGAAAATACAAGAATAGTCTTTGGAAGCAGAGACAGGACTCACAAAACCTCTGTAGGGTGGGGTGGCGGCTCTAGTGGACATGAGCCAGAGGAAAGCTATTGCCTATTTAGAGAAAAACTGAAGACAGATTCTCAGAGAAGATACAATGGGCAGAATGGCTGATGTATTGCTGGGAAAGAGGAATTCAAGAGAGAGAAACTAAAATCTGAGAAACAGATTTCTTTCCCCCCATGTCTAAGCTGAAGACAAAGTCAAAAGTATTCATCCCATCCCAGAGACTTTTTTTTTTCTGCTCTTCGGAATATCTACAGGTCATCTTTCATCAGGTACATTCCATTCCAAGTATCCAAAGTTTTAGTGTTCTGAGAAGCATTTTTGTGTCATCAAGAAAAAACAAAAACGAAATAGCTCATTTTATTGATGTCCTTGTGATCTCACCAGACGGCCCCCCTTGGAGCTCGGAAGCAATAACGGTGACCAGCTAATTAGCTGGTAATCTCTTCCAGAGTGATGTCAGGGAAGGGCCTGAGCCTCTGCAAACACGGCCTGTGCGGGGCAGGCATCCATGACTGCCAAAGGTACTATCTGTTGAAGCGTGAGACCAAACCAGGGCAGGATGAAAGGAGCTTAGTCCTTATAAAAACAGTATTGGTTTTTGTTGATGAGCTCTTTTTAATCAAGTGCTCTCCATCAGGAATACTTTGTTCAACTGAAGTCTTGAGTTTCTATTTTCAGGAAGAAGCTTTCTGAGCCAAATGTAAGAGTTATCTGATGTGCCTCAGTCACTTTTATCGGCCAGCTACAGGGAGTTTGTCATTTTCATTGCTTTTGTCTAATCAATACAAGACTCACATTTGATATTGAAGATAAAATTTATTTTCTAGAATTTCCACAGGCTGTAAAGGATTTCTGTATTCATTGATTCAACGGACATTTATTGAATCCCTAGTTTAAGCCAGCCACAGGGCCAGGTGTCAGAAATGCAAAGACGAATAAAAGCCACCGCCGTAAGAGCATTGTGAAGCCCTTTGGGAAGGAAAACTCAAGCAACCATTTTTCTGCAGTGTAGGGGGCACAGAGCTTTGTGTGTTGAAGTGCTCACAGTGGAAGAGGAATTAGCGATGTCTGGGACAGTAGCACGTCAGAGAAGACCGCAGAGGCCACCCCCAGGTGTCACCTCGGCTCCTGGTGGAGACTGTGAGAACAGGCCTGGACCAGCATGGCTCCTTCAACAACCTTCCTGCCTACCTAGTCGTTTTCACCTTGAGTATCACGTACGCCACGTTCCCTTAAACGACTCACTTTGAAGACTCAGAGTCTGGGTGTGCTCTGACGTTTGTCTAACTGTAGCACCTGTCGCGCCTGTCGTGTTTGTAGGGCTGACCTTGGTCACCGTCCACCACCTTGTGTGTCACAAGGCCTCATGTGCTTCTGTCCCTGACAGTCACCACCTGGGACTTTTCTTGACCAGCTGCCCTCAGGCCATTGGCACCCAGGAGCTTCTTTTATCTATTCAACATGCATTTAAACTGTGTTTCTCTTAGACAGGGTCTTATTTTTCTTTCATCCAAACTGACAACTTCTGCTTTTCAATTTGGATGTTTAAGCCATTGACATAAAATGTGATTATTGATATGGATATGGCTGGGTTTAAATCTATTGTCTCCATATGTGTTCTTGACTTGTCCCATTTCTCGTATGTTTCCCTTATTCTCTATTTTTGTTGTTAATTGAATAATCATTATAATTCCACTTCACCTCTGGTTGGTTTAGGTTTATTATACATAGCATAGCTCTTTTTGTCTTTTAGTGGATGTTTTAGAGTTTATAATATACATCTTTGCTATATACTATATAAAAATTTTTACTAATATAAGTAAAAATGGAGAACTACTGAAAACTTTCTTCTCCATAAAAGCAATGATAAAATTGGCATAAGTGCTCAAGTTTAACTTCTTTAGAGCTCTGGAAATTAAACAGAGGTTTTAGCAATCCGGGAAGCATTTATTTTTTAAAAAATGACAATCTCAGCAAGAGCAGTGAGATGGGTGGTATTTTAACTTGCCTTACTCTCATCTCCCTTTCTCAGATTCTGCAGTAGCTTGGAGAATCAGCAGCTCATAATCCCAATGAAAAACAGCACCCTAGCACCCACTAGAGGGGGCAAATCCAGATTGCAACTACTTCAAAGCCTCATTCCCAGAGAACTGTGATTATATAACTGGTTTGGTGGTTCCCTGGAAGACCCCACCAGCAGGGCTGTTCTATTCAACCTGACTTAGAGCTCACTAAGTGCAAAGGTCTTTTCTCCAAAAGCCATCTGTGGAAAAGAACCAGAGGCACTTGTTGAAAATCGTGTCTGCCTCAGGCAGTGGCCAATAGCTGGGGAAAAAGGTGGCACTAGCAGTGCAGAACCTGCCTGCCAATGTATGAGACAGAAGACACAGGTTCAAGCCCTGGGTTGGGAAGATCCCCTGGAGGATGCCGTGGGCAGAGGAGCCTGGTGGGCTACAGTCCATGGGTCGCAAAGAGTCGGACACGACAAAAGCGATCTAGCACACAACTGGAAACTTAAAAGGAATATCTGTGGAGTGACAGTCCACAGGAACTCCGAATGCTCTGACACATTCCTGGGCTGTGTGCCTGCCACAGGGCTGTGAACAATCTCAGGAAAGACCTGAGAAGGCTCTAAGCTCTCACTCCTGCAGACAGTTTGATCCTTTTGAGGCTTACCTTCAAGTTGATCCAGTTAGGGTCAGAACAGTTTTGGGTCTAGGAAGAATTCTGCACTGCTACTGAGGTGGTGTATGGTTGTTAGAGTTGTACCATAAAGACGGGTGAATGCCGAAGAATTGATGCTTTCAAACTGTGGTGCTGGAGAAGACTCTTGAGAGTCCCTTGGATTAAACCAGTCAATCCTACAGGAAATCAACCCTGAATACTCATTGGAATGACTGATGCAGAAGCTGAAGTTCCAACACTTTGGCCACCTGATGCGAAGAGCCGACTCACTGGAAAAGACCCTGATGCTGGCAAAGGTTGAGGGCAGGAGAAGGGGGAGGCAGAGGATGAGATGGTTGTATAGCATCACTGACTCAATGGACGTGAGTTTGAGCAAATTCTGGGAGACAGTGCAGGACAAGGGAGCCTGACCTGCTGCAGTCCATGAGATCACAAAGAGCTGGACGTGACTTAGCAACTGAACAACTGAGGTGATATTTTTCTGAGTCGTCTACCCAATGCCCCATGTACTGCCAGGTTTTTCCACTCCAGAAAGTGGGGACACAAATGCTTCCTGGCCATCTCTTTGCTCCACAGATTGTTCCACCTGTTCCATTCCAGTAGTACCTTCCCTGGCGTCTACACACACTCATGCACACACGCAGACACACACAAATCAGGACTAAGGTGGGGACTTGAGGGAAGACTTCCATTCATTTCAACTCCTCGCATGCAGCTCTTTCCCACCCATGGCTTTATTCTGCAAGTTTCAGCCACCTTGGTGTCCTCAAATTCTCCACTCTGTCTCCTCATCCAAGGGAGACGAACACAGTCTGTCTGACTCCCTCTCTGTATCCTCACAGCTTTTCCCAGGCAGTAAGCTGGGTGACCACAAGGCTCACTTTCTCTGCTGCTTTTCGCTCAGATCATAGTTCTCTAGGGTTTTGGGGTCAGTGTCTGAACACTGTACTTTGTCTGCTTTTGAAGTCATTTAAGGAAGGAGGGTGTGAAGGTTAATTTAATGTATTTACTTGAAAAGTGCTTCTGTGTGAGATTAAGGTTAAAACCGGTGGACACTGAGTGTAGCATAGTGCCCTCCATAAACGTGCTGGGCCTCATCCAATGGGCTGGAGGCCTGAGGAGAACAGAGACTGGCCCCGCCAACCATGAGAAAACTCCCCCAGCAGACAGACTTGAGATTCTGCCTGCATCACCAGCTTTTCTGGGTGTCTGCCTACCAGTCTTTGCACCGTCGACTCTCCCCAGTCTCCAGGCTAATGGCCTTAGAACAAGACCTGCACCACTGCCTTGCCTGAAGCTTGAGCCTGGGCCACACTGCAGATTTTGTATTTCCTGCCCTCATAATCATGTGAGCCAATTTCTTATAATAAACATGCTTCCTATCTCTTCTGATTCTCTGGAGAGCCCTGAAATTTACAGAGGGTAAATCTGTTCCTTGTTATTCCATCATGACTTGAACAGATGCTCATGATACATTCTAAAGCTATGATAATTAAGACAGTTTGGCATTTATGCTTTGCAAAGAAATAATGGACATGCCTGTAATCTTGTTGAGTCCTGACTCTGCTGAGTAGCACAGAGAACCAACATTTTCATATTAATTCTCTAGAATGTTTTCTGTTGAATAATTTACAAAATTGCTATAATTATCATAAAACACAGTCTTCTTATGCTTGATTTCCTTTCTAATCATTGGGGACACTGATTTAAGTATAATTAAATAATTATAACTTAGTGTTTTTAACAATAAATGCACATTTTCAAATCTTGATAAATATTAGATACAAGTTTTTAAAAACTGTGTCTTGCATCGCCTTTATTTTTGCCTTGTAAATTGTTGTTGTTGAGTCACTAAATCTGTCTGACTCTTTGTGACCCCATGGACTGCAGCAGGCAGGCTTCCCTATCCTTCATTATCTCCCTGAGTTTGCTCAAATTCATGTTCACTGAGTCAGTGATGTCTTCCAACCATCTCATCCTCTGCTGCCCTTTTCTCCTCCTGCCCTCAATCTTTCGCAGCATCATGGTCTTTTCCAATAAGTAGGCTCTTCCCATTAGGTGGCTAAGTATTGGAGCTTCAGCTTCAGCATCAGTCCTTCCAGTGAATATTCAGGATTGATTTCCTTTAGGATTGACTGGTTTCATCTCCTTGTAGTCCAAGGGACTCTCAAGAGAATTCTCCAACACCACAGTTCAAAAGCATCAATTCTTCAGTGCTCAGCCTTCTTTATGGTCCAGCTATCACATCTGTATTTGACTATTGGAAAAACTGTAGCTTTGACCATACACACTTGGTATACATACATCATAACAAAGTGATGTCTCTGCTTTTTCATAGGCTGTCTAGGTTTGTCTTAGCTTCCAAGGAGAAAGTGTCTTACTGAGGCTTCAGTCACTGTCCACAGTGATTTTGGAGCCCAAGGACATAAGATCTGTCACTGCTTCTACTTTTCCCCTTCTGTTTGCCACACAATGATGGGGCCAGATGCCATGATCTTAGTTTTTAGAATTTGAGTTTGAAGCCAGCTTTTTCACTCTCCCCTTTCACCTTTATCAAGCAGCATTTTAATTCCTCTTTCAGTTCAGCTCAGTCACTCAGTCGTGTCCGACTCTTTGTGACCCCATGAATCACAGCACGCCAGGCCTCCCTGTCCATCACCAACTCCTGGAGTTCACTCAGACTCATGTCCATAGAGTTGGTGATGCCATCCAGCCATCTCATCTTCTGTCGTCCCCTTCTCCTCCTGCCCCCAATCCCTCCCAGCATCAGAGTCTTTTTCAATGAGTCAACTCTTCGCATGAGGTGGCCAAAGTATTGGAGTTTAAGCTTCAGCATCAGTCCTTCCAATGAACACCCAGGACTGATCTCCTTTAGGATGGACTGGTTCGATCTTCTTGCAGTCTAAGGGACTCTCAAGAGTCTTCTCCAACACCATCATTCAATACCATCAATTCTTTGGTGCTCAACTTTCTTCACAGTCAAACTCTCACATCCATACATGACCACAGGAAAAACCATAGCCTTGACTAGACGAATCTTTGTTGGCAAAGTAATATCTCTGCTTTTTAATATGCTGTCTAGGTTGGTCATAACTTTCCTGCCAAGGAGTAAGCGTCTTTTAATTTCATGGCTGCAATCACCATCTGCAGTGATTTTGGAGCCCCCAAAATAAAGTCTGACACTGTTTCCACTGTTTCCCCATCTATTTCCCATGAAGTGATGGGACCAGATGCCATGATCTTCGTTTTCTGAATGTTGAGCTTTAAGCCAACTTTCTCACTCTCCTCTTTCACTTTCGTCAAGAAGCTTTTTAGTTCCTCTTCACTTTCTGCCATAAGGGTGGTGTCATCTGCATATCTGAGGTTATTGAGATTTCTCCCAGCAATCTTGATTCCAGCTTGTGCTTTTTCCAGCCCAGCGTTTCTCATGATGTACTCTGCATATAAATTAAATAATTCCTCTTTACTTTCTGCCATTAGAGATATCTGCATATCTGAGGTTGTTGATATTTCTCCCTGCAGTCTTGATTCCACCTTGTGATTCATCCATTCTGGTATTTCACATGATATACTCTGCATATAAGTAAAATAAGCAGTGTGACAATATATAGACTTGTATTCGTTTTCCCGATTTTGAACCTATTTATAATGTTAATAGGGCTTCCCTGGTAGCTCAGCTGGTAAAGAATCTCCCTGCAATGCAGGAGACCCTGGTACGATTCCTGGTGGGAATCAGGATCTTCCAGTCAGGAAGGTCCCCTGGAGAAGAGATAGGCTAGCCACTCCAGTGTTCTTGAGCTTCTCTGCTGGCTCAGATGGTAAAGAATCCACCTACAATGGGGGAGACCTGGGTTTTATCCCTGGGTTGGGAAGATCCCCTGGAGGAGGGCATGGCAACCCACTTCAGTGTTCTTGCCTGAAGAATCCCCATGGACAGAGGAGTCTGGTGGGCTACAGTACATGGGGTCACAGAGAGTCAGACACGACTGAATGACTAAGTGCACATACACACACTATGTTAATAGAACCTATAACTCCCTCCCAGAGATGGAATTCTTCTGTTCTTACAACTCAGTAAATAATTATGAAAGTGCAGTTAATGCTCCAAGGAGTCTGTCTCAGTGTGGGACACCAACTCTTAGTAGAACATTTTTAGAGACATCATTGCTCATGGTTCCTGGCTAAGAGTACTGTGTTTCACTATACCCTCAAAATTTCAGTTTTACATGTTGAAAACAAATTCAAACAAGAACAAGACAAAGGTCTTTAGCAAATTTTTAACAATTTTGAAAGAGGGATGAATTTGCTAACATTTTCAGTGAGCTACAGTTTATGAAACATTCCTGCCGAGAATTTCTCCTTTGATGAAACCTTTTCTTCACTTTGCAGTTGAGAGCTCGGGATCTGGAGCATTGGTCTCCTCAGGGAGACCTCAGGTCAATTGGCAGGTAAATAACAGCCTTAGGTCAACCGAGTTAATCAGGCAGCTAACCAAGCCTGGGAATTGGGTCTTCTTACTACATGCCCAGCAAGAAAATTGAATACACATTTACAGGCACTCATTTTGTATTTTGGCATGTTACAATCATGGAAATAAATATATATCCCAGGTCACTTGTCTAGAATGGTTGGTCCTGTGTCTCCTAACTACAACCCTTTCTCCCTTTTGTGATAATTCACTTCCTTGTTCTTTTCTATAATTTTACCCTCTATGATTGTTTCCCTAAGCCTATTGCTTTGAAGTTTTGAGTAAGCGGAATCTTGTTGGATATGTTCTTTGTTATCTTGATTAATTCACTCAAAACTTTTTAAGGTTCACTCATGTTTTTGAATGTGGTAGAATATTTCTTCATACAAACATAGTACAGCTTAGCTATACCTTTTTTAAAAATGTTGATGGACATTTGGGATTCTTCCAGGTTGGAGCTGCTAAAAACGATGTTGCATTGAGCATTTTCGGCATGAATCCTCATGAACACGTGCACACGTTTCTGCTGGTTATACACCCAGGACTGGAATACTAACCATCAGATCTGTGTATCTTCAACCTTCTACAAGACAGTATCAAACTGTTTCCAAAATAGGTGTACCAATTAATACTCCCATCACAACGTGTAAGTAAGTGCACTTTGCTCCACACAATTACCAAGTATTGGATTCATCTAATTCTCGCTAATCTAATGAAGGTATAATGGCTTTGTGTTGTGGTTAAGTTGCATTTCCTTACGTATCAATGAGATCAATCATCTTGTCAACTCTATTGATCATGAAGGCTTTTTATATATTCTAAATACTCGTCAAAATTTTTACTTTGTGGCTTCTCTTTTCCATTCTGGTGTCTCTTGTGGAATGGAAATCTATTGCTTTTCTTTTCTATTATGGTTTATTACAGGATATCAAATATACTTCCTTGTGCTATACAATATGATCTCCTTTTTTAGGGATCTTAAATATAATAATTTGCACCTCCTGGACCCAAGAGTCTGTTTCCAGTCCTGTGTAAGTTCTGGCGGCTCTATGGTGGGGTTAATGGTGACCTCCTCCAAGGGGCTTACGCCACACCCAGGTCTGCTGCACCCAGAGCCCCTGCAGCAGGCTGCTACTGACCCGGACTTCCACCGGAGATACTCAGACACAGTTCGGGCTCAGTCTCTGTGGGTTTCTGGGTCCTGGTGCACACAAGGTTTTGTCTGAGCCCTCTAAGTGTCTCTGGCGGGTATGGGGTTTGATTCTAAACATGCTTTTGCCCTCCTACCAGCTTGCTGGGGCTTCTCCTTTGCCCTTGGACGAGGGATATCTTTTTTTGGTGGAATCCAACATTCTCCTGTTTACTCCTGTCAGAACCTAAATAGGCCCCAAGATGAAAGTTGGATAAGACAAGGTTCCTGCTCTTACTGAGCACACAGTCATCTTTCACTAGATTATCAGAAACCAAATTTGGAAAATAACTGGAAATGCTGGTGTAGGTTAAAGAACCCCGGGTGAAATACTTGATTCAAAACAACAAACTATCCGTGGTGGAATTTGTCTCATAACAGTAGGTTCAGTTCAGTTCAGTCGCTCAGTCATGTCCGACTCTTTGTGACCCCCTGAATCACAGCACACCAGGCGTCCCTGTTCATCACCATCTCCCGGAGCTCACTCAGACTCCTGTCCATCGAGTCCATGATGCCATCCAGCCATCTCATCCTCGGTCATCTCTTTCTCCTCCTGCCCCCAATCCCTCCCAGCATCAGAGTCTTTTCCAATGAGTCAACTCTTCTCATGAGGTGGCCAAAATACTGGAGTTTCAGCTTCAGCATCATTCCTTCCAAAGAAATCCCAGGGCTGATCTCCTTCAGAATGGACTGGTTGGATCTCCTTGCAGTCCAAGGGACTCTCAAGAGTCTTCTCCAACACCACAGTTCAAAAGCATCAATTCTTCAGCGCTCAGCCTTCTTCACAGTCCAACTCTCACATCCACACATGACCACAGGAAAACCCATAGCCTTGACTAGATGGACCTTAGTCAGCAAAGTAATGTCTCTGCTTTTGAATATGCTTTCTAGGTTGGTCATAACTTTCCTTCCAAGGAGTAAGTGACTTTTAATTTTAGAACAGTAGGTTATAAAAATGAAAATTAAAGGTGTAATAAAAAACTTAAATTCAAAACACTTTAAAAGTGATAATAGTCAAAATATATCTAGGAATTTCTCTGGAGCTGCTGTGGGTGATATGGGGTCAGTTAGTTTCAGAGAGTCCCTTGTTCCAGCTTGTGCTCGTTCTCGATAGGACCCCTCCAATGCTCAGTCAGTGTTTACTGCAGAGTTTTAACCTGTTGCACCCATCACATCCAGAGCAGTTCTGTCTTCTTTATTTTGGCTTCCTCTATTTGCAAGTCTCTTCTTCGGTGTCTAATTCCCACCCTGACACAAGAGGCGAACGTTGCCATTTATTTAGGCTCACTTGTTCAGTTGTGTTGTGGGGAGGGAGGGACACCGCAAAGAAATACCACAGGCGTGTGTGGGGTGTGCTCGCAGTGTATGCACCACTGGGTTTTCCCCTGCTCACTGCAGCGTGCGCCTTCCGGGACTACATTGCCCAGGGTCCAGGGTGACCCAGATAAAGATCTTAATGACCTGGATAACATAACCATGATGGTGTGATCACTCACCTGGAGTCAGACATCCTGGAATGCAAAGTCAGGCGGGGCCTTAGGAAGCATCATTATGAACAAAGCTAGTGGAGGTGATGATGGAATTCCAGTTGAGCTATTTCAAATCCTAAAAGATGATGCTGTGAAAGTGCTGCACTCAATATGCCAGCAAATTTGGATAACTCAGCAGTGGCCACAGGACTGGAAAATGTCAGTTTTCATTCCAATCCCAAAGAAAGGCAATGCCAAAGAATATTCAAACTACTGCACAGTTGCACTCATCTCACATGCTAGTAAAGTAATACTCAAAATTCTCCAAGCCAGGCTTTAAGAATACGTGAACTTCCAGATGTTCAAGCTGGATTTAGAAAAGGCAGAGGAATCAGAGATCAAATTGTCAACATCCATTGGATCATTGAAAAAGCAATTGGGTTCCAGAAAAACATCTAATTCTGGTTTACTGACTACGCCAAACCCTTTGACTACATGGATCACAACAAACTATGGAAAATTCTTCAAGAGATAGGAATACCAGACCACCTGACCTGCCTCCTGAGACATCTGTATGCAGGTCAGGAAGCAACAGTTAGAACTGGACATGGAACAACAGACTGGTTCCAAAGAGGGAAAGGAGTACATCAAGGCTGTATATTGTCACCCTGCTTAATTAACTTATATGCAGAGTACATCATGAGAAATGCTGGGCTGGAGGAAGCACAAACTGGAATCAAGATTGCCAGGAGAAATATCAATAACCTCAGATATGCAGATGACACCACCCTTATGGCAGAAAGTAAAGAACTAAAGAGCCTCTTGATGAATGTGAAAGAGGAGAGTGAAAAAGCATGCTTAAAACTCAACATTCAGAAAACTAAGATCATGGCATCCGGTCCCACCACTTCATGGCAAATAGATGGGGAAACAATGAAAACAGTGACAGACTTGATTTTCTTGGGCTCCAAAATCACTGCAGATGGTGACTGCAGCCATGAAATTAAAACACACTTGCTCCTTGGAAGAAAAGCTATGACCAACCTAGACAGTATATTAAAAAGCTGAGACATTACTTTGCCAACAAATGTCCATCTAGTCGAAGGTATGATTTTTCCAGTAGTCATGTATGGATGTCAGGGTTGGACTATAAAGAAAGCTGAGTGCCAAAGAATTGATGTTTTTGAACTGTGGTGTTGGAGAAGACTCTTGAGAGTCCCTTGGACTGCAAGGAGATCCAACCAGTCCATCCTAAAGGAAATCAGTCCTGAATGTTCATTGGAAGGACAGATGCTGAAGCTGGAACTCCAATACCTTGGCCACCTGATGTGAAGAACTGACTCGTTTGAAAAGATCCTGATGTTGGGAAAGATTGAAGGTGGGAGGAGAAGGGGACAGCAGAGGATGAGATGGTTGGATGGCATCACCAACTCGATGGACATGAGTTTGGGTAAACTCCAGGAGTTGGTGGTGGACAGGGAGGCCTGGCGTGCTGCAGTCCATGGGGTCGCATAGAGTCAGACACGACTGAGCAACTGAACTGAAATGAACTGATACACACACAAACACATAAACGTACACACTGCATCTTCTTTATCCATTCATATGTTGATGGACATTTAAGTTTTCCCATGTCTTGGGTATTGTGAATAGTGCTGCTATGAACATTGAGCTGACCTGTATCTTCTTGAATTACAGATCTGCCTGGATATATGCCCAGGAGTGGGATTGCAGGATCATGTGGTAGCTCTATTTTTTGCTTTTTGAGAAACCTCCATACTGTTCTCCCTCTTGATTGTACCAATTTACATTCCCACTAGCAGTGTAGGAGGCTTCCTTTTTTTCCACACCCTCACGAACACGTATTATTTGTAGACTTTTTGATAGCCATTCTCACTGGTCTGAGGTGTTATCGCATTGCAGTTTTTATTTCCCTTTCTCTGATAATTAATGATGATAAGTGTCTTTTCGTGTGCTTCTTGGCCATCTGTCTTGTGTTCTTTGGAGAAGTGTCTACTTAGGTCTTCTGTTCATTTTTTCATTGGGTTGTTTCTGTTGTTGTTATTGAGTGCATGAGCTGTTTGTATGTTTTACAAATTAAGCCCTTGTGGTTGCAATGTTTGCAAATATTTTGTCCCATTTTGTAGACTGTCTTTTCATTTTGTTTATGGTTTCCTTTGCTGTGCAAAAGCTTGTAAATTTGATTAGGTCCCATTTACTTTTGCTTTTATTTCTATTGCCTTGGGAGACTGACCTAAGAAAACACTGGTGCAATTTATGCCAGAGTGTTTTGCCTATGTTCTGTTCTAGGAGTTTTATGGTATCATGTCTTATAAGTCTTTAAGCCATTTTGAGTCTTATTTGTTCTAGTTCTGTGGAATATGTCATAGATAATTTGACAGGAATCACATTAAATTTGTAAATTGTTGTGGTTAGTCTTGCCACTTTAACAATATTAATTCTTCCAATCCAAGAGTATGCGCTATCTTTCCATTTCTTTGAATCATCTTCAGTCCTTTACCATTGTTTTATAGTTCTGAGCATATGCCTTTTACCTCCTTGGTCTTGCTTATTCTTAAGTATTAACTTTTTAAATGTGATTTTAAAAGGATTTTTTTTTAAACTTTCTGATAGCTCATTGTTAAAGAAATGCAACCAATTTCTGCATGTTAATCATATCTTGCTATCTTGCTGTCTGCTACCCTGCTGAATTCATTTATCAGTCCTATTAGTTTTTTGTGGAGTTTTTAGGGTTTTCTACATACAACATCATGTCTTCTGCATATAATGACTGCTTACCTCTTCCCTTTCAATCTGGAGACCTTTCATTTCTTTTTCTTATGATTGCTGTGAAGAGGACTTGAGTAATGGAAAAATCTTAACTTTGATGTACTTGAATTTATCAATCTTTCCTTTATAATGAGCACTTTAAGAGTTGCTTAACAATTCTTCCCTACCGTGAGTCTGCTTCTGAAAACTTTTTTTCATGTTAATATTTTGCCTGGAATTGATCTTTGAATGGAGTAAATCAGGCTCCAATGTCCTTCCTCCCTCCATCTCGCTCTTCCTTATTTCCTTCCCTCCCTCCCTTTTGCTCCTTCCTCTCTTCTTTGATGTATTAGATACGCTGTCCCAGCACCAATTATTTAAGAGACTCTTCTCTACAACCCAGAAGTGACACTTCTATGAATTTCAAATATCCATATATAGATGAATCTGTTTCTGGGATATCTATCCTGTTCCACTGGCCTACTGATTTTTCTCTGCGCCATAACCTCATATTTTAATCACTATAATTTTATAATAAATCTTGACATCTGGAACAACTAGCCTCTCTTTTTAATTTCTAAAAGTCTCTTCACTATATCCGGCCTTTTCTATTTTTATATAAGTTCAACAATGACCTTATCAAATTCAGATTTAGATTGTGATTGCACTAAATTGGTAGATATATCAGTTAGGTAGGAACTGACATTTTTATCCTCTTGAGTCTTCTAATTCATGAATGTGGTACTCTATTACTTTCATTTTTCTGACTCTTGATAATATTTTACAATTTCCCCCTTGGAGGATTGCATATCTTTTGTTGCTTAATATTTTTAATGCTATTATAAATAGAACCTTTTATTTTCTATATTTTTCTTGATGATACACAGAAATATAATTTACTTTTTTTTTTAATCTAGGAGCCTAAGATCATTTATTCTAAAAATTTCAGTTGTGGGGGGTTTCCTATGCACATAAGGGTTCTATCTGTGAAAAATGATTTTCCTTCTTTTCAAAACTTCCAATTTTCTTATATTATTGCACCAAGACCCCCCACCCAGTAAAATTCTGAAGAGAAACGAGAATAGCTGGCATCCGGTTTATCTCTCCATTTATTTATGTCTTTTAAAATTTCCCTGTGATATTTTGTACTTCTCAGAGTATAGAGTTGTTCACATACTTTGTCAGATGTATCTCTAAAGTATTTAAAATAATGTATGCAATTCAAATGGGCAATTTAAAAATTCAATTTCTAACTGTTGCTAGCATATTGGAAACCAGTCAATTTTGGTTTATTGAGCTCAGATCCTGCATTCTTTCCAAATTCATGTATTAGTTCTAGCAACTACTTTGTAGATCCAATCATGTTGTCTACATGGAGAATCTTGCTACTTGTTAAAAAAATAGTTATATTTCTTCCTTGCAATCTGGATTATTTCTCTTTTCTCTAGTGTCTTATTGTACTAACTGAAACTTGCAGCACAATGTCAAATGGAAACAAACATTACAATTTTCATCACATATCATGTTAGCTGTGGCCTTTTTCATAGATTTCCTTTATCGAATTAAGAAAATTCCCTTGTATTTCTAGATGCTTAGATTTCTTATTAAGAATAGGTGGTGCATTTTCTCAAATACTTTTTCTGAGACTATTCAGATAACCATTCAATGTACTTTTAAAATTTTGTGTCTTTATGTGTTCCATGGTGTGTTTTCTTCATAGTTTTTCTGCATGAGGTTTGTTGAGTTTTTTTGAATCTCTCTCTCTACAGTTTTAATCAAACTTGGAAAAATTTTCAGCCTTTCTTCTAATGTTTTTTAGTATCTCCTTTTCTCTTCTTCAGAGATTCCAATTAGACATAGTTAGGCCACTTGGATTTGTTCCAAAGCTCCCTGCTGCTCTTACCATTACTACTATTATTTTCTTGGTTTTATTACTAGAAATCTAGTTTCTACTGCCATGTTTTCCTTCCTTTGCAATGTCTAACCTGCCATTTATTCTCTTCAGGGTATTTTTCATGTGACAAGTGGTAGGTTTCATCTTTAAGGTTTTCATTGGGTCTTTTATTTCTTCCAGATCTACTTTTGAATACATGTAACAGAGTCATAATAACTATTTTCTTTTTGTAAAGTCTTGTTTATTTAATTTTTGGCTGTGGTGCTCTTTGTTGCTGCACACAGGCTATCTCAAGTTGCAGCCCGTGGGGCCTGCTCTCTAGCTGCGGCATGCGGGTTCCAGTCGCAGCGCCTCCTCTCGTGGAGCACAGGCTCTAGTGTCCATGGGCCTCGGCAGCTGTGGCTTGCAGGCTCTGGAGTGTGGGCTCAGGAGCTGTGGCGCACAGTTCCAGGTGCCCGTCTTCCAAGACCAGGGATTGAACCCATGTCTCCTGCACTGGCAGGTGGACATCCGACCACTGGACCACCAGGGAAGCCCAATGACTATGTTCTAATTGAAATCTCTGAAGTAACTATAGTTTACATGCAGTTTAAAGAAATAGAGATCCTAGATACATTTTATTCAGTTACACCAAATGTTAGCATTTTGTAAAACTATGGTACAATCGATATCACGACCAGGAATACTGGCATTGACATAATCCATCTCTTTTTCAAATTTCCCCAAATTTCTCATCTACCAACTGTGTCTATCTGTGTACCTAGTTCTCCAATTTCATCACATATATGTTCATGTATTCATCACCAGAGTCAAAATAAAGAACAGTCCCATCACCACCAGCATCCACCAACTTGCCTTTTTGTAAACATACTCATTCCTACTCCCTGCCAAACACGGATGCTCTTCTCTAAGTTTCTGTTCCTTTGGAAATACTATGCAAATGGAATCATATAGTAACTAACATTTTGAAATTGGCTTTTTAAAAAAATTGACATAATTCTCTGAAGAGTCATCCAAGTTGTTCCGTATATCAATAGTGTTCCTATCATTGCTGAGTAGTAGTCCCATGAGGTAGATGTACCAGTTTTATTTAAACACTCACCTGCTGAAGAAACTCTGGGTTGTTTACAGATTTTGGCTATAGCAAATAAATCTGCTATGAGCAGTTCTGTACATGTTTTTGAGAAAATGTACGTCTTAATGGTTCCTTACATAAATGCCTGATATATCTGGGTCAGTTGCATAGTAGGTAGATGTAGCTTCATAAGAAACTGCCAAATTTACATTCCCTTCAACAGGGTATCTACAATCTGGTTTCTGTGCACCCTCATCAGCATTTGCTGGTGTCTCTACTTATCTCATTGCTTCTGATAGCTGTGTGGTGACATCTCATTGTCAATTTGCATTTCCAACAGCTAAGGATTTTAAGCCCCTTTTCATGTATATATTTGATATTTGTATATTCTCTCCGGTGAAATATCTATCATGTCTTCTACCTACTTCCAAATAGACTGATTTTACTGTTGAGTTTTGAGAGTTCTTTATATACTCTAGATATTAGTTCTCTGTTGGACTATAGTTTTCTTGCAGTGTCTTTGTCGGTTTTAGTATCAGGATAATGGTAGCTTTGTAAATTAATTTGGGAGCATTCTGTCCTCTTCAACTTTTTGGAATAATTCAAAATAATTAGATTTCCTTTAGATGTTTGCTACAATTCTCTGTGACACCGCATGGTTCTCAACTTGTTTGCTGGCAGCTTTTAAAGTGATGAATTCAGTTTTACTCCTAGTGATCGCTCTCTTCTGCTCTCTTTTTTCTTGATTTGTTGTTGGTTGGTTGTTTTTTTCTAGAAATTAGTCCACTTCTAGGTCAACTTTTTGGCATGTAACTGCTTACAAGCAGTCCCTCATGATGTTTTGTGTCTCTGTGGTATCAGTTACTACTTCTTCTCTTTCATTTCTTTTTTGGGTCCTCTCTTATCCTTGGTGAGTCTGGCCAGAGGTTTGTTAATTTTATTCTTTCAAAAAAAAAAAAAAAGAAACCAGCTCTTGGTTTTATTGAATTCTTCTATTATTTGTTTTGTATTATTTATTTACTCTCTGATCTTTATTATTTCCTTCCTTCTGATGATTTTAGGTTTTGTTATTCTTTTTCTAATTCTTTTAGGTGGTAGGTTAGGTTGCTTACTTGGGATTTTTCTTACTTGTTGATGAAGGCCTCTATTGCTATGAACTTCCCTCTTAAGACCACTTTTGTTTCATCCCAAATATATTTATATGGCTATCACCGTCTCAAGGCGTTATTTAGTTTCCCAACTTCACTATTCAACCACTGGGTTTCTTATTAACATGCTGGTTATTCTTCATGTAATCATTTTTTTCTTGTTTCTCTTTCTGTGATTTCTGTTTTTGTGCTGTTGTGTTCAGAAAAGCTTACTGAAATGACTTCTATCCTCTTTCATTTGTTCAGGCTTCTTTTATGCCCTGGCATGTTGTTTATCCTAGACAACTGTTCCATGTGCACTTGAAAAAACATGGGTTCTGTTGCTCGGGGATGTAATCTCCTTTAAAGTCTAACTGTGCTGTTGTTTCATTTAGAATCTCTGTTGTTTTATTTTCTGCCTGGAAGTTCTGTCTGTTGAATGTCAGTGGAGTGTTAACATCACCTACTGTTATTGTAGTCTTGTCAATTTTTCCCTTTAAGTCCCTTGATACTGGTTTTATGTACTTAGGCTCTCCTATGGGAGGGGGCATGTATGTTAAATAATGTAATATCTTCTTCTTATATTGATTAGTTTAGGATTATATAGTGTCCTTTATCTTTATGACCTTTAAATTCTGCTTTGTCTGACATGATTATTGCTACCCTCACTTTCATGTCATTTCCATTTGCAAGAAATATCATTTCCATCCCATGATTTATATCTGACACAGCTTGCTGTACACCAGAAACACAATATTGTAAATCAACAATATTTCAATTTTAAAAAACAAATATATTTACTTTCCAAATATTGGGGGATTTTACTGCTTCTCTGTGTGACTCTCTTCATTCTGAAACTCTGTATTGCAAATTCTGGCTGCTTCCTCTCTAAATTCTAACTTCTACACTTTCACTTTAGGGAGATTCCAGAGTTATTTTTATGAGTCCCCTTTAATGAGTTATTTGTATGATCTCCATCCTATTTTTATACAGTAACCTTGGGCAATCACAGGGTTTAATCATTTATTTCCTTTTGTTGTCTGTTACCCACTGTCTGAGAAACACTGCTTCATATCTTTTGTCCAGTGTTTAAGTTATTAAAGGTGGCAAGGTAAATCTCCTGTCTTTTACTTATGGCCAGCAGTGGAGTCAAAATTAATTTTTATCCATTCATCAGACATCCTTATTATTTACATAATTTGGAATGACAATTATTTTCTTTTAACCCACTGAAGGTACCATTTCAGTTTCACTGCTACTGTTGAAAAGCCAAGAGTCAGTCTTTAACATTCCTTTGAAGTGTAGTATGTCTTTTTATTTTCAACTTCTTTTGATTCTTCTTGTCTTCTATTTTACACGTTTACTTTGAAGACACCAGGCATGCATCTCTTACTCTATCCTCCTTGAAATTCACTATTCATCTGCAATCTGTGGATCAGAGTTTTCCAAAAATGCTCAGCCTTTCTCTCTATGAATAACTTTACCCCTTTGTTTTTTCTAGGACTCTAATCAAACATACATTAAACATTCTCACTGAATTTCTTGCCTTCTCTCGTATACATTCTGTCTTTTTCTATGTGTGCTTTATTATGGGTAATTGCTTCCAGTTTGTTAATTCCCTTTCCTGTCATGTATACTGTGCTGCTAAGCATGTTTACTCACTTTCAAAACTTTGATTATTGGATTTTTCATTTAAATGAATTCTATTTGGTTCTTCAAATCTACATCAGTTTTTAAACACAGTAAGTATAGTTGTTTTACAACACATCTCTGATAATTCCAAATATAGTCTGTGCATATCCTGTTCCTGTAATTTCCCACTTACATTGCCTTAATTTCTTTACCATCATATCCTTAACTCTGTATTCACCGCTCTTACATTTTTATTTGTTTTACAAGACACAAAGTAAGTATGCCTTCCTTCAGAGAGCCACTGGAATGGCTTCTGCTAGGTTCATGGACCGCTACCAGTTGGGAACCACCTCAAACTATGTTTGAGTCTAAATTCCCCAATCCACCCAAATTTTGGTGCTCAAGATAGAAAAGCAATCGAGGGCTAGTCTGTGGCTATAACTTTAAGGATCTCTGGTCCTTTTCTCCAGGATCTCTGGTCCTTTTCTCTTCTGACAGTCCCTGAGTTTGGGGGTCTCCTTGAGCTTTCTGGAGCCTCACCTTGACATGGAATTTCCTACAGGATCCTCCAACATGACGGATACTTGGCCTAACTTTTGCCCCTTTAATCTATGAGTCTGATCTACCCAAGAGTTAGGCATTGGACATATACTCCAGTGCCCACTTTCTCTTAAACATTGTGCTCATCTCTGGGGTTGAGGCTTTCTCCAAAGCACTGGCCTTTCAATTCATCATCTTACCTCACCTGGTTTCAAGTGTATATGAAACACACACATACATAAGCAGTCTTGAAAGATCCATCAATAAAGTTATAAAGGGTAGAGTACATGCTAGTTTATGGATAAAAAGCCAACTTTATTTAGCATTTAAAAGTTTTTTTTAATCAGTATAGTTGCTCAGCTGTGTCTCTTTGCAACCCCATGGACTGCAGCATGCAAGGCTTCCTTGTCCATCACCAACTCCCGGAGTTTGCTCAAACTCACGTTCATTAAGTAGATGCCATCCAACCATCTCATCCTCTGTCATCCCCGTCTCCTCCTGCCTTCAATCTTTCCCAGCATCAGGGTCTTTTCCAATGAGTCAGTTCTTCCCATTGGAAGAAGGCAAAGTACTGCAGCTTCAGCTTCACGATCAGCCCTTCCAACATTCAGGACTTATTTCCTTTAGGACGGACTATTTGGATCTTCTTGCAGTCCAAGGGACTCTCAAGAGTCTTTTCCAACACACAGTTCAAAAGCATCAGTTCTTCAGCACTCAGTTTTATTTATGGTACAACTCTCACATCTATACAGGACTACTGGAAAAACCATGGTTTTGACTATACAGACCTTTGCTGTCTAGGTTGGTCATAGCTTTTCTTCCAAGGAGCAAGCATCGTTTCATTTCATGGCCGCAGTCACCGTCTGCAGTGATTGTGAAGCCCAAGAAAATAAAGTTTATCACTGTTTCCATTGTTTTCCCATCTATTTGCCATGAAGTGATGGGACTGGATGCTATGATCTTCGTTTTCTGAATGTTGAATTTTAAGCCAACTTCTTCACTTTCCTCTTTTACTTTCCTTAAGAGGTTCTTCACTTTATGCCATAAAGGTAGTGTCATCTGCATATCTGAGGTTATTATTTTTCCTGGCATTCTTGATTCCAGCTTCTGCTTCATCCACCCTGGCATTCTGCATGAGGTATTCTGCATTTAAGTTAAATAAGCCAGGTGACAATATACAGCCTTGACGTACTCCTCTCCTAATCTGGAACCAGTCCGTTGTTCCACGTCTGGTTCTAACCATTGCTTCTTGACCTGAATACAGGCTTCGCAGGAGGCAGGTAAGGTAGTCTGAATTCCTATCTCTTTAAAAACTTTCCAGTTTGTTGTGATCCATAAGTCAAAGGCTTTAGCATAGTCAATGAAGCAGATGTTTTTCTGGCATTCTCTTGCTTTTTCTGTGATCCAATGGATGTTGGCATTTTGATATCTGGTTCCTCTGCCTTTTCTAAATCCAGCTTGAACATCTGGAAGTTCTTGGCTCACATACTGTTAAAGCCTGGCTTGGAGAATTTTGAGCATTACTTTGCTAGTGTGTGAGATGGGGAAACAGTGGAAACAGTGTCAGACTATTTTTGGGGGGCTCCAAAATCACTGCAGATGGTGACTGCAGCCATGAAATTAAAAGACGCTTACTCCTTGGAAGAAAAGTTATGACCAACCTAGATAGCATATTAAAAAGCAGAGACATTGCTTTGCCAACAAAGGTCCGTCTAGTCCAGGCTATGGTTTTTCCAGTGGTCATGTATGGATGTGAGACTTGGACTGTGAAGAAAGCTGAGCATCAAAGAATTGATGCTTTTGAACTGTGGTGTTGGAGAAGACTCTTGAGAGTCCCTTGAACTGCAAGGAGATCCAACCAGTCCATTCTGAAGGAGATCAGTCCTGGGTGTTCTTTGGAAGGAATGATGCTAAAGCTGAAACTCCAGTACTTTGGCCACCTCATGCGAAGAGTTGACTCATTGGAAAAGACTCTGATGCTGAGAGGGATTGGGGGCAGGAGAAGGTGATGACAGAGGATGAGATGGCTGGATGGTATCACCAACTCGATGGACATGAGTTTGGGTGAACTCTGGGAGTTGGTGATGGACAGGGAGGCCTGGCATGCTGCAGTTCATGTGGTCACAAAGAGTTGGACACGACTGAGCAACTGAACTGAACTGAGATGCATGCGATTTTTTTAAACAGAGAGGTAAATTAGAATAGTGTGGTATTCCCAGAAACAGGACATTTCCAGAGTTCTTTTATGTATTGATGCTAAGTATACCGCTTCCTATTGAATCTATTTCTTTTCACTCTTTAGAGGAGATAAATTTTAAAAGAATGTGTAACTAACAGCACAGGGTAAAGACAGGAAATGATCTGACTGTAGCCATCTATATAAGTGAATTTATTCATGTGACAATGCAGTGCCCTTGGATGTGAAATGTAGGTAACAATAAATTATTCTGACAGCTACTGCTTGCTCTATCATTCTATGAATCTACAGATGCTTCAACACTTCTATAACACCTACAGCAGACCATACTTAACAATAAAAACCCTCTTTCCCACTGGTATAGACATTTCTGTAATAACAGCCTATATCCACTCACTACCAATTGACTGAAGATGCCACATATCTTATTCATTATTCCCATAGATGACATCTTTTGAAACATGACTAAACAACTCTTTCTATTGTGTTATACTACCACTTGCTTTTTGAGGTTAAGAATTTAAAACTACTCACACACAAATCATTCTCATCATTCGTGATTGTAGAGAATTAAAGTATAGAATTCAGATATTCTATTGAAAAAAAAAAGGAAATCATCAGGTAAAATGATCAAGAGTATTGTAAGTTCTTTGTAAAAGCACCCTATTGAATATAGTGCTAATAAGTAAAAGCTAACCAATAGTGTATTTCAGGTCGATAATAAAAATTTAATAGTAACATCATAAAATAAACAACATATAAAAATCAAATATTTAGTTCTGGATGTTAGAAATAATATACATAATAAATTCAGCAGAGTACTGATAGTGCTGCAAGATAAGATTTTATGGTTCAAATTATGTATTATATCAATCAGACTGTTTTGTTCTCAGGGTTTCCAATATTCTGCTTTTATTACAAAAAGCATCTGAACTTCAGACATCTCTAATGATGTATTACCTGGCATACTGCCACTGAAGCTGTGTGACCACTGTCTTAATGATCTAACTAAATCTCCTCATAATGTAATTAAAAGAGGTGAACATTTCCCCACTTTGGAATACTAGTTACCAAAACTGTCACAGTGTCAAAATAAAAATGATTCCTTTCTCCTTTTGCATTTCAATTAAAAAGCACATGCATGAGAGAAAGTTGAAAACAAAAAGGGCAACTTTATGCTATATGCTAGGTCAGTGCTCAAGTCCACAGACTAAGTTTAAAGGTAAACTTCCTGGTTCTGGTCCTCAAGTAAAAATGGAACTAATGAACCAACTTGGTAATTATCAGGAAATACATGTTAGCTATTCTTTCATAATCAAATCTTTCAATGATTTCTAAGACTCTTTCGGTACCCTGTTTTGGTTGAGCTAGTTCAGGAGACACACTGGTTGAGAAAGGATTGAGAAAATATATTTTAAGGTTGGAAGGTTCATCTTTGAAAAATAAAGATTTAAATATAGCCCTTGAAAAGGTTATTTAACCCAGAATTGCTGGATATGACAAGTAGACAGAAAAAAAGAGTCATGTTTAAATGCATAAATGAAAAACTGTTGGTAGCTTTTTCAAAACAGAAGTAATTCTTCCAACTCAAAGACATCTGCTGAAAGTCAAAGTTACCCTGCTACATGATTCATCTTCTTCAAAGCCACTGAGTCAAGTCAGAATCACTGTGTCTTAAAACTTTGGTTGGATGACTTACATATTCTGTAAGAAGTAACTATAACTCAACAAACAAAATAGATATAAAACTAGAATCTTAATTGAAAAATGGCATGTTTCTCCATCATTTTCATATAGTCAGCATGCCCATCTGAAATGTAATATTTCATTTGTAAACACTGCTACCTTTCCCACTGAAGCTTGTTATTCTGATGAATCAAAATTTAACTGCTTTCATTCAGTTGATGGTTAATGAAAGTTCTGAAGATTATTCATCATTATCTGTAGAAAAAGGAAAAAAAAATTAACTCACTCGCTGAAAATCAAGCTCTGTGTATTTACTTGGTAAAAAAGTCATTTTTTGGTCACGCTAAAGAAAAAGAGCCTTAATGTATGGAGTTTTTATTATAATATCACACACTCCTTATAAATCATGCAAACAATACAATAATTAAGTGGGAAGCAAAAATCACCTATAAGCCAAAGACAACCAAGGCTAATAATTTTATATAAAACTTTCCAAACTGCTTTACTCTGCATACACAAATATGCTTTAAAAAATTACAACAATGCAGTTGTGAGACACAACTTTTTGCCTTTAAAACACATAATGGATGAAAAGATGGATAAATAAGTGCTAAAGGAAGATTATAAAATGCTAATGGCAGAATCTAGGTGGTGGACATATGTGAGGTAACTGTAAAACTGTTTCAACGTTTTTGTATCATAAAAATTTTACAATAGAGCATTGAAAAAGAATAAATTATGGGTAAGTTTCACGACAGTTTCAATGGCTGTGTAGTATTTTTTGGATATAGTGTATTTAAATTAACCATTTGTGTTTAAAGACTTTGTGGTTATCTCCAATTTTTCATTAGCCTAAGAAACACTAAGGAATAAATTAAACAGACTGTTTAATTTAACCTGAAGGATGAAGAGTCTGAATATGAACAGAGCTAGTTTGATACTCTCCACAGATTCACTCAAATGTGATCATTTTTATGGCCTCATGCCATTAACTTCCACATGCCATATGGAAAGGGCCCCCTGAGATCCAAATATTGTAAAAGTTACTCAGCGTGCTTTCAGTCTATTATAGGACTGTTTCATAAAATGGAGTTCACGATCTCAAATAAGTCAAGAATATACAAGTGTCAGATAATGTTTATATTTTCATTTCGATAAAAATAATTATTTATATATAGAAAAAAACCACATGTTCCATAACAGTAATTCACAATGGACAGACATTTTCAAAGACTAAGATGCGTTTTTCACTGAGGTCTATGGACTTAGATTCTTGGAGTCTGAAAAAGTATTTTCCTTTTTAGAGGAATTCACTTGTTACTTCAGTTGGAGGAACACTATCATAGTTTGTTCTTTTCAAGAATCACTGGACATTTTTCCTTGTTTCAATTCCAGGAAATGCTGTCCTCTGAGTAACTTACACATTTTGTCTCAAGTAATTAATTAGGCTAATTAATTAGGTTTCCTGCTTTGCTACCAAGATCAGCACCAAACTGGTGCTGATTATTATTTTCCCAAATTGTAGAGATTCTTTGACTATGAGCTTGTGTTTCTACTTGGCTTAATATTATATTGCTTGCACTCATTTGCCTAATATGTTGACTTTTCCAAACACTTGTTTTTAACTTAATTTCATCTTCTCTATGTATGTATGTATATATATATATGTGTGTATATATGTATGTACACAGACTGTACTATATATAATGTAGTCATCTTTTTTGGCTGAGCAAGATGGAATATAAATAAATCTTATGAAAATGTCTAGGGCCAAATTAAGCATCAACATTTTAAATCCTCAACTTCTGTCTACAAATCATACCTTTAAAGTAACAGTATTAATTTTGACAAATATTTTTAGAAATGAATTCTTGTCCAAAATGGGCTTCCCTTGTGGCTCAGCTGGTAAAGAATCTGCCCGCAACGCAGGAAACCTGGGTTAGGAAGATTCCCTGGAGAAGGGAAAGGCTACCCACTGTATAGTACATGGGGTCGCAAAGAGTTGGACACGACTGAGCTACTTTCACTTTCACGTTCAAAATATTCAGAATCAGTTTATAAACTCACTGTAAAAATTAGGCTCATTACTGCATGGTAAGATACTTAAAACAAAAAGATCACATATTATTTATCTTGATTACCTACTTTATTTACTAAACTTGATTGCAAGTAACTTTAAGCTTTTCTCAAAAAAATTGAAAGCTCTCAGAATGGATATGTATCAAGAAAGACAATCAAAAGAATATGGTATATAAGATGTCAGGGAATTTATGAAAGAGAAGTTTCAAGACATTTTGTGTAATGGAGTATTTTCATTAGAATAAGTCTGTATCTCTTCTTTGAAGACAGTAAACATTTATTTGGATAAGTACGTTCTTGTATTTTTTCCCCAAAGTGGTATTATTGCCCACTGACTTCTTTTTTTTAATAAAGAAGAGATCCCTTAAATTTCTATTGACAGGTTCCATAGCAACCACTGTGAGTATGAAACATGATTCTGTTTGTGCCTGTCTATCTGTGATAATTCTTAACTACTACATAATCAGGCACACAGGCAGCACGAACTATTATAAAGGAAGTTGGTTTACATTCAATTGGTTCCTTGCCGCTAATGGCCTGGCAGTTACTCTGTGGGCTTATGAAGAAAAGTAATGAAAATGCAGTAGGTTTTAAAGCTGTAAGAGTACTTACTGTACCTGAAAGATTTTCTAGTTTTGATTTAACAATAACTATTAGAATTTTAACAAGACTTTTACCTCCATTAAAGCAATTCAAGAAAGATTTTTTGCTGAGCTTACAGTCAATGTAAATAAGTCTACATAAAGTCTCTCCCAAAATAAAATACTCTTGAATTCTGATTTTAGCAAACTTAATTTTTCATGAGTCCATATACCACATATTTTAATAAAATCCTGCCTCTGAAATAGGTCATCTGAGCACTCCTCTGAACATGCAGTCCAGGTTCTCACCTCCTCATGCCCAAATGCCTCTACCGTTTCCATCAAGTGCTCCTTCCCATCTCGCTACGGCTGCAACACATGGCACCATGGCCAGACTTCTCACCATGAAGTGCTTCTTCCACTACACTGTCCTTTCACTTCTAAATCCTTCACTGGTTTCATCCATGTGTCTTAAACATGTCACAGTGTCTCATCACAAAGACTAATTTTCCACAGGAAGCTCCTAGTATGGCCAGTCTGTCCTAACACAGTAATTGCTGTTTTTTTCTTTTCCCCACAAGTCACATCCTCTACGTCTCTTTTCATTTCTCCCAACCCAACCTCCCTTCTCTAGCCCCTACTGCACTGAAAACATTTCAGGATGAGCATTTTATGTATGGCTTTACACCTTCTTTCCTATGTCTTTTTCCTAAGGACACGGTACGCAACATGTCATGCCCTTCACTGGCCACAAAAATGGAGTGCCAGGCACCCAGGAGCCTCCATAAACACTCTGAAAAGCCACCACAGTGCATGACACGGGAGGTCACACTCCGTCTGAGAGCAAATGAAACAAACGTGAGACAAAATAAATCACTTCCTGTTACATGACCAGCTTGTCATAGAATCGGGACTATAACTCTGGTCTCTAGATTCAATGTTTAGTGTTCTGCCATGACCAAGTGAATGACAAAAAATATTCTTTAATAACTTTTAATAAAGTCAACACATTCTGAGTGATTCTATAAGTAAATATTTTTGAAATATAAAAATGGTTTACACTCAAATCATGATAGATGAACTGCACTTACTGTCAACAGAAGACATTACATTTGGTACTATTTAGAAGAAATTTTATATATGTGTCTAAAAATTTAATTCCACCTCCTTGATAAGAAAGTATGCTAATTTCTAGAGCTGTCCAAAAAGGAGGCTTTTTAAAAATCTCAATTCAAATGTTACTTGCAAATTAAATTATTGACTTAAAAAACAAGCCAATAAAAGTTTATCCCAGAATCCAATAACTGTATCCTTATACAGTTAATTGCTTAAAAGTACTAGATATTATAAAATATAACGATGTGAGGAAATCTTACCTTCTTGATAGGCTCCATCTGCCATGACTAAATGAAGAATCTTGGCATAAAGATGCTGATGTTCATTTCCCAAAATATTCTGAACTATTGTTGAACAAATCTCAATATTTTCATCTTCGTCTTCATGAACAGCCTATACCAAATTTCCAAATATAAATATTTGAATGTTAACCTTCTCTAATTGGAGGCTTTATTATTTCCAGTAAGTCTTCTGATCAAGAAAAATCACTGCCATTTCACTACTAATTCAAACACAGAATATTTCAAAATTAAATTAAATGTTTTAGCTGACATTTTACTTGCCTTTATTTTTTCATAAACCTCAAAGAACTTTTCGAAGCCTATTTCCTGTTCCAGGTGAAGCCTCAGTTCCTCTAAATGATTAAAGACACTATCGTATTCACATTCACTAGTTATCTCCCCATCACTGTTATCTAAAAAACATAAATAAAAAGAAGACATTTCATGATTTAAAAGACTGAATAAAATAATTCTTGCCATAACTGATTCTACTCCCGTGATAAGGGAATACTGTCATTGGGACAGACTACTTGTACTTTCAATATAAAGTTTCTGTCATTATAATACTTGTGTATATAGTTAACCAATGTATTTATATATAAATGTCTTTAATAACAATGATACTTTAGAAATGTTTTCTTTCACAGACATTAGCAGTAAATCAGGTTAAGAATAAAAACATTCTAAGAGATGTCAGCCACTCATGTACACCTGTGGTGGATTCATGTCAATGTATGGCAAAACCAATACAGTACTGTAAAGTAAAAAAATAAAATAAAATAAAAAGGAAAAACATACCCATATATTCTATACTGAGGCAACCGATCCTAACTACTACTTTTAAAAACTTGATATTAAATATGGGGCAAAACATTAAAGAGCATGCAGCTGACCTAAGATACGTATCATAAAACTTGGAAGGCATCTAAAAAGGATTATAAATGCTTTATAAGTTTTATGTCATGTACATGCTCAACCAAAGTAATTTGAAAAATTCTAATAAAAGAAAAATTAATTAAATATTATTCCGTTTCACATTATCTCTTCTTCCCAAATAAATCATTGTTTAAATACACAATTTTTCTGTGCATCTTAGGGTCAATGATATGAATAAGGAACTGTTTTCAAATCAAAAACAAAGTATCAAGGTTTTAAAAACTGCTTTTAGTTTAATCCTGCTGGTTGAGCACTATATGTGGAAGTCCTTTGTAAAACACAAACAGCTAAGAAAATTAAGTTCCCATCTTTAGTACCAGGAAAATAAGTCAAGAAGTGAAGGATAATAGAATAAAACTGGTTCAAAAGAGCATTTCCATACTTTGTTGTTGTTACAGTTTAGTCACTAACCCATGTCCAGTTCTTTGCAAACCCACGGACTATAATAGCCCACCAGTCTCCTCTGTCCATGGGGTTTCTCAGGCAAGAATACTGGAGTGGGTTACCATTTCCTTCTCCAGGGGATCTTCCTGACCCAGGGCTGGAACCCACGTCTCCTCCACTGGCAGGTAGGTTCTTTACCACTGAGCCTTATTTTAGTGGAAAAGAAATGGAGCAATGATGCGTGCACACTGTGAGAAAGAGTGAACAAAAGTCAGGGATGCAGAGCAGGGTCAGCCTTATTCAAGGATGGAAGTGGCTCGTGTCAGAGGTCAGAGAGAGACACTCTGTTCGATGTCAGGGCCGCCACGCACCCGAGTGCCACTCCTCATTGAGGGCGCTCTCGCTGCTGGGGTTGTCATCCTCCTCGCCCGCATCCGTGCCGTTGGCAGCCTGCTCAGCGTCATCACTGGTCTTCAAGCCCGACTCCTCCTCTTCGCTGTAGTCCTCCCCTGGCTGCTCCCGCAGCAGCTGCTCCATGGAGGCTTGGAGCTCCTGTAAGTCTGTGTCAGCCTCTTCAAACACACTGAAATTTAAAAATTACAATATCACCAAAACTTTTCTTTATTCTGAAATTTTACTTCAACTCAATATGCACACACTCCTTTCCACTTAAAAGTACTCGTTGTGATCTGAAAAACACCTATTAGTAGTATTTAACAAAGGAAATAAGTATTCACACAACTGATAAATAAAGTATACAACACATGTTCTGGAAATACATAAGCCAAAAGATGGCTTATATAAAGCTGTCCTGATTTGTCAAAGAGAATCATGTAACTATCAACATTATTAATTCCTTAAGTTTTAAAAAATGTTTCAACATTTAAGGGCCAGACTAAATATTCTATTTTCATATAGTTTTAAAGGTTCAGTAAAATCTTGGTGTGGATGTATGAGAGCTATGCACCAACCTCACTGGGGTGGAGGTGAGGGGGTCATGCTGCCTTCTACTTTCATTCAATTACAAATGTGGAAATGAACTGATTTACAAAAGTAAGATCTTACATTCATATAATACCTTAATTTCTAAAGCGGTTTATCCTATTATTTAAATTTTATCCACACAAAATTCACTTTAGAAACGAGAACTATGAATCAAAGTGCTCAAGTGACTTGTCAAAGCCACACAGTCAATAAATGACAAATACGAGACTTAGTGCTAGGCCTTCTGCTCACTTCTACAAGATCCCAGAAGCACTCAGCAACTCCATTCCTGAGGAGCTGCTCTCTCTCCTTGAGGCAAGCAAATGGAAAAACCTGTAGGCTAAGAGTTAATTCGAGTGCTAGATGCACAAAGTCCTCTGAAAGATGAGGGACCCATATTGAGGATTTCAACTTGCACAAAAGCAATATTAAGCAGAACACAAGACTGATGAAGGCCTTTCTTAAAGTTTAGACTCTAATGAAATAAACAAGTATTTACTGAAGAACTAAAATAATATTATTATGAGACTGTATATAAAACTTTCATTAACAGAAAAATAATTTTTAATGCAGAAATATCTTTATTTTGTACTTATGTGTACAAACACCTACACTGTGACATTGCAGTAGCTACAGAAAAGCTAACGTTATGATCTCATCAGAATGAGGAAGAGAGAGAGTGTCTAATCGTTTGGATCATCCTTCTCAGAGCATTTAGCCTCGCATTTCATTATCATACGAACATACCAGGCACATCTACTAGGTACCACTGCAGTCCAAGGGACTGTCAAGAGTCTTCTCCAACACCACAGTGCAAAAGTATCAAATCTTCAGCACTCAGCTTTATTTATGGTCCAACTCTCACACCCATACATGACTACTGGAAAAACCATACCTTTGACTAGACTGCTTTTTAATATGCTGTCTAGGTGGGCCTTAGAAAGCATCACTACAAACAAAGATAGTGGAAGTGATGGAATTCCAGTTGAACTATTTCAAATTCTGAAAGATGATGCTGTGAAAGTGCTGCACTCAATATGCCAGTAAATTTGGATAACTCAGCAGTGGTCACATGACTGGAAACCATTAGTTTTCATTCCAATCCCAAAGAAAGGTAATGCCAAAGAATGCTCAAACTACCGCACAACTGCACTCATCTCACACACTAGTAAAGTAACGCTCAAAATTCTCCAAGCCAGGTTTCAGCAATACGTGAACCGTGAACTTCCTGATGTTCAAGCTGGTTTTAGAAAAGGCAGAGGAACCAGAGATCAAATTGCCAACATCCGATGGATTATGGAAAAAGGAGGAGAGTTCCAGAAAAACATCTCTTTCTGCTTTATTGACTATGTCAAAGCCTTTGACTGTGTGGATCACAATAAACTGTGGAAAATTCTAAAAGAGATGGGAATACCAGACTACCTGACCTGCCTCTTGAGAAACCTATATGCAGGTCAGGAAGCAACAGTTAGAACTGGACATGGAACAACAGACTGGTTCCAAATAGGAAAAGGAGTACGGCAAGGCTGTATATTGTCACCCTGCTTATTTTACTTATATGCAGAGTACATCATGAGAAACGCTGGGCTAGAGGAAGCACAAGCTGGAAATCAGGATTGCCGGGAGAAATATCAGTAACCTCAGATATGCAGATGACACCACCCTTATGGCAGAAAGTGAAGAGGAGCTGAAGATCCTCTTGATGAAGGTGAAAGAGGAGAGTGAAAAAGTTGGCTTAAAGCTCAACATTGGGAAAACTAAGATCATGGCATCTGGTCCCATCACTTCATGGGAAATAGATGGAGAAACAGCAGAAACAGTGTCAGACTTTGTTTTTTTGCGCTCCAAAATCACTGCAGATGGTGACTGCAGCCATGGAATCAAAAGACGCTTACTCCTTGGAAGGAAAGTTATGACCAACCTAGATAGCATATTCAAAAGCAGAGACATTGCTTTGCCAATGAAGGTCCGTCTAGTCAAAGGTATGGTTTTTCCAGTGGTCATGTATGGATGTGAGAGTTGGACTGTGAAGAAGGCTGAGCACTGAAGAATTGATGCTTTTGAACTGTGGTGTTGGAGAAGACTCTTGAGAGTCCCTTGGACTGCAAGGAGATCCAACCAGTCCATTCTGAAGGAGATCAACCCTGGGATTTCTTTGGAAGGAATGATGCTGAAGCTGAAACTCCAGTACTTTGGCCACCTCATGCAAAGAGTTGACTCATTGGAAAAGATTCTGATGCTGGGAGGGATCAGGGGCAGGAGGAGAAGGGGATGACAGAGGATGAGATGGCTGGATGGCATCACCGACTCGATGGACGTGAGTTTGAGTGAACTTCAGGAGCTGGTGATGGACAGGGAGGCCTGGTGTGCTGCGATTCATGGGGTTGCAAAGAGTTGGACACGACTGAGCAACTGAACTGAACTGAACTAGGTTGGTCATAGCTTTTCTTCCAAGGAGCAAGTATCTTTTGATTTCATGGCTGCAGTCACCATCTGCAGTGATTTTGCAGCCCAGCAAAATAAAGTTTGTTACTGTTTCCATTGTTTCCCCATCTATTTGCCATGAACTGATGGGACCGGATGCCATGATCTTAGTTTTTTGAATGTTGAATTTTAAGCCAACTTTTTCCTTTTAATAAGATTAAGATCTTTTATGAAACGAGCAGTGAAAAAACTGTCTTGGGGACTTTAAAATCTGGTCCTGAATTTTTCTTTTTAGTAGATTTTTTGGATAAATTACCATATAAAGTTTGGATCAAAAAATATGTTTCCCAAAGAAAAATGTCAAGTGAAATTTCCCTAGATGCATATGGAGTAGCTTTCTTAGAAAAAACTTAGTTTTCAAATTTTCAAAATAATATTAAAAGCTTCTAACTTTTAATTTGAAAATAAAATTGTTATCAACCAGTCATTAAAAGAATATCCACAAATAAGCTATAGCTACTCAGATAGAAATTGATTACTTACAAAAATTTTTTGGAAAAATACTGTTACCCAGGATTTTGTCAACCACAGAAGTGCTGAAATGTTGCCCTATTTTTCAACTGGCTTAATAAAAATACAACATAAAGTGCTTAAAGAGCAACCATAGCCAAGCAGAAGCAAAGATAAAAAGGTGACTTTTCCTCCAAATTTTGAGGGTACCAGCTAAAATCTACAGAACTCTATGTGAAAAAAAGTCAACTTTTATTTTTAGCTTGCTATGTTGCATGGCTTGTGGGGTCTTACGTTTCCAACCAGGGATTAAACTTGGGCCCCTGGCAGTAAAAACGTGAAGTCCTAACCACTGGACCACCAAGGAATTCAAAAGTCAACCTTGAAAAGATAAACTCTGGTTAGAAATTTAGACTTTTGGACTCTGAGGGAGAGTGAGAGGGTGGGATGATTTGGGAGAATGGCATTGAAACATGTATATTATCAGGTAAGAAACGAATCGCCAGTCTATGTTTGATGCAGGATACAGGATGCTTGGGGCTGGTGCATGGGGATGATCCAGAGAGATGATATGGGGTGGGAGGTGGGAGGGGAGTTCATGATTGGGAACTCATGTACACCTGTGGCAGATTCATGTCAACATATGGCAAAACTGATACAGTATTGTAAAGTAAAATAAAGTAAAAATAAAAATTTAAAATAAAAAAATAATAAATAAATTAAATAAATAAAAATAAAATTAAAAAATCTATGAACTTTCAGAAGTTGAACAATCCATGTTAGCAACACCCAAATCAATCAATCAATATGTTATTCCTACCCTAAAGGAGACCTCCAGTTATTTCCCTTCAAAGAGTAACCAGCATCCTCACTGGCAATGCATGAGATAGGTCAAAAACAAAAACAAAAGACATAGGGTAGCTGGAAGGATATTAAAAACAAAACAAAAACAAAAAACAAGAGCCATGTATATACTGCCTATGAGAACCTCACCTCTCAGATATAAAGATATGCATAGACTGAAAGTGAAGGTATGGAAAAAGATATTCTATGTATATGGAAAATAAAAGGAAACTGGGACAGCAATACTCGAGTTAAATGAAATAGACTTTCAAACAAGACTGTAATAGGAACCAGAAAGGGCATTACATGATGATAAAGAGGTCAGTCCAACAAAAGGATGTAACCTTTATAAATCTTCATGCATCTAACATGGGAACACTGAGACATAATAAACAGACTTTTGGACTCAGTGGGACAAAGAGAGGGTGGGATGATTTGAAAGAATAGCATTGAAGCATATACACTTCCGTATGTAGAACAGATAGCCAGTGGGAGTTTGATATATGACACAGGGCACCCAAAACTGGTGCCCTGTGACAACCTAGAGGAATGAGGTGGGGCGAAGAAGGGGGAGGGACATTCAGAAGGGAGGGGATGCATGTATGTCTATGGCCAACTCATGTTGATATATGGCAAAAACCATCACAATATTGTAATTAATAAATAAAAAATATTAATAGCAATAAGGGAGAAACAGACAAAAAAAAAAAACAACTAACAGGCAAGCCTTAAGAAAAACAAAAACAGAAAACAAAATGCATCAGATACAGTGTTCTTGGCTCAAGAATTATAGGGAGAAAAATTGTGAGACTGGTACCAAGCTTTCAATCAGATCAAAACATACATTCTTTCTATGGAAAGGCAGAGGTAAAAAGGAGAAACTTAAATTCCATGGGGTTGCAAAGAGTCGGACACGAGTGAGCGACTGAACTGAACTGGACTGAAATTTCAAAAGATCAAAAAATAAATCATAAAAACAGTAACATTTGGCAACCTACTTTCCTGGTGACTTGAATACACTTTTCAACCTCTCTGGTTTTATTTCCCCAAAAGGTCAGCAGCATGTGTCAGATGCTGAGCAGGCTGACTGGCATCAGGGGAGGTGAAGGGTGTTATTGTCTAAGCACTGCCAGTTCCTGCCGCTTTTAGAAGTGTTGGTTAAATTTTCCTCCAGGCTTAAGTAAGATTCATCAGGAATCAATAAGGAGGGAATTTAGTGAAAACAATTAAGTTACATGTAGAACTCACATGGGAGTATGTGTGTGTGCATGCATGCGCGCGCGCACACACACACACACACACCCCTATTCCACCTGGTAACTCCCCATTGCTGTGGTTTGGAGTCACACCCAGCGGAGATGTGTGGACAGAGCTTTCTGGCATCTCCCTGTGGAAGAGCAGTGAGTGCTTTCCAGTTTCCCACTGCAGTCTCTGCACTATGTGGCCTCACACTACAAACAGTCATCACCTTGCTGACATTCACTCAGTGAAGCACCAGCCATGTCAAGCATTGTGATGGGTGCTCAGGGGCCAATAACAGAGAACTTCCTGGTGGTCTAGTGGCTAAGAATCCACTGCCAATGCAGGTGACATGGGTTCAATCCCTGGCCCAGGAAGATCCCATATGCCGTGGAGCAACTCAGCCCGTGAGTCACAACTAATGAAACCATGTCCCTAGGGGCCATTTCCCGGAGAAGGCAATGGCACCCCACTCCAGTACTCTTGCCTGGAAACTCCCATGGACAGAGAAGCCTGGTAGGCTGCAGTCCATGGGGTCGCAAACAGTCGGATACGATTGAGCGACTTCACTTTCACTTTTCACTTTCATGCATTGGAGAAAGAACTGGCAACCCACTCCAGTGTTCTTGCCTGGAGAATCCCAGGGACAGGGGAGCCTGGTGGGCTGCCGTCCATGGGGTTGCACAGAGTCGGACACGACTGAAGCGACTTAGCAGCAGCAGCAGAGGCCATTTCCATAATAAGAGAAGCCACCAAAATGAGAAGTACTCACACCTCAATGACAAGTAGCCCCTGTTGTTACAACTAGAGAAAGCCCATGTGCAGCAACAAAGACCCAGCAAAGACAGAAATAAATCAATAAAATTAAAATTAATGAATAATTAAAATTAATAAATAAAAATTAAAACTAAAAAGAATAAAAATGGGGGAGAACACAATGGTGACCATGTCGTTACATTCCTCAAGTGAAGTTAAGTTACAGTATTTAGAGGCAGACACACATACCAAAGTTTACTTCACTGTACTTTAAATATGTTGTAAAAAGTTAAAGGAGTAGTGAAAGGTCAGCTACTGATTATGCTTGAAAAGTATGGGGGAGTCACCCTCTCTAGAACATGTGTACACTCAGAAATCCTGTTAGAGTCGGTATCTAAAGGTAATTGTGCTCACATGTCTTCAGAGTCTGACGGTCCTTCCTTAACATGCTCATCTTCCATTTCAAGATTGTCCTGACGTCCATCTCCCACGATGGGAACATCCATCAGTGTTCTGAACAGTTTGGAGAGGTCTGGAAGTGAACATGTCCGCAACATCTGAAAAAAAGCAACATTTCTTATTAGGAGTGAGACAGTGAGAAAATTAAAACGAAAGGAAAAAATCAGAAAACTGGAGCTAGTAATAATTTTGTTAAATATATATATGCATCAACCACCCATTTAGAGCTAAAAGCGTCTCAATCTAAGCTGAGAATCTACTTCTCTTAAACTTTAGCTCAGTATTTTATCAAAGATGAAACTAAGCCTGTGAATGAGTTCTGCTTGGGTTTCTCTGAGAAGTGGCCTTTACAAGTCACAGAGGATCTTTATCTGGGGAGCACACATGGAGTGGAGCTGGAGCTGAGTCAGGACTTTCTCACTCACGGCTCTCCATCCCTCTGCCATGGCATGTCTGCTGATTCTTCCTTTCACTTTCTGAAAAGTACACTGTCCAAGATGCTCTGTGTGCTTTTGTCCCAAACTGGCTAAGTACCATCCCACACAAACTGGTTGCCCTTTCTATTACTTTATCTTACTGGTCAACACTGATTAAATTAGAGTCCTTCAATTAGAGCAAAGAAGTTCCCACTATTGCCTCCCTGAACAATGGACTGCGAGTGGTACCCTTCCCACCAGAAAAGATGGCTGGAAAGACAGGCACTTGATGTTCATGCTGAGAAGCACCGGGAACAATGGGGTGAAGAGGAACTGAGCACACTGAGATGAGAAAGAACAGCACAGTGGAGGTACTTAAAATGTGAATTAGTACTGCACCAGGCCAGAATAATAGGAATAGCCCCTGTCCAGCACTCTCAACAATCAGAGTGAAGGACAGACAGGGCTATGATACACACATCTAGAGAAGTCAGTCTCAGGGCTGGGTCAACCCTACAGGAATCTGTAAGACCTGAAACATGACTGTTAAGGCCCAGATAAGATCCAAACACTAGATGGGAGACTGTGCAGAACACACAATGTTAACTGAGTAAGAAAAGGTATGTACTTGGCCAAATCTACTGGTACAAACTCCTTTTGAGAATAAAAAAGAATAGATTTCTATTATTTGAAGATAATTTACATATTACAGCACACAAGAGGAAAAAAAATGGTTATGTGGTACAATATGGTACAGATACATACTGCCTGGTTAAAGTATTTAACAATGGTTCTGTCAGCAGAATTTACACTTGACTTCTTTGTTGTTCTAATGGTTTGAGCCACGTATATTAGAAACCCAGAGGCTGCAAAACATGCAGTCAGTAACAGTTTACCCAGATATATGCTGATCAATAAAAACAAACAGCATGTATGCATCATATATTTAAATACAAGGGGACCACACAAAGGGATACAGTATTTTTTAAGCTGATATAATTTTTAGCCCTGGTAAAATCACCTCAATTCTAGTTTCCTTCATTAAAATAAACTTCATAGCCCAACACAAAATAACAGAATTGGAAAGAAATTTCAAGTGGTATGTACTTCTCGGAACAGGTTTACACACTCATCAATCCAACAGTTCCTACAGGTCCTGTATTTAAAATCCTAATAGTCACAGTCTTTTCTGACAGCTTATCAATGTTTCAGACAGGATATTCATCTTCATTCATCTTCATACAGAGGAACTTTATATAAGAACACTTTCAGTTCTGTAATTCTGAGTCTACTAGATCTTTTTCATACTGTTTCAATAATATTCTATAGTTCTGACGTTCACAGAAAGAAATCCTCCTGAAAATAGCTACTAATCCAGAACATGTTGCCTGAAATCTTACCTCATTTCTAGTTAGACTAATTTTTTCCATAATTTTTTGTAGCATAATTTATGCAGCAAACATTTGGTACCATTATAAATCCTCTCAGATTGTGAGAAGATCTCATCTTTATGGAAAGCAAAGTTTTAGAAGACCTCAAAACATTTTTAAAAATACAGTTCTTTTAGATTTCTCATCCTTGGTTCTATTTTTTCTTGACAATGAAGACAACCATGTAAAAAGTGAATGAATTAAGTACTAGTTGCACTAATTAGAACTTCACATGAAATGCTACTTAATTCTATCAACTTAGTTTTTCATCTGTAGTATTTTTCATATAAAATTATGTATTATTCTCCAACTATACTACAAAATTGTTCATGATGAGCACATTTGTTTAACGTCTACCTATTGCAATTCAACTATAACACTAAACCCCCAAAATAGCTTCTACAAATATTTGCTCACTTCAACCCATAAACAAGGCTAAAAATGGAATTAAAACATTAAAACATCATGAACACTTAACAAAGGCAAAAATGGACATTATCTAAGAACTGATAGTTTAGCAAATCAAAAGAAGACATTTAAGGACTTGTGCTCTTTGTGAACTGTACATTAATACTTCCCCTGACTCTGTATTTGCTGTACCAAGGCAAGAAATTCTCAAGTTTTTATAGAGATCAGTCTTCCACTCTACTCCCCATTTGAGAAAGTATCAGTGGAACACATCTGGTCTCTCTGAAGCCCTTATTCACTATCCCATTAGATAAGGAAGGTCTAGTGGGAAGGACAAGCAGGTTTTCCATTGGGCAACCTAGTGTTTATCCTTATGTACCTCAGATTGTGAGATCTCATCTTTAAACGACTTTATCTTGACCCATTACAAATTTACCTTCAATAATCATTTCTGTGTTACACTTTCAATTCTATTGATATTCTGTTACAATTGTCTTATGAAAGCCGCCACTTTATATACGGTGTTTCCTATCAGAAACAATACAGCTAGGAAGACAGTGTAAGTCTAGATCTAGCGGAAATGCTCCTTCAAAGTAAAAGTGAAATTAAAATGTTTTTAAATAAAAGTTGAAAAAAATTCATTACCAACAGGGCTACCTAAGAGGTGTTAACGAACTTCTTAAAGTGATAGAAAAATAATGTGTATCTGCTCAGTTGCTCAGCTGTGTCTGACTCTTTGAAACCCCATGGACTGTAGCCTCCCAGACTCCTCCGTTCATGGGATTTCCCAGGCAAGAATACTGGAGTGGGTTGCCATTTCCTCCTCCAAGGGATTCTCCTGACCCATGTATTGAACCCACATATCTTCAAATTCTACAGTAAGTGATGAAGAATGGTTAACAGGTAAATATAAAAGACTTCCTATCATAATTTTCACTTTCCCTAAAAGATAATAGAATGCTTAAAGCAAAAATATAGAAATGTATTACGGAATTTATCATACATGAAGAAATAAAATACATGACAATGCCACAAAGGACAGGCAAGAGAGTGGAAATGGAAATGGACTGTTGTAAGGTTCCGATGCTATAAATGAAGTGGCATGATATTATCTGAATAGAGACTGTGATAATCTAAAGACGTATACTGAAAACTGAGAAGTCTACCAAAAACAAACAGTAGAGAGAAAACACTAAACAACTCAATCAAAAAGGGAGAATAAAAGCAAAAAAGGAACCAGAAAGAAATAAGACAAATAGAAAAGAAAGAGCAAAATGATAAGTTTAATCCAATCATACTGATAATGTAAAAAATTACATTAAATATAAATGACCCAACCACTTTGATTAAATGACTGTCATATGGTTAATAAGCAAGACTCAACTACATGACAAGTACAAAAAATCTATATGAAATAAGTCTGATTAAAAGGAAAGGATGTAGGGACTTCCATGGTGGTCCAGTGATTAGGAATTCACCTGCCAATGCAAGGAACACAGGTTCGATTCCGGTCTGGGTGGATTCCACATGGTGCGGAACAACTAAGCCTGTGTGCCACAGGTACTGAAGCCTGCCTGCCAGGAGCCCATGCTATGCAACAAGAGAGGCCACTGTAATAAGAAGTCTATGAACTGCAAGGAAGAGTGTCCCCCCTTACCACACCTAGAGAAAGCCTGTATGTACCAACAAAGCCCAGATCACCCAATAAGTAAAGAAATAACCTTACACAAAAATATAAGTTAAAAAATAAAGGATGTAAAAATCTATTCCTTGTAAACACTAAGCATAAGGAAGCTAGAATGACTATATAATTAAAACCAGGAGGCAAAGTACATTTCAGAACAAAGGGGTAGGTCTAGGGATAGAGTGAGTTATTTCATAATGATAAAGGGGTCAATTTATTAAGAAGATATTATTAATTTATATTCAATTGACTGGAAATTTCAACAGTGCTTTCCCAGTAGTTGATAAACAAGCAGAAAGAAAAGAAAGGATACAGAAGACTTGAACCACACTATCCCACAGAGACTTCCTAACAATAAATATATCAATTCATCCAGAAAACAGAACAAAACTAAATTCTTACTCACTCCATAACAGAGCTTCAAAATACATAGAGCAAAAGCTGCCAGAACTGAAAGAAGAAACGTATAATTATACAAGTATAGTTAAAAATTTCAATATTCTATTCTCAGCAACTAAGAGTTAATGTGAAAGTATTAAAGACCAAAAAAAAAAAAAAAATCAGTAAAGACAAAGAAAGCATGAACACCAACACTGGACTTAATTCTTGACATTGACAGAACAATTCATCCAACGACAGAAGAATCCACACCCTCTTAAGGAGATCTGTTAGTAGCAGTTACTGCAGCAAAGGAAACTGGAGAGTGACACAAGATATGCCAGAAGGCAACAGATAAAATAATTATAAAAGAAGAGTGTATTTCAACTGTTGAAAGAAAAGGGCATAGGAGATCTGCTGGTAAGTGATGATCTTGGCAGCAGCAGCTTCAATGGAGGAGTGGCTCACAGCCACACTATGATGTCCTGGGAAATGAGGAGAGGGGAAAAAGCAAAGACACACAAAAAGCTGTTGGGTGTGAGCTGAAGGGGATGTGAGCTGAGGGGGATGTGAGCTCCTGGAAGTTTACCGTTCATGATGGGAACCATCAGAGCATGGGTATGGATGGAATGGCCCATCTCAGAGAAAGAAGTTCACAACACAGGCCAGAGAAGAAAAAAGAGGCAGCTTCCTCGAGAGGCTGAGGGAGGTTAGGCTCCAAAGATTAAGAAGAATTTCCTTTAATAGAAAAAAAGGACACAAGCACAGAATGACTTAACATTGAAAAAAAAAGAACTTTGGGGAATTTCCTGGCGGTCCAGAGGTTAAGGCTCCCTGACACCCCTGAAGTGAGGCACAGATTCTATCCCTGATCAGGGAACTAAGATCCCACATGCAACATGGCAGGGTCAAAAAGTAAAAAAAGAGAAAAAAGAAAAATACCATCAATATTATAGTTTATCAAAGAAAAATAATAAATGTGAAATACTATTAAATGGATAGTTTTCCATTTGAGGAGCATACTTGCCTTTGGGTTGTTTGCATCAAATAGACCAGTTGAAAGTCCAATCAGCAAGGAATTCTGTTTTTTATTTCTTGGTGGTGAATCAGAGTGAGATCGAAGTGGAAAGGATTCTTCTGGTGAACAGAGAACTGACTGAACCTGAGAAACTGACTTCAGATGCTCAGAATAAACCACTTTATGGAAAAATGGTTCTGGTTGCATAGATTTATCTATATCATGCTTAGAAGGTGGAGAATCATCCACTCCAGGTTCTGTGGAATGAAGGAAAGATTACATGAACAGTCTATACAATACTCAGCTTTCTAAGTGATAATGAAAAAATTCAGTATTTAACATGAATTATAGGCAAGAAACTCCATGTCTACCAGAAAAACAAAATCAAAATATATATGTGATTTCACTACCTTACAAATAATGTTCAACCCCAGGGTATGTGTTATTATCAGAAAGGAGATTTAATTTGTTAAATACTTCTATTTTATCAGAAGTTAGAAAATGTAGACACAAATCCAAAGACATGTGAGAAAATACCTTTTGAACATTCATACTTAATAGTCCCAATTCAACTTCATTCCTATAGGTAAGATATTAAAAAACTGTACTTCTTATATTTTAATTAATACTATTAGAAATAAGAAGACCACTTATTTAATGTCCTCAGATAATGGCTTAGCTTTGGCAAGCAATTCTTTTTGTTTTGAATATTAAGTAAAATAACTGATCAAAAAGGTTTTATTGCCCACACTGACAAACAATACAGGCTTACAAATGCAGAGTACAGCAACCATAAAAAAGAATGAAACTCTGTCATTTGCAGCTACATAGATGGATGAAGACAATATAATGCTTAGTGAAATAAGTCAGACAGAGAAAGATTAATACTGTATGATATCATTATATGTGGAATCCAAAAAATAATACCAATGAATCTATATACAAAATAGAAACAGACTCACAGACATGGAAAACAAACATGTATAAACCAAAAAGGAGAGGGATGGGGAGGGACAAATTAAGAGTATGGGATTATTATTAATTATAGTAATTATATAACTATTATAATAACTATATAGTTATTAATATAGTGATATATTTTATCAATCATTACCAATTATTATTATTATTATTTGTTTTGTATTCTGCACAAAATAAATAATAATAACCTACTGTCTAGCACAGGAACAATTCCCAGTATCTTGTAATAACCTATAATGGAATCTAACCTGCAAATTAAAAAAATGAATCACTAGGCTATGCACCTGAAGCTAAAACAGTATTATAAATCAACTATACCCCAAAAATGTAATAAAAAATAAATACAGAGTCCAGTGTACTATGCCTATAACATTTTTTAAGTGATTAAGGTGAATGGTAAGCAATGCTCTCTATTAACATACAGTCCAAATGGAACAGGTAGTGCTAACAACCTTCAAGAAAGTAATCAGGCCAGTGCTGTGATGCTCACCTACATGAACCTCACTAAGGTGATCCACACTGCTCAGGGCTTTAGCTTCAGAAAGTTCATTTTGCTGAATGGTGATCCTATCTTCCAACCTGCCATAAATAGATGCATCAGTTACAAAAGCAAAATTTACCTGCAATAAAGGTACTCTCAAACACAGACAAGTAGAGCACAGGTCACTAGCGTCCTGTGATCCCACTTCCAAATATTCTTCTCACTTACAGTGGCCCTCACAAGCACATCCTACCCTTCCAGTCGTTCAAACCTCCACCAGTCAGGCTCATTCACGACACCAGCCTCAACATTCTCATCACAATTGTTCCCAGAGTGAAGCCCCTAGATGCCAGTAACAAATGGGAACCTGTCTGAAATGCAAATTCTCAGGCCTTGCCCTAGCCCTGTGTGTCAGCTTTGAGGGATATGGCTGAGCAAGCTGTATCCCTTTACAGCAAAATGTATCCCATTATAGAAAAATGTTATAATGATTAAGAACTACCACTTTAACCAATCAAAACATCCCGTAATAGCAGAAAACAGAACATGATTATAACATACTGCTGCTGCTGCTGTTAAGTCACTTCAGTCATGTCTGACTCTGTGCAACCCCATAAACGGCAGCCGACTAGGCTCCCCCGTCCCTGGGATTCTCCAGGCAAGAACACTGGAGTGGGCTGCCATTTCCTTCTCCAATGCGTGAAAGTACTATGCAATACTTTGCAACTATTTAAAAAACGAAGTACAGATCTGTGTAACCGGATATGCATCAAGGGTCAAGATATATTATTAAGTAAGTAAAGTAACTTTCAGACCAAATGATATAAAATGGTGTTAGATTTGAAACAATGCTGTTCAGTACAGTAAAATAAAAAGAATAGTTTGTACACAAATGTTTTAACTCTTAAAGGGAGTGACCTGATTTATGTAAAGAACTCACAATTTTTCTCGCAATAAATGCTGGGAACTAAATTCATGTACTATTTGTTAACAAAATTATAAAGACGAGATGAGTATATTCCAAAAGATACCAGTAATTTATTTCTGGGCTTTTGGTTATAGTTCAGTTCAGTTGCTAAGGCATGTTCGACTCTTTGTAACCCCATGGACTGCAGCTCACCACGCTTGCCTGTCCTTCAGCATCTCCCAGAATTTGCTCAAACTCACGTCCATTGAGTTGGTGATGCCATCCAAACATCTCATCCTGTCGCCCCCTTCTACTCCTGCCCTCAAACTTTCCCAGCATCAGGGTCTTTTCCAATGAGTCAGCCCTTTTTATCAGGTGGCCAAAATGTTGGAGTTTCAGCTTCAGCATCAATCCTTCCAATGAATATTCAGGACTGATTTCTTTTAGGATTGACTGGGTTGGTCTCCTCGCAGTCCAAGGGGCTCTCAAGTCTTCTCCAACACCACAGTTCAAAAGCATCAGTTCTTCAGCACTCAGCTTTATGATCCAACTCTCACATACATACCTGACTACTGGAAAAACCAGTTTTAACTAAGCAGAACTTTGTTGGTAAAGCAATGTCTCTGCTTTTTAATATGCTGTCTAGGTTGGTCATAGCTTTGCTTCGAAGGAGCAAGTGTCTTTTAATTTCATGGCTGCAGTCACTATCTGCAGTGATTTTAGAGCCAAGTCCCTCACTGTTTCCACTGTTTCCCCATATATTTGCCATGAAGTGGTGGGACCAGATGCCAAGATCTTAGTTTTCTGAATGTTGAGTTTTAAGCCAGCCTTTTCACTCTCCTCTTTCACTTTCATCAAGAGGCTCTTTAGTTCCTCTTCACTTTCTGCCATAAGGGTGGTGTCATCTGCATATCTGAGGTTATTGATATTTCTCCCAGCAATCTTGATTCCAGCTTGTGCTTCATCCAGCCCAGCATTTTGCATGATGTACTACGGATATAAGTTAAATAAGCAGGGTGACAATATACAGCCTTGACGTACTCCTTTCCCAATTTTGAACCAGTCAGTTATTCTATGTCCAGTTCTAACTGTTTGCTTCTTTACCTGCATATAGATTTCTCAGGAGGTAGGTCAGGTGGTCTGGTATTCCCATCTCTTTCAGAATTTTCCATAGTTTGTTGTGATCCACAGAGTTAAAGGCTCTGGCGTAGTCAGTACAGCAGAAGTAGACGCTTTTCTGGAATTCTCTTGCTTTTGCTATGATCTAACAGATGTTGACAATTTGATCTCTGGTTCCTCTGCCTTTTCTAAATCCGGTTGACATTCTTGGTTCAAGTACTGTTGAAGCTTGCTTGGAGAATTTTCAGCTTTACTTTGCTAGCATGTAAAATGAGTGCAATTCTGTGGTAGTTTGAACATTCTTTGGCATTGCCTTTCTTTGGGATTGGAATGAAAACTGATCTTCTCCAGTCCTGTGGCCACTGCTGAAATGTGCTGGCGTATTGAGTGCAGCGCTTTAACAGCACCATCTTTTAGGTTTTGAAATAGCTCAGCTGGTATTCCGTCACCTTCACTAGCTTTGTTCATAGTGATGCTTTCTAAGGCCCACTTGACTTCACATTCCAGGATGTCTGGCTCTAGGTGAGTGATAACACCATGTGGTTATCTGGGTCCTGAAAATCTTTTTTGTACAGTTCTTCTGTGTATTCTTGCCACCTCTTCTTAATATCTTGTGCTTCTGTTAGGTCCATACCACTTCTGTCCTTTACTCTGCCCATCTTTGCATGAAATGTTCCCTTGGTATCTCTAATTTTCTTTAAGAGATCTCTAGCCTTTTCCATTCTATTGTTTTCCTCTATTTTTTTGCTTTGATCACTTAGAAAGGTTTCTTCTCTCTCCCTGCTTTTCTTTAGAACTCTGCATTTAAATGGGTATATCTGTCCTTTTCTCCTTTTCCTTTTGCTTCTCTTCTCTTCTCAGCTATTTGTAAGGCCTCCTCAGACAGCCATTTTGCCTTTTGCATTTCTTTTTCTTGCCGATGGCTTTTCTTTTTTTGATTATAAGGCAATTTTAATTTTGCTAGTACTTTTTCTGCTGCTGAGTCACTTCAGTTCAGTTCAGTTCAGTTGCTCAGTCGTGTCCAACTCTTTGCGACCCCATGAATCACAGCACGCCAGGCCTCCCTGTCCATCACCAACTCCCAGAGTTCACTCAAACTCATGTCTATTGAGTTGGTGATCCCATCCAGCTATCTCATCCTCTGTTGTCCCCTTCTCTTCCCAATTCTTTGGAATCCCATGGACTGTAGCCTGCAAGACTCCTCTATTCATGGGATTCTCCAGGCAAGAATACTGGAATGGGTTGCTATTTCCTCCTCCAGGAGATCTTCCCGATTCAGGGATCAAACCCACATCTTTTATGTCTCTTGCATTGGCAGGTGGGTTATTTACTACTGGCACCAGGTGGGAAGCCCTATAAACATGAACTCACTCAGTTCATTTCAAATTTAAATAATTTTTTACTTTTTCAGTTTTAAATTTTGAGTAACTCTTATTTTTATTTTAAAAAGTTATTTATTTTTAATCATACAAGTAATATATTTTTTCATTCAAAATGCAATGCTTGATTCCTCAGAAAGGGAAACTAAGGTATGCAGGATAGTTCAATATTAGGTAACCTATTACTTTATTATGTTGATAGATGAGGGAAAACAATTATATGAATTGTTCCACTGATGTCAAAAAGTCATTTGATATAATACATTCCAGACTTTTTAGCCAGCAAAATGAGCAGACACTGCTTGAGCTAGAAATTATAGTCATGCCTAATGATGGTTAACATTAGAAACATTTCACTGAAGTTAAGAACAAGAGAGAGAACCTATTTCCAATATTTAACTGTGTGAAATGTACTAAGTGATGCAACTGGAGAGAAAGAAATGAGTGTGAAAAAACCTGGAAAGACAGAAAGCCATCATTGTTTTCATATGATTGTGTATATGAAACATACAAAAGATTCAACTGAAAGTCTACATGAACAATAGTAGGATACCAATAAGAGAGTGATAACAAAACCAACATAAAGAAAGTGTAAGCTTTCATATATACCACCTTTTAGTTCCACGATCTCACAGAGGAATAGTTATCATTAATAAAATAATCACAAGATGATATAGCCAGGAATAAGCTTACCAATAACAGTGCAGAGCTTAGATGAAAGCTTGAATTGGGCGGGAAGGGGAGGCGACTATCTTTATATACACGCAAATTAACCTCACTAAAGGTTATCCACTGTAGCATCACCTGTCATAGCAACTAGTATAGGAGACTAATTAGAGCTATGGTATATCCATATATTGGAACACTACGTAGCCTTAAAGTAGCAAAAAAGAGGAAGCCCTCTGTGTATTAATATGAAAAAATTCCCCAATAACTGACATAAAATGGTGGAAAAAACTCTGTGCCTTATAATAACAATTATATTTAAAAGTGAAGGTGAAAGGTGCTCAGTCGTGCCTGACTCTTTGTGACCCTATGGACTGTAACCCTCCAGGCTCCTCTGTCTGTGGAATTCTCAGGCAAGAATACAGGAGTGGGTAGCCTTTCTCTTCTCCAGGGGATCTTCTCAACCCAAGGGATCGAACCTAGGTCTCTCACATTGCAGGCGGATCTTTACCATCTGAGCCACAAGGGAAGTCCATTTAAAAGTGAGGGAGACTATATTCCTTCGCTTTTGCTTCTGTATATATTAATCATGTTTGGAAAGAGGACAGAGTGGGAATTTGCTGGGTGGGGACAAAAGTGGGAAACACACCTTTTACTGTATATTTTTATACACTTGCTGATTTCTGAACCTCACAAATGTGATACTTATTCCCAAATTAACTATTTTCATAATTGATTTAATGTAATATTGGGTTACTCCAGTATTTCTGTGAAAGGCATGACATGAAGGGAGCAGGTGTGAAATGCAAGGGAAGACGTGACGTACTCAGCCTCTTCTGCTCCTTCTCTCTCAGTGACCCACATGTCGAGAACGGGTTGGGGCAAACCACCATCTCTGTCTGCTCCACTTGGCTCCTGCAGCACTTCTGCCTCCAAGTCATCAGGCTCTGCAAGGCAAAAACAGGGCAAGAAACAGGTCTCAAAGCAAAATCCACTTAGAGAAAACAGAATAAATCTCTTATAGATGATCATACCTCGTTTTCAGGCTAATGCAGTAACTGCAACAAAACATCAGTAGTTTATCTATAGATCCTTAATCTTACTGTCTTTACACTCTAGTTGTTTCTGAAATAACAGATTTCTGCTTTTGCATTTTCACTGCAATAAAAATACCCAGAAGAAATATAGTGTACTCTGTATTTTTCATTATTATCAAAAAGTTTTTCTTCATTAACATTTCGGTAATATACAAATTGCTTTCTAGACGACATAAAAACTTATAGAATAACACTATCTGTGGCCAGAAATATGGACAGAGAGTAGAATATAATATGATTGATTAGTAACTGATAGGAAAGTTCAATCATAAAAAAAAAAAAAAAAAAAAAAAACCCTCTTACCTGGACTTTCACAGTGAAAAGGTGAATATAACTAGAGTGCTAAACCTATTTTCCTAAACCCTCAAATAATTAATAACCAGGGAACTATCTCTGTTCTCTGGCAGTGGCTCATTTTTTACATGGGTGATATTTCCTGAAAGTTAACAGCAATGAGAGCTTCGTTTGTTAATTTCTCTTTTTCCTGTCCAATTATCCAAATTATCGACACTTTCTTGTTTCAGCCACCATGGCCACTCCTTTTTTTTCCTTCTCTATTTTAAAAGTTTCTAATTAGTTGTCCTGTTTAGAGAGATGATTGGTACTATACCAATCCTTAAATTTTTCATCTTTTATCAAATGATTTTTTGGTCACCCTTACAAGTAAGCACTTGGACGAGGGGTGTCCTACTCAAAATTTTTTAAATGAGTAACTTCTCTGGCACCTTAAGCCACATCAATGTGACTCATTCCACAAGCTAGATTTGTGACTGTACTGCCCACAAAGGCAATGATATTTACTACGTGGTTCTTGCAGAAAAAGTGTCCCAGCTCTAATAGGCTATACAGTCACTATTATTAAATATACACCTAACAAGTTCTTTTTTTTTTTTAAGCAAAGAAATAAGATACCCATTAACTAAGATTCTAGTGAACAAGACTAATTCAAAAGACTACAAGGTCACACATGTGGCAGCTGTCCAGCTTTCCTCTCATCCAGAGGGGCCTCTGTTGTCCCAAGTCCCTGAGTCTGGATCAGTAGTATGATTTCCTGGACCTGTGGGAGTACAGCTGGAGTCCTGTAGGCCTGCCCACATCTAGCCTTTTAAGAGAATCGGCAGTTTCCACCTTGGAATCTGGAAGCTTAAACCACCAAGCAGTTTAAGGACCCTGGATAGACAACATGGCAAGGCCCTGAGACTTAAAGCATGGGAGTGGGACCCAGCAGCGCAGGCCCAGCTGAGCCGAGATACCAGGTGTGGAGTGACAGCATCTCCCAGCCAAGTAAGTGCAGCTGATGGCTCAACACCACTGAGCGATGCCAGCTGATGCCATGAGGAGGAGAAGGAATCTCCCAGTTCCTAATCCACAGAGTGTGAGATAAATCAAGACTGTTAAGTCATTAAGTCTGGGAAGCAAACTGCTTTACAGTGAGAGATAACTGAAACAGAATTTCCTATCTGAAGATAGGGTGTTGACACGACAAAGGTTAGATATGTGCACTGGTCTGGGGACAGGCCAGCATCTGACACTGAAAGGTTTCAAGGAGGCTGTGGTGAGAGCCTGGCCCGTGAAGGGCGGTTACTAGAGGCTGGAAACAAGGGCATTCTTGTGACCTGGTGGCAGAAAGTGGTCCTGTGACATGAAAAAGGATGAAAGAAAATGCACCTAAGAGATTCAGTGACTGAGCTAAGGAGCTATCTGAGTAGACCATTTACAGTGCCGGTGAGATTCCTAAGGCAGCTACTTATAAACTACAAGGAGAAAAAGGTGAGTTGAAGAAAAATCAGTTTAGCTCATGAAGAGAACTCAGAAGAGGAAGTTTCTCAAGGGAAAAGATGCCTCCAGATAGACACTAACCTCAGGCAAAGTATGCCTGAGGTCTCAGGGCATGGGCTCAGGGCAAAGACAGAGGTCAAAAACAGAAGGCCGTAAGACCTTCTGCTGGGGCACAGAAGATTTAAAGGTCTGTCTTTCTGACTCTTGCTGTTGGATAAGAAGACTGCTGAGCATCTCAATTGCCTTCCTCACAGAAACTGCAGGCAGAGAGGGCATGGTCTCAAAAAACAAACCCAAACCAAAAACCCCAGTGGTTTTTCACTAAATGTCAGTAACATTCATACAAAATTCACCAAAATCATTAATACTTGCAGAAGCACTCCCCAGCATGATTGAAAGGAAAGATACAGCCCAACAGAAGCGCCTTTGAGGGCACCAATGTTTGGTGGGAGGGAAGAAAGCTGGCCAAGCTACTGCTGGTGGGATCCCGTTTCTATGTACCCACAATCTTGTACCTTCCCTATTTTTGACAAGAGTCTCACGTCCTCTTCATCACTGTTAGATTTGAGTGAAAAAGCAAGTGAAAAGAACTCTCTAGGTCTTCAGATTTGAAAGTAAATGTATTTAAAGAACTGCACCCAAAGAACCTCATTTAAACACAGACCTGACCTTGATGACAACATCTGAGCCAATGTCATAATAAGATGTGGCTATGAAGAGTCAGTGTATTCTGCACGTGAGGGGATGTAAATAAGTTTGGTAAAAGGGCAGAAATTGACATTAAAGATGGCTACAAAAACAAAGACTCATGACAGTCCATTGGACTGAAAGGAGATCAAACCAGTCAACCCTAAAGGAAATCAACCCTGAATAATCATTGGAAGGACTGATGCTGAAGCTCCAATACTTTTGCCAGCTGGTATGAAGAGCCGACTCACTGGAAAAGACTGTGATGCTGGGAAAGACTGAAGGCAGGAGAAGGGGACAACAGAAGATGAGACAGTATCACTGACTCAACTGATAGAAGTTTGAGCAGACTCTGGGAGATGGTGAAGGACAGTGAAGCCTGGTGTGCTGCAGTCCATGGAGTCGCAAAGAGTTGGATATAACTAAATGACTCAACAACAACAATAACAAAACATTTAACCCTTTTACCCTTGAGAGGTGTCTGTTTCCCCTCCCTCTGAATCCAGGCTTGTTTGTAACTACTTTGACCAATGAAGTACAGCAGAAGCAACCCTGTGCCAGTTCAGAGACTAGCTTCTACGAGTATAAGCAGCTTCTGCCTGTGTACCTGTGAGCCATGGAAGACGTCAGACCACGCTGCTGGACAGAGTACAGAGAAAGGCCTGGAGGCTGTATGAAGAGGAAGGGGCCGGCCTCACCGTCTTCCAGCTGTACCAGTCAGGACTCCAGTTAAGCCCTCTTGGACCCATGAGACCAGGTCATCGCAGAGATGACAGCACATGCACTAGAAAAGCACGGGGGTGAACCAGGGCCTGACTCAACTCCCAACACACAGAATGAGGAGACAGAGTAAAATGGACGTTGTTCTAACACTAAGTTTTGGGGTGATTTGCAATGTGGTGATAAAAAAAGACCTGGTACTGGAAAAATAGTGAACCTAATTTGAGATGAATCACCCAAACATAAACAAATATTTTGAAGGTTTGTTTATAAGGAAGACAATGAAGTATTATTAAACCAAATAAATCTCCTTTTGCCCCATGAAAACATACCCTCCAAATCTCCTTCTGGTTTCAATGCTGTCTGTGGAGATGCTTCACTAATGTCTGGATTGTTTGTTTCAACAGAAGAATCAAGAGTAGCTGATGGGTTCATTTCAAGTGGAATACATTTTACTTTTTCTTCTTCAATAATTAAGGATTTGCAACTCTTGCTTTCAGGAGAAATCTCTGAAACAACAAAAATGAAAAATCATGCTATGTTCTCACACTGACTTGACTTTTATCTGCAAAAGCATTTAGAACAAAGTTCACTCTCACAGCAGGTAACTACTAGTAAAGTTCTGTTATGTACTAGAAATTAATAAATGATTAAGGCACATGATAGTCAAATTAAATTTAAAGGCATTTTTTAAAAATAAAGATACTGTTTTTCAGGCTTTTCAGATCAGTTAGAAAAATGTTTGACTTTACTTAAAAATCACAGCTCTCATTCAGTTTAAAAGTATTTTGAACTTAAGACATTTCAGCATCAAAGCTATGTATGACACAACAGTGTACGAACCTTTCTGAAGGACTGACACTTAGTTTAATGACTCATTTACTGTGTTTGGGTGTTTATGGTGTTCTCCACTTGAGAAACCAGTGATACTCTTTCTTGAGTACCTAGTTCTCTGTACATTCTCCTCTAAGCTCTGTACCTCATCTGTAATTACTGATGACAAGCAGAGCTATGAAGATGTATCAAACTGTGCAACTGAATAGGATATTTTTCTAAAACTACGGTGCGTGTCATACACAGATGATATGACTGACCATCAGAACTCTTCTGTTCACTGGGACTGGGTCTACATTATGCCTGTGGATAGACATTTTAATGATTATGAACTATACAAATTTCTTAAAATTTATTTCTTAAAATCTGTAACTATACAGAATGAAGTCATATCATTCATATGTGTGTAGTTTTATAATAATACTGTCAATAAAAACATTTCACCTTTGTTGTATGAATGTAATTTTATTTTTCAAAACCACTCATATATGGTTTTGTTGAGTGATTACATATGTATGCATAGGAATGCTTTGTTCAAACGTATTTCAGATTTTCAATGATCATAAACAAACCTTAACTTTTTGTATAAAAACCCTTTATATAATGTAAAATATATAATGTTATATATAACATTCAGAATACAATTATTTTGGTAAGTTAGTTTGCATTTTTAATGTCTCAGTTGCAGCATTTAGTTATTTGAAACATACTGAAGCTTGACAATAGTTACAAAATAATATAGTTACTTGATAATAAAGCTACAAATACCAAGTGGTGAAAAAATTTAAAAATAAAAATAAATTTCTAAGGTGGTTAACATGGTTTATTTGCCTCTTCCTTTCGGTGAAACTTTTACATCTATACAGAAATGTCAGAATTACATACACACATACATATATGTGTATATATATATCAGGGTGATATCTTTAAAATTATGAACTCATGTTTTTGTGTGTTTTTGTGGCAAGTGCTCAGAAACTTTCCATCCTTCTAACTGCTGTCTGGAGAGCGTGGATTTGCCCGGAGCAGCTCCCTGCAATGACTGGAAGACACCCACTCCTTGGAGATGCTGCTCTCCAGTTCACTGCTGGGAGCCCGCACCCGAGTTCTGTTTTAGCTAACCTGCTAGATTTATGTCTATACCTTGAACAAGCCTCCTGGATCTGAGCTGGTCAATTTATCCCCATGATGCTTTCTTCCCCCCACCTCAGTCACTCCATGCTCACATCTTAGAGATCCTGTCAATAAACACAGCTCCTCAGAATGTTCAAAGTTAACTGTCCCACCTCCTAACCTCTAACATCCTGTGTTCCCACTCATCACCCTCTGCTACCCAACCCAAACCCGACCAGGACGCATAACCCACTGATCCTACCATGGATACTCTCCCCACTTTCCCCATTAAAATTTATCCAAGAGTCCATCATTAAAAACATTCTCCTCCAAAGGTGCTCAACCCAGTGTATTTCCAGCAAACAATTCCGTCTTCTGCCTGTCATGTCTGAACACACGTGACTGAAGTAGGTGGGAAAAAGCAGAGAGCCCTGCTCACTGTCTCAGCTTAATTCATCATCACTAAAGCCAGGTGGGTCCTCTTTGCTGCCCACAGTCCATCTGTAACCCTGGGCCAGCAGGAGCTGCCTGGTTCAGTTAACCCCCTTAGGGAACAAAGTTGTGAACAGGTATCTGTGAGATGTTTTACCTTATTTCTTCCTAGTCAACGAGAACAAAACTACAGTGCTGCTCATGCTTTGGAACATTTTCCCTTCACCAAGCCTCCTCAATAGTCTGACAGTGGCAGAGGTCACACCTGTGATCTGTTCAGTCTGACTCTTCTGCTATAAAAAAGTATCTATTAAAACCGGGAACAAGCACCATGAGGACTGAAGACTGGTCTAGAGGGTCTCAAATGCAGTGAGAAGAAAAAGAAATGATCAAATAAATACTGGACAAAAACGCTATTTCTTACTATTGACGATATAATCTACACATGTAACCAACCAAAGGAAAACCAATGTAATGGAAAAATAAGCCACACACTTGACTAGGCACTTCAAAAAAAGACTGTATACATCTTACTAAGAAATTTTTGGATAACACACCAAAGCACAAGCAACAGAAGAAAAAAAAAAGAAAGAAAAACAAAAAGCGAGACTACATCAGAGTAAAAAGCTTCTGCACAAAAGGGAATCTACAGAATAATAAAAAATATCTGTATACTATATATGTGATAAGAGTTTAACATAAAATATTTAAGGAACTCATACAACTCAACAGCAAAAAAACTGGCATATTAAAATTTTTTGCCATTATTAATTAATGATAGCAATTTTTAAGTGGGCAAAGAATAACTAACAAGGACCTACTGTATAGCACAGGGAGGTCTATCAATATTCTGTAAAGGTCTATATGGGAAAGGAATCTAGAAAAGAGTGGTTTTCTGCATATATATATATAACTGAAGCACTTTGCTGTATACCTGAAACTTCCACAACACTGTAAGTCTACTACACTTCAATAAAAATTAAACTTGTTTTAAAAAGTAAAGGAACTGAATAGACATTTCTCCAAAAACATACAAATGGCCAACAGATATATGAAGAGGAGCTCAATATCACTAATAACCAGGGAAATGCAAATCAAAATCACAATGAGAGATCATTTCATTCTTGTTACCATAGCTATTATAAAAAAAAGAAAAAGAGAGAGATGACAAATACTGACGGGGATGTGAAGAAATGGGAACCTTGTGCACTATTAGCGGGAATGTGAACCGGTGTAGGCTCTCTGCAGAATAGTACTGAGGTTCTTCAAAACATGAAAAACAGAACTATACAGCAATTCCATTTCCGAGTATTTCTTGAAAGAAAATTAAATCAGAATCTTGAAGGGATATCTGCACTCCTACATTCACTGGAGAACTATTCATAGTAGCCAAGACATGGAAAGAAACAGTGTACACGAACAAATGGATAAAGAAAATGGGGTATGTGTGTATATATATATATATATATACACACACAATAGAATAGTATTCAGCCTTAAGAATGAAGGAAATCCATGGAAGATATCATTCTAAATGTTACAAATAAGTCAGACACAAAAAGAAACACTGTATGATATCATATATAAATGGAATCTAAAAAGCCAAACTCACAGAAACTGGAACAGTGGTCGCCAGGGCCTTGGAGGTGGGAGAAACAGGGAGATGTCTCTAAGGGGTACAAGCCTTCAGCTGTTTAAATTTATGTTTATGCGTAAGTTTCTAGAGCTCTAACACACAGTGTGGTTAATTACAGTTACCAATAAATGTACAGCTGCTAAGAGAGTAAATCTTAAGTGTTCAGGTATCATATACATAAAATGAACTAAGTATGTTTTTAACATTACTTCTAATATTAAAAAAATAGCTTCTTTGCTCACCACTTCTAATAGTTGTGTTTTCCAATAGTTCTGTCTGAAGTTGTAGTTCAGCTTCTCCAAGTATCCTCAGAACAGAATCTGTAGGACTTTTCCCCCACACTTTTCTTGGAGATCCACTAGGATCTAATTTAATAACCTCTCCCACTGTATGTTCTAAAAGAAAAAGATATAAAAAATTTCAGTGATAGAATCAGAATCTAATAACATGATTGCATTAAAGGCAGATTCTAGTTTTAGGAAATACAAAAATGGAAAAAATGTAAGTTATGTTTCTATAACATTTTTACTTGAGACAACAAATTTTTAACTAGGAATAATTTGGGATAGTACAAAAATAGATAAAATATGTTAATATTTTGTTTCTATAAATTGCAGAGAATAGAAAAAAAAATCCTAAGACAAATGTGCATATGGATTAAAAGTAGAGAAAAGTACTCTAAGAAAATTTGTTTTATCTTCTTTATCCTAAGTAAGCAACTGACACTTCCTATTTGACGATAATAATTTGGGGTTAACCTTTTGAATAAAATTTTGCAAAGCAAAACAGAGAAAATCACCTACTGAAGTTTGAGTCTTCAGAACACTTGGTAACAATTAATACATGAAGCATATACATACCCAGCAGTAATAGATAGGATATACTCTCAAATATTATGGGGTATGTAAGTCATACAAACTTTCAACAGTGACCAAATACATGATACATATTTTTGTGTACCCATCCATGAAAGTAAATACCTACAATTTATCAGACAATATTCGGTTTTGTTTAGGCAAAATGATTACCAGTAAGAAACGATTTTTAAAAGGATGGTTAAAAAGAGCAAAGAACACTGAAGAGACCCATAACTTACAGCCACATGGTATCTGATAGAGGTGACAAAGCAATCTGAATGGAGCTGAGGGGCTGGGAAGTCGGGTGAAGCAGGTGAGGGATGGAAGGTGAGGACCAGGGTTGTACACAGACAACACTGTGAAGAGCTCTGCTACACGGAGGAATTCAGAAATGGGGGAAGGCTGAAAAATAGGGTGAGGAAAGAAACAAGGAGGCCACCGTGCAAACGACTTGAGAAGAAAAGAGGGGAGGAGGGCCATGAAATAAAGTGGCTAGACTCCAGTGACACGAAGTGAGAGGTGAGGAGGCAGACAGCACAAAGCAAGTGGCATGAAAACCACAGGGAGCCTGGCTCAGGCATGGGAAGGGACACTGGATTTTCATGCTCCCTGCAACCAAGGTCAATCAGGTACAGAGAAGCATGGCAGGGTGTACTTTGACTCTCAGGCTCTTTTCTGTAAGGTTCCACCAGGGGGCACCACATCCCTCTCTTGCCCTCACAGCTCAGCTTCCAGAAGATGCTCCTCCCTCACCTTTTACTCACTCCTTAATCCCCAGATTCTACTTCTGCCCCCTGACCTCTAGCAACACTGCTTTCACCAAGGTCACAAGGCCCCCTCTGACAAACACAGTGCAGATTTTCTACCCCTCATCTTGCCCTCTCTCTTCCTTTTAAATTCATATCACACTCAATTTTCCTTCTCTGATGCATCCTCATTTGCTTTTCAAAGTTATTCCTCTGACACACTCGTAGACTTCCCATGAAGCCCTTACCAGCCTGTGTGTGTGTGTCTGTGTGAGACAGTGGGACTCAATACATAACTGCCTGCTGTGGAGTCTGACCTTTGCTTTAAAGTATTAAAAAGAAAGAATTCTACCAAATGGCCCATCAAAAAACCCACATAAAACAGCACTCAGTTAGGCAGCAATCAGATCAGCAGCCTAAAAAGCGAACCCCCACCAGCATGTGTGTCTGTCAGTTCCCTGCTGCACTCCAGGGCCGGGACAACGTGAGACAAGGGCAGGGGTTCAGGAACCCTCGCTGAGCAAAGGGATGGCCTATGAGACTCTCCACAGGCCTGCTCACTACGGCCCTGACCTTCCCAGGTTCTGCCCAAGTGCACTCTTCTGATTCTCACCAAGAATTACTCCTGGTAACAGGTACTCTAAGGTGGGAGGAAGGGCTGGAGTAACACAGGTTACATGCGTGCCATTTGTTCTTGCTCTCACATCACAGATCGCTGGGAAAAATCCTCTCGTGGGACTTCCCTGCTGGCACAGTGGATAAGAATCCACCTGCCAATGCAGGAGACATGGGTCTCCTGGAAGATTCCACGGAACAATTAAACCTGTGTGCCACAACTACTGAGCCTGCGCTCTAGAGCCCACGTACTGCAACTGCCTGTTAAGTCTGTGCACCTAGGGTCTGTGCTCCACAAGAGAAGTCACTGCACTGGGAAGCCTGCACATACCAAGAGAGCAGCCTCTGCTTGCTGCAACTAGAGAAAGCAAAGCAACAAAGACCCAGTGCAACCAAAAATAAATAAAATGTTAAAAAAAGAGCTTAAAAGTGTTAAAAAAAAAAAAAAGGTGAAAGCCCTCCCATGTTGGAGCCGAATGGTTTTCTCCATGTCTCACTTATTACAGAACCCCCTCCAGGCTCTTAGCCCCTCTACGTGGAGCTTCCTCAGTGTCCAGCCACACGGCCACACGGGGGCCGAGGCGGACCAGACGGCACGTGAGCGCACTCATACGCACTTTCTGTCACAGAGAAGGACGCGTCCAGGGCCAGTTCATCCACGGGAAGCACAAGCTGGCCTCCTGTCTCCCATTTTTTTCGATCCGATAAAACTGACTTTTCTTTTTCCAGCTCTTTGGCATCTTCATGAACAGCTACTGTGCCCATTTCAGGACGACTCTGCCTCCCCTTTTCATCTTCTTGAACTTTAAGATTTTGATTTAATCTACGTAGTATTTCTCGTTTACTCTGAAACAGTTAAAATGTTGTATTTTAATAGGTATATGATTAAGTGGAATGATTGACAGGAAATTTGAAAATTGTACCTACTGAAACAGCACTGTTACTCTTCTGTGTTTCTTCTGAGGTTTCTTGGGCATCAGTTAGACTTTGGTCCTTTAAACACAGAGAGTAAGACATAATGTTATTTTAAAGCATACCTTAAAATTTTTGGTATTTTTACTTTTTGTTTTTCATTAGCATTCCATGCTCCTTGCTTTTTTATTCCTGTAAAATGTTAACATAGCTTCCTTCATTATCAGCAATGAGAAATAATTACTTATTATCATCTAATAGATGTGATATATGCTAGAATGGCCAGTTCTCAATTATTGTCACATTTCTGGGTTACTAGATCAGATATTTAACTATATCCTCTTCCTCTTTGGTACCTGATTTTTGATAAATATAAATTTATGACAGAAATTTTTTAAAAGCTAATTTTTATACTCAATTAGAATTAGGGATGTTTTGACAGATGAATAATCAAGAGACTGTGTGTTGTTTGTAAGCTGTCTTTATGTTTCAGGTACATATATTGTTATTAAGCCATACTACTTACGAAACATAATTGAGAACTGGCTTTTCTCCCTAAGCAAAGAGTAACAGTAAAGAGTCCTATGTACTTTGTGCTAATGCTAAAATAAATTTTGTTTTCTGATTAGTATAATCAAAGTAATTAGACCAACTAACATATGAAATACATAAAAAAAGAGAAATTAGTAGTTACAAAAACCATGAAATCAAAGGTACCTGGAAGACTCAGGGTAAGGAAAAGCAATTCTCAAAGTTTTAAGGAAGTGATATTTACCAAGAAAACCCATAAAGGAAAAGCATTTGGTTACATGGATTACCTCAAATTTTATTAAATAATGGTCAGTTTCAGAGTTATACCTGTAAATCAGACAAAGAGCATTTTACCCAGTGAAGTGGCAGGAATTAGCAGTCGCTACAACCAGAGAGGTGAGCAGCTAGACGGGGTGAGACTGGGACCAGGCAGGGCCTGCACGTGGCGCCTGAGGGGTGGAGTGAAGAGTGCAGCACACAGTCGTCACCAGAAAGGAGAGGAGACGAACCCTGCCTGAGCAACAGTCCTTTCCCACAGGAAGTTCTTGAGAGTTAACCAAGACTGGTACTTCCTACCTAATCTTATTTCCAAGATAAACACAGAGGCTGTAGAAAATTGGTGTGCCAATAATATCAGTGCTGTCTGCCAAAACTGAATGAAATTCAACAAATAACAGGCACAGACTTCAACAACCAGGAAAGGAAAGAATCAGGTTAATGTGTAACACGACTCAGGAGACTGTTCCTCAGCCTGCTGAGTTCCAGGCTAGAATCCCACATCAGGAGTCCCTTTCCCTCAACCTCAGAATAGAGTGCTTCACATTTCATCGGGATGGATATCTGATATGTACTTCCAAGTTTAAACTTTTTTACCTGCCCACAGTTCTTTTGTTTTACACTTCATATGGCGTGATAGAGATTCAAAAGTAGATGCTTAAAGAAATAACTGATGAATTAAGTGCAATTATGCTGAGTCCTCTAACATTTGCTATACCAAGAAATGAACTTCTGCTAATTTTGAATGCCAAGGAATAAAAGTGTTTTTTTGCATTATTTTTTATACATCTCTAGATTTTTTTTGTTCAAGAGTCTTTTAGAGTATTAGGGAATCATTTTAATATATTTTTACCTATCAGGTAGTCTTATATGTGAAAGCTAAGAGCAGTGAGGCTCCGAGTAAACCACACATGAAAATCTTAAGAAGTAATTTTTTTCCCTAGAAAAACCTAATCAGACATTAGGAATTAATGTAATTTAATTAAATTTAGTCCCTTTAGTATTCTTTGACTTTGAGGAGTTCTAAATTATAGAAAGCTTACCATACACACTTCCTTCAAAGCCGAAGTCACAGAAATAACAGGTCTCATCGGCTGCTTTGATGGAGAACCGCCCGTTTCCTGCTGCCCTGAAGGCGGAGACACATCAGAGTTCTTTATTCCCTTGGCCACCAACTGTAATAAGAATGTAAGCACATTGGCAAATTTATATTTGCATGAAGAGACAAAGTGGTATATATATAAGATCACTGCCTATACACTGTAACTGCAAGAAGTTTTTTCATTCCTCAACTTTTGTTGTGCAAGGCAATGTACTAGGTGCTGGTGAAATGTCAGTGAATAGACAGACACGTCTCTGGCTTCACGTGTAAACACAGCCATGTGTCCCATGGTGCTAAATAACTCCTTTCCACTGCATAAACGGCAGGAAAAGAAGGGGACAACCGAGGATGAGATGGCTGGATGGCATCACGGACTTGATGGACGTGAGTCTGAGTGAACTCTGGGAGATGGTGATGGACAGGGAGGCCTGGTGTGCTGCGATTCATGGGGTCGCAAAGAGTCGGACGTGACTGAGTGACTGAACTGAACTGAACAATGTTTTACAAACTGCATTCTAAAAGATTAAACATTAGTGCTCTAATTTCAACCCCTTACAAAATCTGGCAAAAACAAAAAAAGCTTACTTACTAATCTTATATTTCAAAACGAGATGCTTCTGCAAATTCTAAAGTTTGGCACAATCTTAACATGTGAACATCAGTTACCGATCATGAGAGCCCTGATTATAAAATGTCAACATAAATAAGAAAGGATGATGTGAAAAGTACAGGTAATAAGATTTACTTCACTGAAAATACCATTTGTTATTTTTACATGTTTTTGCTTTTATCTTGCCATGGAGACTCTGTAAACAATGTGAAATCATGTTCTGAAATTTCAGTAAGTATAAGGAAATGGCATTTCTCAGTCTGCTCACAGGAACACGGCAGCAAGTCACTCCTAACTCCTGTATCTTCTTGAAACAAGTAAACAAGAATTTCTGATGAGAAAGTATCAATACCAATATTTCAAACTAGTATTTATTGAGCTTGTTCTAAGCATAAGATAGTAATCCAATTCTAGCATTTAGTTCTCTGGTCTTTCATTTTATACCAACAACTATTTTGTTCAAAAGGAGATGCAGATAGCCAACATAAAACTGAAGGAGAAGAACTAAGTTGGAGGAATGATACTACTTGACTTCAAGACTTACTGAAGGCTGAGGTAATCAAGGCAGTGTAATAATAACGAAAACAGATCAACGGAACAGACCAGAGAGCCCAGAAACAGACCCACACAAATACAGTCAACTACATTTAACAAAGGAGCAAAGGCAATTCACTGGAGAAAGCACAGACTGCTTATCAACAAATGATGCTAGAACTACTGGACACCCACAGGCAAACACACAAACAACCTGACACCCCGACAAGTACTCACTCACAATTGATTACAGACTTAAATGTGAAATTCAAAACTATAAAAACCCCTAGAAGATAACACAGGAGAAAATCCAGATGACGTTGGGTTTGGCAATGACTTTTAGATACAACACCAAAGGCACAATCTATATTAACTTCAACTTTAAGAGAAACCTTAAGTGATAAAAATACTTATTGATAAATGTTATGAGTTAAACAGCGCATGTGGAGAAGGCAATGGCACCCTACTCCAGTACTCTTGCCTGGAAAATCCCATGGATGGAGGAGCCTGGAAGGCTGCAGTCCATGGGGTCGCTGAGGGTCAGACACGACTGAGCGACTTCAATTTTACTTTCACTTTCACTTTTCACTTTCATGCATTGGAGAAGGAAATGGCAACCCACTCCAGTGTTCTTGCCTGGAGAATCCCAGGGACGGGGGAGCCTGGTGGGCTGCCGTCTATGGGGTCGCACAGAGTCAGACACGACTGAAGTGACTTAGCAGCAGTAGCAGCAGCAAACAGGGCATGAGAACAAAGACCACCAAATTCAGTCCAGCAGGATCAAGATACAGGAGGGAGAGCTGTTACATTCTTTTCACACTACTCATCTTGGAAAGAAAAGTCTTTTCTTTTAATCAATAGAAGGTATTTTAATGAAGAAAATGTTTCACACATTATTATTAAAAATCTACTCCATATTATATTAAAATCTATATGGCTGCCACATATGGCTAATGACTAGTACAGACAAAGTCTCTGAAGATATCTGATCCATGGTCTAAGAAAGTCACTGGCATCTAATAAGAAGGATCCCGAGCAGCCTCCAGGAAATGCTTACACTTTATGATCAAACATCTACTTTTCTCTCCCTGGGTCAACTAAACAGACATAAAGAACCTGAGATAACAAACAAGTAAAGAAAGGCAAATGAAATCTAAACCAAAGAACAAAAACAAACAAACATCCTCCTAATTCTCATAATTACTTTAAAACAAAACATTCAGTTATTAAAAAATTAAGGGTAATTCATAGTAACTACTGAGATGTGGCAACACCATTACAAGCCAAGCAATACATTTATTAATACAGGAGAACTTGGGCCTTCTGTGTAAACATTATGGATATATTATTTTTAGACAGAAATGTTAATGCTATTCAACATTAACCAGACTGTAAGATAAAAGACCATCATGTATTTTTTAATTTGTGAAAGGAGAAAACATTAGATTGAGAGTCCTTAATTCAGAAAGATGATTGACATAAAAAAAAAAACATAAAAATTAACTAAGTTAAGAAAAACAAAGTTTCATAGAAGAAAAAAACATAAAACTTCAAAACAGATATAACCCAATTTGTTACAAATTGATTACCTGGCTAATTTTAGAATATCTACTTTATTCTAACAAGCTTTGTAAAAATTCAATCAAAGTTTTTTTTTTTTTAATGTGCAAAAGGAATAAAACACTGATCTGAAAGTTTCATAAGTGAGGGTTAGGAAACAAACTGCTTTGGAAGCTTTTTCCGCTAGCTATTTTATGACCAGGTTAATACAGTCAAGACTTTTCTATATTGCTTATATCTTCACAAAAGGTTTTTAATTATCATTGTAAAACTTTTCTATTTTATCTGTCAATTACACTAGTTGCTGAAAAATTAATCAACAGTGACACCTAAAGACAAAACTCAAAATTTCACCAAATACTGAGGCTAGATTTATAAACATGAAATTGTCAACTACTCCTGGAAGTATAGATAAATACAAATGCTATTTTACCTCACCTCACATCAAACACCAAAATAACTTCCACATAGATCATCATCCTTAAATGATCAAAGAGACAGAGACACAGGGAAATGAATGAGGATGAAAACACAGAATCACAGGGTTGTGGCTGGCACAGCTCCCTTGAGAGCTGGGAGGGTGGCAAAGGCAGGGTCCTCACAGGGGCCTTGGCTTACATGCTCCTCCCACACCTTCTTCTCTCTCTCATATGCCTCCTTCCGCTTGCGCTCAAGCTGCTCCTTCAGGACGGCTGCACGGGCACTTGCCTGGGCCTGGAAAGGAGGACAATCCACAAAATTAACACCAGAAAGAAAGGCACGGGGTTTGCCTTTCTTTCCTGGTCTAAAAAGTATTTCCATATATGCTTACAAACAAATACACATTAACCTTTTTGGGTTAGAGTTGTGTGTAAGTATATATGTGTACAGGCTTCCTAGGTGGCTCAGTTATAAAGAAACCATTGTATATGCAGGAGAGTTGGGTTTGATCCCTGGGCCTGGAAGATTCCCCTGGAGAAGGAAATGGCAACCTGCTCCAGTACTGTTGCCTGGAGAATCCCATGGACAGAGGAGCCTGGGGGGCTACAGTCCATGCGGTCACAAAGAGTCAGACACGACTGGGTGACTAAACAACAACAACAGTATATGTGAATGCATGTCTATGTGTGAGACAGTGTGACTGCGAGTATGTGTGTGTGTGTTTGGGCGGGGGGTACCCCTCTAGAATACAAACATAAGCTGCAAACCCGGCACCTAAAGCAGGTGTCAAAACGCAGCAGCTACTCAATAAGTATCTCTGGAATGAAAATAAATGAATGTACATTCAAAAAGAAATAAAAATGGAAAAGTTTTAAAACATGACTATTATGCACAAACTTGTCTTCACAAAAATGGACACAATGTTTTTCATTTTTAGGGTTACCATTTTCTCTTTTTAAGATTACTTGTGTGATAGTCCCGTGTATTTACGCCATGCTTTCATCAAATTGTTTTCCGTAAATAAGATATAAAGAGAGAGAGAAATGCTACTTTTCAGAAACAAAGTGAGGACAAAGAAAAGGCAAAAGAATAAGGTGATTTAATGATGAAAGAATTAAGAACATAATTTTCTACCTCGGGTTCCCTTTTCTCTAAGAAAACCCTTATCACCTCCAGTACATACCTTCAGGGCTTCCACTTTTTTACGCCTCACATCGGCCTCCTCACTTCCTTCTTGATCTTCAGAGCTGTCAGTTTCCTTCTATAAAATAAGCAGTGAGCACAGCAGCACTTAGGACAGAACCTCAAATTCACTGCAGAGTTTATATGAATAAACATCTAAAAATGAAAAATGGTAACTTATTCAGAGCTACAACTGAACTCTCTAGAACCATCAACTCCTACGGACACTGGGAAAAACAGATAAAAAGAGAATGATATAAAATGTCCCCTTTTGTATGTCCATGGCTACTACTCACACTTTCCTCTCAGAATTCCCCTGGAACAACAGGTCTTATCAATTTTAAGTCATATAAATACGATTTTCTGTATTCCTATATTATTTTACTGGTCTTTGACTTTCATTGTCTTCTTGAGATTTTATCTTGTGTTAGTGGCACAGCATTTTTAATCTCAATATATTATAATGTCATTCAAGTACTTTTTGAAAAATAGATTTTCAACCTGCCTTTTCACCACGAAGCTTGGCTCTAATCTGTTGGCGTTCATTGAAATTCTGCAATCTTATTTGTCTTAGTCTTGCCAAATAAACCTACAATGAGAAAAAAAAGGCAACATTTCAATTTAAAAAAAAGCTACCAATATTTTTATTGCTAAAATGTTTTTAATTTAAAGAAAAGTGTTAATGGGAATATAAGAAATAAAATTTTGAGATCTGGTTAATGGAAATGTAATATTAGCTTTCAAGTGTTTAATTTAGATCAATTATTTATGAAAAGAAATACATTACAGTGACAAATTTTTAATTTTATTGAAAGAAACTGAAATCAGAATACGGAAAAGCAGTTATGGAGCAAAATCATAACACAGTATGTCAGCCAAGATATATTAACAGGTCCCTACAGACCTACAAATCCTCCAATCACCGTGAAGAACGTAAACCATGCAGGAAAGGAAGGCAATCAACTCAAAGTGACGGTGCCAGGCAGCGAGCATGCGGGAGGCGTACCTCTTCCTCTTTGTTTCTCGGCTTCCCTCCTCGTGAAGAGCTGGGCCTGCCTCCATAGAGAGCTGCCAGGTTGTGCAGGATGCCCTGTGCATCACGTAATGTACTAAGTTTAAAGAATGACTACAGCTACAGCAGCATCTTACCTAGGAACAGCCTGGGGCCACTAGTTCTGCTAGCAAGTACTGATCACATCTAGGTGATTAGCTGATAAACTGAGAACAGACCCAGGCATTTTCCTTGATCAATTTAACCAATGCATTCAGTGAACAGAAAAAAGCAATTAAACCCCAAACTTAGTCAATATTAAGAGAGACCAGCTACACTTTTATTAGCCACTTAAGTCAACAGAGTTTTAAAACTGCTTTGGAGGTCCCCTAAACTCCAAATCAAAATCTCTCTCTACAAACGCCCATCATGTCTACATGTTCACGTACATACTAAACACACACACGACAGGGAACGTGCGAGCTCCAGTTCCCTGCTCGCAGGCGCGCCGCATATCTAGACTGCAAGTGACCCGCCCAACCACACAGGGACTTGTGATCTCATGGTTTAACCCAAGGGTGCAATAAGCTCCTTGCCAAAATGACTCGTAAGGACCCCGCTCTCTTCCTGCAGCAGCAGTGGTGCTCCAAGAGCCTCCCAGTTTACTAATCAAAGCCTTCTTCCCTCTGCCCATCTCACCTCTATCAGCTTGCTGAAAGTATACTTTTTGTATTTGTCACCTACATTTTTCTGCTTCCCATTTACGTTTTAATCTGCTGCACTTTGGGTTCTGATCCCACTATGGCTCTGAATAAAAATCATTTAAGTTCACATAGGAAACATATAAAATAAAGACAAGACATTCATAATTCTACCATCTGAGAAACTTAAAGTTTAACAGTATTTTCCTCCAGATTTCCTTATGTGCCTATGTAGGAATTCAAACATTTTAGTTTGAAATATTACAGCTAACAACAGAAAGAAGAAAAGGAGTGTACAGGGACATCCCATGTACCCTTCATCCAGTCTCTCTGAACTGTATCATCTTGTATTACTGCAGTGCACTATCCAAACTAGGAAGCTGGCCCTGCATGAACCACAGGATTTCATTGCTTACACATGCACATTTTTAGATCTGCAGCAGACCATCTTATTACACATACAGCTTTGTTAGACCACCATCAAACCAAGATACTTAACTGTACCATTACTGTATCACTTCACAGCCACATTTCCTGCTCTATCCCTGTCAACGGCTGATCTAGTCTCCATCTCTACAGTTATATTTCAACAACTTCTGTATATATACACACAGTATGTATCCTCCTCCTGTTGACGGTTTTCACTTGGTTTTACTCCCCTGCAGTCCATTCAAGACACTGGACACAAGACTCAATGGTTTGTTCTATCTGAGTGCTGAGTAGTAGACTATGGTATGGAAATGCTATGCTTTCTTCACTCATTCCCCCACTGAAGGACCCTTGGATTTCACGTTTTTGACTATTAAGAGTAAAGTTGCTAATAACACTCATGTTAAAAGTTTCTTGGGCTTTCCTGGTGGTGCAGTGGTAAAGAATCTGCCTACCAATGTAGAAGTAGGTTCAATCCCTGGTCGGGAAGATCCTCTGGAGAAGGAAGTGGCAACCCACTCCAGTATTCTTGCCTGGCAAATGCCATGGACAGAAAAGCCTGGTGGGCTATAGTCCAAACGGCTGCAGAGAATCAGACATGACTTAGTGACTCAATCACAAAATGTTTCTTTGTGAAAATAAGTTTTCTCTGGGATAAGTCGAATTGCCTGCTCTTGGTATTACAGATCCAGTTGCAGTTTTAAAAGGGATTGCCAAACAGTTCTGCAAAGAGGCTGTATCATTTAACATCCCTACCTGCAATATTTGATGACTCCCTTTTTCCACATCCTCACCAGCATTTGGTTTTATCACAATTGGGTAAGCAGTGATACATTATTGTGGTTTTAATTAATTTGCATTTCCCAAATGGCTAATAATGCTGAACATCTTTGCATGTTTATCTCCCATCTGCATATCCTCTTCAATGAAAGGTTTAGAGTGTCTTTTGCCCATAGGTAGGCAGATTCTTACCACTGAGCCAAACATATACTAAGTTTTATATAACTTTGTACAGTTGAGTTTTTATATGTTCTAGATACAAATCCTTTATTAAACATGAGGTTACAAATATTTTCCTCCAATATATAACCTGTATTTTCTTCCTCTTAACAGGGTCTTTTGAAGAGCAAAAGTTTTAAATTCTGATGATGTCAAATTTATCAGGTTTTTCTTTTATGGATTGTGCTTTTGGTGTCAAGTCTAAGAACTCTGTCTAGTCTTAGGTCTTAAATTTACTTCTTTTCCTGTAAGTTTCACAATTTTCTCTTTTACATTAGAGTGCATGAACTGTTCTATTTTATACAGTGTGAGGCTGAAGTCAAGTTTCATACTTTTGTCTAACAACATTTCTTGACTGGACTGTGCTATGTGACAGAAGTGGGTTTTACATGACAACCAGCGATGAGCAGCTCAGTGGCTGGATCAAGAAGCAGCTCCAAAGCACTTCTCAAAGCCAAACTTGCACCAAGGAAAGGCCATGGTCACTGCTTGGTGGTCTGGTTCCTGTCTGATCCACTATGGCTTTCTGAATCCCAGTGAAACCATTACATCTGAGAAGTATGCTCAGCAAATTGATAAGATGCACCAAAAACTGTGATGCCTGAAGCTGACATTGGTCAACAGAATGAGCCCAATTCTTCCCAACAATGCACAACTGCACATTGCACAATCAAGGCTTCAAAAGTTGAATGAACTGGGCTACAAAGCTTTACCTCATCCACCATATTCACCTGACTCCTTGCTAACCAACTACTACTTTTTCAAGTGTCTCAACAACTTTTTGCAGAGAAAATGCTTCCATAATCAGCAAGAGGCAGAAAATGCTTTCCAAGAGTTCGTTGAATCCCAAAGCACAGATTTTTACCCTACAGGAATAAACAAAATTATTTATTTGCAAAAATGTGTTGACTGTAATTGTTCCTACTTTGATTAATAATGATGTGTTTGAGCCTAGGCATGATTTAAAATTCACAGTCCATACCTGCAATTACTTTTTCAACCTAATTTATAAATTTCAAAATACATTTGTCTAAATCTATTTTTAAATGTTTCTGAGATTTTACTAAGAATTGCAAATTTAAGAAGACTTGCCATTTATTACACATTGAGTCTTCCAATTAACGACCACAGCATGTGTCTCTAAATATTTAACAATTTCATCAAGATGTTATCATTTTCATTGCACAAAGCTTACATGCTTATTATACTTTTTTTCCCCACTTTTTTTGGGGCAACTGTAAATGGTATATTGCTGTTTTTTAAATATCAGTTTCCATTTCTTCATTGTCAATGTACAGAAATCAGTTGAGTTTTGTGAAATGATCTTATATCATGTAACTATAATGAGTTCATTTTTTTGTTCTAGGAGTGCTTTGGTATACAGCCCTTGAGATATTCTATGCAGATACTCATGTCAACTGGAAACAGTAATAGTTCCATTCCTTCTTTTCAAATCTGTATGCCTTTACCCTCTTTTTCATTCCTTACTGCACTAACCAAAACTGCCAGCAGTACAATGATTAAAAGTGGTGAGAGTTAACTTCCTTGTCTTTTTCCAGACTGTAGTGGGAGAGCATTCAGTCCTCTGCCTGTAAGTATTAAGTTAGGTGTGAGTTTGTTTACAGATGTGTATTATGAGGTTGAGGACAATCCCACTGATTTTCAGTTACTGACAGTTTATATTATGTATGTTGATCTCTGTCAAAAGATTTTCTGCATCAGTTGGTAAGCTCACATGATTTTTCTTTAGCCTGTTGACAGGGTGGATCACATTGACTTTCTATCAACAAAACAGACTTGGGTTTCCAGACTAAATCCCACTTGGTTGTGGTTGGATTCAATTTACTAAAATTCAGGTTCTGGCCTACTTTTGTGGGCTTTACTTCAATAAAAGTCTGGTTTTCTGAACTCTTGTAACGTTCCTCTGGTCTGCTTCATTATTCTGGTGCTGATGCAGCTCCTGCTCAGGCCCTCCTAGTGTTATTCTGTGAAGACAAGCTGCTTCCCAGGGCACCTGCTGAAGATATCCTGATGGGAGGCAGGGGGAGTTGCCACGGGGCTTGGTCTCCTTGTCATTAGGCAGAGCATGGGGACACAGAGCTTTGTGTAAACTGCTATGGATAGATGAATCATCTGCTCATGTACTAGCTGTTAAGTGGACTGGGATAGTCCAGGGCTTTGCTGCCACAGGTGGGTCAAACTGTCCTCCAAGTCACCTGCTCATGCTCTAGTTGTGGAATGGGGCTGGGACAGCCTGGGGCAGCACTGCTGCCCACAGTTTAACCCACCCACCAGGACCCCCTGGGGCAGACAGTGGGATTCCTCTTTCCCAGTATGTTGGCGAGTGAGAGGATTTTCTTGTTTTTTTGTTGTTGTTCAGTCACTCAGTCGTGTCCAACTCTTTGTGACCCCATGGACTAAGCACACCAGGCTTTCCTGTCCTTTACCATCTCCTGGAGTTTGCTCAGACTCATGGCCACTGAGTTGGTGGTGCCATTCAACCATCTTGTTCTCTGGCATCCCCTTCTCCTTCTGCCTTCAATACTTCCCAGCATCAGGGTCTTTTCCAATGAGTCAGCTCTTTGCATCAGGTGGCCACAGGACTGGAGCTTCAGCATCAGCCTTTCCAATGAATATTCAGGGTTGATTTCCTTTAGGATGGACTGGTTGGATCTCCCTGCAGTCCAAGGGACTCTCAAGAGTCTTCTCCAACACCACAGTTTGAAAGCATTGATTCATTGGCACTCAGCCTTCTTTTCTTGTTTAGTTTTGTTTTTAATCTGTGTCTATGGTGGATCTCGCCTGGTAGGCTGCAGTCCATGGGGTTGCTAAGAGGTGAACATGACTGAGTGACTTTACTTTCACTTTTCACTTTCATGCATTGGAGAAGGAAATGGCAACCCACTCCAGTGTTCTTGCCTGGAGAATCCCAGGGACGGGGGAGCCTGGTGGGCTGCCGTCTATGGGGTCGCACAGAGTCGGACATGACTGAAGCGACTTAGTAGTAGTAGTACGGTGGATCTGGGACTTCCCTGGTGGCTCAGATGGTAAAGCATCTGCCTACAATGCAGGAGACACAGGTTCAATCCCTGGGTCAGGAAGATCTCTTGGAGAAGGAAATGGCAACCCACTCCAGTACTCTTGTCTGGAAAATTCCATGGACGGAGGACCCTGGTAGGCTATAGTAAATGGGGTTGCAAAGAGTCGGACATGACTGAGCGACTTCACTTTCACTTCCATGGTGGATCTGGACTGCAGGCATGTCCAACACTCAGTTCATGAAATATATGAGAGGTGATTTCCAGAGTGTTACTGTATTTAGAGGGAAGAGCAGAAAAAAGTGGGTCCTAGAAGAGTGGAGAAGTTATTTTTTAGTAGTGAGGATACTACAATATACTCCACGGTAAGTCTAGTACTGCTACTGCTAAGTCGCTTCAGTCATGTCTGACTCTGTGCGACCCCATAGACAGCAGCCCACCAGGCTTCCCTGTCCCTGGGATTCTCCAGGCAAGAACACTGGAGTGGGTTGCCATTTCCTCCTCCAGTTTTATATCATATGTGATTATATATATGTACTTTAATATATGAGTTTATAAAATTTAAAAATCTCTAGAATCATAAATATATTTAGGTTATGCCTTTAAATTTGTATTTATTTATCAAATATATAAACGTTAAATATGTACATAAATTTTTAAAAAATATATTAAAAAAACAGACTAGTACAGTTGACCTTTAACCACTGTGGATGTGAACTATGGGTGGGTCCACTGAAACAAAGATGTTTTTCAATAGTAAACACACTACAGTCCCACACAACCTGCGGTTGTTGAGTTCATGCATGGATGCTGAACTGCAGACCTGATTTGGAGGAATCATGTATACAGAGCACAGGTTTAAGTTACCTGCAGGTTTTCAGCTGCAAGGAGAGTCAGTGCCCTCATCCCCACATTGTTCAAGGTTCAACTGTGCACCAAGGTTCCAGAATTACCATAAGACTATGTTTTAGTCTTTACAGCAATCCCAGAGACAAACTCTGGAACAGAGGTTGTCAAACTACGGCTTACAGGTCAAATCCAGCTTGCCACCTATGTTTTTATGTTTTATACACTAAGAATGGTTTTGCACATTTAAAAATGGTCAAAAAAAACAAAAGTATTTCATGACCATATGAAAATGATATGAAATCCAAATTTCAGTCCCTAAGTAAAATTATGTTGGAGCTCAGCCAGGCTCATTCATTCACATAGTATCTATGGTTACTACTATGTGACAATGCAGAGCTGGTAGTTATGACAGAGATATTATGGTTTGAAAAGACTAAGATATTTACAGGAAAATACCTGCCAATCCCTAGAGTATGGAACAGTACACAGACTGAACTTAGTGTTCTACCTCCTGGGTCTATTATTTTGCTTGATAAATTATACCTATATTAAATATATTCTTTTTTATGTACCAAAAATTGTATTTGAGCAGGACAATGAAGGAATTTTTTTTTTAAGAGCTGAAAAAAATATCTTCTCAAAATAAACAACTTAGTGATGAAGAACTAATTTGCTGTTAGGATAGTCCACAACAAGAATGAGCAAACTACAATCCTCAGGTCGCATCCAGTCAGCTGCCTGAAGGTTTCACCAGCACAGCTCTGCCCATTTGCTCAAGTTTTCTCTGCCACGCAGAGCTGAGCAGTTACTCAGGACAGCATATGGGCTGCAAAGGCTAGAACACTTACCATCTGCCCTTTTACAGGAAATGTTTGCTGTCCCTGCACTACAAAATCATCGAGTTCACAAGTTTTACCTAAAGTAAAGCAAACACTAACATGAGATTTAAAAAGGAACAAAGAGCAAAGCAAAATACGTGGAAGAATGATCTTGAAAGTCAGACATACTGGGTTTGCCCACTGCCTCCAGACATATCAAGTGATCTTGGGCAAACTACTCATGACTCTTAGTCAGTTTCAAAACCTGTGACCTGGGAATCAAAATCCCCACTCCAGAAAATTCCTGTCAGGATTAGATTCTAAGTAACTTTAGTTAATTTTTATGAATACTATTCAGAGAAAGATAAACCACTTGGCTTGAGGTCCTACTTGTTAAGAGTTTCCTTAACCTGCATTTTTTCTATTAAAATTACATGAAAAGGGAAAATTTTGAATTCGCATACAAACACAGGGAATTACTCTGAAATACCTGGTTACTTTAAATCACAATTCAACTTAAAAATTATTTATGTTCCAAATGCTTGTTCACAGGGCAGAAATTTTGATTTCATTTTGCCACAGAAACAATGTTGTAATTCACTATGATTATTCCAATATAAAGCAGTTAACAAAATGTACTGATCAAATAATTTACAGCAATTTTACAACTTCAGAGGGTTAATCTTTAAGACTTAAAACTTAACTGTTTAGGTTTGATTTAGTCTGAGGAAACACATATTAGGTTTCAGATGTGCATCTGTCACAACCTCTTTACAACTGCTTCTGTTTCTCAGCAAAATGGGCATTTTACAACTGGCTATGAGAATAAACCACAGTGTAAATGTGTATACATTTTCAAACTGTACAAACAAGTCATGAACATTAATTTCTTAATGGAAAGATATTTATGTGCTTCCTTAAATCAGTGTTATTAATATATTTTCTTGAAGAGTAAATAACCATCACTGTACTGTTCTGTAGGTATAGCTGTTATGTAAAAGTCTCAGCAGTTAGAATGCTGAATGCTGTCAGAGCCCCCAAATAAGCAGTAATGACCACTATGAATGTAGTCCCCAAATAATATCTTTCTCTTCATTCATCACATCGAGGTCTCTGTTGATCAGTCTCTCCTTGATTGTTCAACGTTGTAAACATCTGACAATATCAGCCAGTCAGTCAGTCAGTTCAGTCACTCAGTCACCATCAGTAGTGATTTTGGAGCCCAGGAAAATAAAGTCTGTCACTGTTTCCATTTTTTGCCCATCTATTTGCCATGAAGTGATGGGACCAGATGCCATGATCTTAGTTTTCTGAATGTTGAGTTTTAAGCCAACTTTTTCACTCTCTTCTTTCACTTTCATCAAGAGGCTCTTTAGTTCTTCTTCGCTTTCTGCCATAAAGGTGGTGTCCTCTGCATTATCTGAGGTTATTGATATTTCTCCTGGCAATCTTGGTCCAGCTTGTGCTTCATCCAGCCCAGTATTTCTCATGATGTACTCTGCATATAAGTTAAATAAGCAGAGTGACAATATACAGCCTTGATGTACTTCTTTCCTGATTTGGAATCAGTCTGTTGTTCCATGTACAGTTCTAACTGTTGCTTCCTGACCTGCAAACAGATTTCTCAAGAGGCAGGTCAGGTGGTCTGGTATTGCCACCTCTTTCAGAATTTTCCACAGTTTATTGCGATCCACATAGTCAAAGGCTTTGGCATAGTCAATAAAGCAGAAATAGATGTTTTTCTGGAACTCTCTTCCTTTTTCCATGATCCATCAGATATTGGCAATTTGATCTCTGGTTCCTCTGCCTTTTCTAAATCCAGCTTGAACATCTGGAAGTTCATGGTTCACGTATTGCTTAAGCCTGGCTTGGAGAATTTTAAGCATTACTTTACTAACGTGAGATGAGTGCAACTGTGTGGTAGTTTGAGCATTCTTTGGCATTGCCTTTCTTAGGGATTGGAATGAAAACTGACCTTTTCCAGTCCTGTGGCCACTGCTGAGTTTTCCAGATTTGCTGGCATATTGAGTGCAGCACTTTCACAGCATCATCTTTCAGGATCTGAAACAGGTCAACTGGAATTCCATCACCTCCACTAGCTTTGTTCATAGTGATGCTTTCTAAGGCCCACTTGACTTCACATTCCAGGATGCCTGGCTCTAGGTGAGTGATCACACCATTGTGATTATCTGGGCCATGAAGATATTTTTCATATAGCTCTTCTGTGTATTTGTGTCAACCTCTTCTTAATATCTTCTGCTTCTGTTAGGTCCATACCATTTCTGTCCTTTATTGTGGCCATCTTTTCATGAAATGTTCCCTTGGTATCACTAATTTTCTTGAAGAGTTGTCTAGTCTTTCCCATTCATATCTGACAATATAATGCATGTCTAATACAAACTGACTGACAAAGGAAATTATAAAATTTGCCAAAGATGAAAGGATTTCATGAAAATAATGATAAAGACACTGGAAAATAGTTCAAGTTACAGGAAAAACCATCTACAAATACTAAGTGGTTGAATAAGTTATGTGAATTTTTAAAAACTGCAAGGAATTATGATGTTGGTCATTCAAAATATTACTGGAATTAAAAAATTCAGAAATGATCTTTGGAGAACTGCTAAAATCTCAACCATTTTTGTAAAAAAAATCGCCTTCTTTCATAATACAGTTATAAATGTAAACCATACAGAAATTTTGAAGTGAAGGGTACACCATTTTTCATCAATCCTAACATGAAAAATTTTCACATTTTAACATCTCTGAAATGGGATGCATCTTATAATCAATGGTATCTTCATGATCTGTTATAATCTTATAAACTGTGGGCCAGGCAGCAGTTATAACATAGGTGTAAACCTATGAACTTTATTAGTTTTCTTCTTTCTTACTGTTATAAATGGGCAACCTTAATTCCTCAGTTTCAAGTGAAAAATTAACTTAGTGGCTTGTCCAAGAGGAAACAGGAGTCTAGTAGTTACTGAAGACCTTCCACTGATTCCCTCTGATGACAGCAAAAAAGCACCAGCACCAAAACTTATTGACTCTTGAAAGAAAATACCGGAAACAAAATATGGGTCCTCTTAAGAAATGATGAAATCTCAGTGCACGTGGTGGTACAGAGTTTAATATTTGGGAAAACGTGAACAGCAATGACCCTAATTTTAAAAAGGAATGACTGGAGAAACAAATTATGAATAAAGTAGATTTAGGAATGAACACCTTTACCAATTTATTTTATTCATTTTCCTTTTTACGAATGCTCAATATAATAAAAAAAAAATCCAAGAATTATTTCAACAAGTATAAAACAAAAACTTTAAGTGATAAAAACCACTGTATCAAGTTAAATCAGCAACTTTTTCTCTTTTAATCATATATAACACTATGCCTTATAATTGTAACTTGGATTTGATAAAAAACATATATTACTCATTATAAAATTTTATCTGAAAAATTATAATCCTTCTCAAGTTACTTTCAGAATATAGACTTCCAAATATATACAAAATTCTGATAAATATAAGACAAAATTATTTTTTAAATTGCATTTTTCAAGGTAAAATCCCAAACAAGCTTTTTTTCCTCTCTTTACTACAAAATGTGGGGATTTACATTAAGCAGCTCTTTCCAGCATCAAGACTGCTGGGCTAAGGAGGGTTTCTTGGATGAGATGCAGGGTTGACTGACTGCGCCTCATGCGAGTCGGGTCCCAGGTTCCTGACTGTTTTCAGAGCAGCTTGCAAAGGTCTCCCTGAGATGTCTGCCACATGCCTCTCCTCAAGACTCCCTAGCTCATATCATCAGAGCTGATGAACTTGCGGAGAGACCATTTTTCCCTGTTTCAGCCCGTGCAACATAAATGTGCAGTACAGACCTGCAGCACAGGATCAATAGTTTTCTCACAGCAATAACGGAGTGTCTACTCTATGAAGATACACAAGGTCACAGAATCAGAAAACTTTAGGTAAACTAAGATGCTGCACAAAGTAACAGTAACTGTTTCTACAGTTAACCACCATCGCTTCCTAAGCAGGAAACCAACAGAGTGGCAGTAAAAGCATGTTTACTCTTGCCCTGGAATCTCCACCACACCTCAGCCACAGCACACAAATCAACAAGGCAACAGAAAGGAACCATGAGCTCTCTCCACGAAAATAAGCGAGATGGAATCTCAGGCAAAAACTAGAAACAGTGCCACCAGGGAACTGCAAAGTCTGGTAATGCTGAAGTGTAAGGGATGAAGAAGGGAACAGGAGAATCAAGAACAATAAGAAAGACAAAGGATAGAAGCCTCGTGGGAAGCTACCCAGGTGTAATTTACCCTATAAACACTAGACAACCATTGAGTAACTCTAAGCAGATGAGCATTGTGTTCAATTTTGCTCTGTTAAAAGCCACGAAATTATACTAATTTGTTATACAGAAAAACAAAAAAACAAAAGCCTAATACAAGGAACAAAAAGATTATATTTTGATTAAAAAAAAGTCAATTCACCAAAAACCCCAATAATTCTAAATGTGCAAATGCTTAAAAAAAAATAGAAAGGAAAACCTTGCAGAACTGAAAGGAGAAACAGATAAATCTACAATTATATTTGAAGACTTCAACTCTCCTACCTTAGTATCAAACATTATATTGGCATAGTGCCAGCATTAATGAAGAAGTACCGAAAAGCAATGTCTAACTGAAACACACAGCACTCCACCCAATGACAGCAGAGTACATATTTTTTTCAAGTGTATGTGGAATATTCATGAAAATAGATCATATCCTAGGTCAAAGTATGAATCCTAACAAATGTAAAATGACTGAAGTTCGACAAAGTATGTCCTCTGATCATAAAATACAACTGGGAAACAGTTACAGGCAAAAGTAGGAAAACGTCCAAACAAGTGGAAATTAAACAACTCATTTCTAAGTAATTCACAGGCCAAAGAGAAATTTCAAGGGAAATCAGAATGAATTCTGATCTGAATGAAAATGAAAACAGAACACAGCAAAATTTGTGGGTGAAATTAACGCAGTGCTTAGAGGGAAATTTATAGCATCTACTACCAAAATTAGAAAAGAGGAAATGTCTCATCCTCAGCTATTTAAGCTATAACCTTGAAAAATCAGAAAAGAGCAAAATAAACAGAAACCAAGCAGAAAGAAGATAACACTGTGAATGTACCTCATGCTACCGAATTGTGTATTTTTAAATGATTAAGACAGAAAATTGTATGTTTTGGGTATTTTACCATAATAAAAACATTTTCTATTTTTTAGATGGAAACATTCATCCTTCATGGATCATACAGCTAAAGGTTAAAAGTAGAACTATAAAAAAGTTTTTTTAAAGTAGGAGCAAGTCTTTACGACTGTGAGATAGGCAGAAAGTTTTTAGATACAATAGCAAAAGCATGATCCATAAACCAGAAATCTGAAAACACTTTATCAAAGTTAATACTTTTTGTTCTGTGAAAAATACTGTTAAGAGAATGATAAGGCAAACTACCACTTAGGAGAAAATACTAGCAAGTTACTTAACAAATAAAAGACTTATCCAGAATATAAAGAATACTCAAAGCTAAACAAATAACAATCAATCAACATCAACAAATTATTCAGACAGTTCTCTACAGAGGATATAAGGATAACAAATAAGAACATGAAAAGGAATTCAACATCATTAACATTTTGAGAAATGCACATTAAACCACAGTGAGATACCCCTATACATAATTAGATGGCCAAAATAAAAACATTGTGACAATGCCCAATGCTGATGAGGATGCAAAGCAACTGGAACCCTTTACTCTTGTAAAGAGTAAACTCTTGTTTACTCCTGGTAGGAAGGTAAAATGGTACAAGTACTCCAGCAAATGGTTTGACTTTTTTGAAAACCCAAGTTAAATATACACGTACCATATGATTCAGTAAACCCATTCCTGGGTATTTACCCAATAAAAACTTAACACTTGTCTAAAAACTTGTAAATGAATGATACAAGCATCAAAAACTAGAAACAAACCAAATGTCCCTCAATGAGTGAATGAATAAACAAACCATAGTACATCCATACAATGGAAATCGCTCAAAAATAAAAGAAAAAGTTACTGATAAATGCAACAGCTTGGATGAAAATGATTAAGGTGAGTGAAAGAAGTCAATCAATAAGGTTTATATATCATTATGTATACCATACATATCTTTTTGCCTTTTCATACTTTCCAAACAAGGGAAACGGTGACAGACTTTATTTTTTGGGGCTCCAAAAACACTGCAGATGGTGATTACAGCCATGAAATTAAAAGACGCTTGCTCCTTGGAAGAAAAGTTATGAGCAACCTAGACAGCATATTAAAAAGCAGAGACATTACTTTGCCAACAAAGGTCCATCTAGTCAAAGCTATGGTTTTTCCAGTAGTCACATATGGATGTGAGAGTTGGACTATAAAGACAGCTGAGCACTGAAGAATTGATGCTTTTGAACTGTGGTGTTGGAGAAGACTCTTGAGAGTCCCTTGGACTGCAAGGAGATCCAACCAGTCCATCCTAAAGGAAATCAGTCCTGAATATTCGTTGGAAGGACTGATGCTGAAGCTGAAAACTCCAATACTTTGGCCATCTGGTGCGAAGAACTAACTCAATGGAAAAGACCCTGATGCTGGGAAAGATTAAAGGCAGGCGAAGGGGATGACAGAGGATGAGATGGTTGGATGGCATCACTGACTTGATGGCCATGGGTTTGAGCAAGCTGCGGCAGTTGGTGATGGACAGGGAAGCCTGGCTGCAGTCCATGGGGTTGCAAAGTTGGACACAACTGAGTGACTGAACTGAGCTGAACTGATACCACACATATATACCACATAAGATATTCTTGAAAAGACAACACTGTAGTCATGGAGAACAGACAGTAGCTGCCAGGCTGTTGATGGTGTAGGGACAGCATGACTATGCTGAGAGACACCAAAAGTTTTGGGATGATGGAACTCTTCTATATCCTGACTATGGTGGTGGGTACGTGAATTTATACTTGTGCTAAAATTCATAGAACTGGAGAAGAAAAATAAAGTTGAAGTTATTGTGAAAGTGAAAGTTGCTCAGTCATATCCGACTCTGCGGCCCCATGGACTATACAGTCCATGGAATTCTCCAGGCCAGAATACTGGAGTGGGTAGCCTTGCCCTTCTCCAGGGGATCTTCCCAATCCAGGGATTGAACCCAGGTCTCCCACACTGCAGACAGATTCTTTACCAGCTGAGTCACAAGGCAAACCCATTATTGTATTATAATTTAAATAATAAAAGGAAAGTTATTGTATTATAAAAAAAATTGTAAGAAAGTGGTATAAGAAAGTTATTGTATTATACATTAAATAATAAAAGGAAATTTAAAAAATAAGGTGCCAATGAAACACATAGGAAATGATGTCCAGAAGGCAGCTAGACTGGATAGAAGTTAGAAGAGTAGTCTGAGTAACTGAGACAGACTGTGAAGTCACTGGTCCCTTGTAGAATGAGATCACCACAGGGTATTATTTATAGTGAGAAAACAACCAAGGACAGAACACCCCAGAAAATATCAGCCTTAAAAAGTGAGCGGAAAAGAAGCCTGTAGGAAAAGATATTAAGAAAAAAAGAAAAACAAGGTGAATTTGGTACCAGAGAAGGTAGTGAAAAATTTAGAAGCAGTAACTCATGAGACCAAATGTCACAGAAAGGTCAAGTAAGATAAAGACTGAAAATATTATATCTGAGAAGATGGACAGTGATAACTTCTATATCAACAGGATTCTGAATATCGGGTGAGCAACAATGAAGAACGGTGCTTCATTCCTTTGAGGGGCCGGCTATGAAGAGGAGGAAGGAGCAGGAATGTGAGAAACATGAATCTATTTATAGGCTATGGGAGGGTACCAAGGAAGAAATGATCAGGAGAGAGAGGAAACAAGTGATGGAGTAAGGAGGATCCTCAAGTAAAGGGACAGTATGGCACAGAAAAATAAAGCCATGAAAGCATGGGTTCTACAGTCAGACTGTGGCATTTAAACACGGAATCTACCATTCAGTCACTGTAAAACCGAAACTGTCATGTTACCTTCTCTACTTCTGCCTCAGGGAGATGTAAGACGGGAACACTACAGAACCCACCTCAGGGCGCTGTTGTGAGAAGTGAGTTAATACAGGTAGAGAACTCAAAACTATGCCTGACATATAGTAGTTTAGTTCAGTTCAGCTCAGTCACTCAGTCGTGTCCTACTCTTTGCGACCCCATGGACTGCAGCATGCCAGCTTCCCTGTCCATCACCAACTCCCAGAGTTTACTCAAACTCATGTCCATTGAGATGGTGATGCCATCCAACCATCTCATCCTCTATTGTCCCCTTCTCCTCCCGCCTTCAGTCTTTCCCAGCATCAGGGTCTTTTCCAATGAGTCAGTTCTTTACATCAGGTGGCCAAAGTATTGGAGTTTCAGCTTCAGCATCAGTCCTTTCAATGAATATTCAGGACTGAGTTCCTTTAGGATGGACTGGTTGGATCTCCTTGCAGTCCAAGGGACTTTCAAGAGTCTTCTCCAACACCACAGTTCAAAAGTATCAATTCTTCGCCACTCAGCTTTCTTTATAATCCAACTCTCACATCCACACATGACCACTGGAAAAACCATAGCATTGACTAGACAGACCTTTGTTGGCAAAGTAATGTCTCTGCTTTTTAATATGCTGTCTAGCTTGGTTATAACTTTTCTTCCAAGGAGCAAGGGTCTTTTAATTTCATGGCTGTAATCACCATCTGCAGTGATTTTGGAGCCCCCCAAAATAAAGTCTTTCTCTGTTTCCTCTGTTTCCTCATCTATTTGCCATGAAGTGATGGGACCAGATGCCATGATCTTAGTTTTCTGAATGTTGAGTTTTAAGCCAACTTTTTCAGTCTCCTCTTTCACTATCATCAAGACGCTCTTTAGTTCTTCGCTTTCTGCCATAAGGGTGGTGTCATCTACATTATCTGAGGTTATTGATATTTCTTCCGGCAATCTTGATTCCAGCTTGTGCTTCATCCAGCCCAGCATTTCTCATGATGTACTCTGCACCTAAGTTAAATAAGCAGCGTGACAATATACAGCCTTGATGTACTTCTTTCCTGATTTGGAACCAGTCTGTTGTTCCATGTCCAGTTCTAATTGTTGCTTCCTGACCTGCATGACTTCTCAAGAGGCAGGTCAGGTGGTCTGATATTCCCATCTCTTTCAGAATTTTCCACAGTTTGTGATAATCCACACAGTCGAAGGCTTTGGCATAGTCAACAAAGCAGAAGTAGATGTTTTTCTGGAACTCTCTTCCTTTTTCTATGATCCATCGGATGTTGGCAGTTTGATCTCTGGTTCCCCTGCCTTTTCTAAAACCAGCTTGAATATCTGGAAGTTCACAGTTCATGTACTTTTGAAACCTGGTTTGGAGAATTTTCAGCATTACTTTACTAGCATGTGAGATGAGTGCAATTGTGTGGCAGTTTGAGCATTCTTCTGGAGAAGGAAATGGCAACCCACTCCAGTTATTCTTGCCTTGAAAATCCCATGGGCTGAGGAGCCTGGTACATGGCTACAGACCATGGGGTCACAGTTGGACATGACTGAGTGACTTCACGTTCACGTTCGAGCATTCTTTGGCATAGTATGCACCTAGTAAATTGACCAATGTCAACAGTTAGTAGCATTATAATCATCAAGTAGGATGGAATGGGAAGATTACTTTTGAACGGAAGAAATTATATCCTCCTCTCAGACTGGAGAAAATAAGGAAATACTGGGTACAATTGTAGATAAATTTATAAGTATGGAGGGATAGCTCTGACAGCTCAGTTGGTAAAGAATCTGCCTGCAATGCAGGAGGCCCTGGTTTGATTCCTGGGTTGGGAAGATCTGCTAGAGAAGCGTTAGTCTACCCACTCCAGTATTCTTGGATTTCCCTTGTGGCTCAACTGGTAAAGAATCCACCTGCAATGTGGGAGACCTAGGTTCAATCCCTGGGTTGGGAAGATACCCTGGAGAAGGGAAAAGCTACCCACTCCAGTATTCTGGCCTAGATAATTCCATGGGTTGTATAGTTCATGGGGCCGCAAAGAGTCGGACACGACTGAGCGACTTTCACTTCACTTTTAAGTATGGAGGCAGAAAAATCTGATGAAATGTGGGGTTCATAAGCCAACTTTCTCTGTAATGATTATCTTCACAGAGAAGGAAGAAGGATGAAATCATTGAGCAAATGGACAAGGGGAGAGGCTGCTGACCATGGAGATTTAACAAAGCGCTGAAAAGGACCACACTTCTGCTGAAACCAGAGGCCATAAACCCATCTAACACTAGCCATCACAGCTGTCACTTTCTCCAGCAGTGTTCAGAAACCTGAGTGTAGTTAGAAACTACTAACTTAGTTACACATAATAGAGAGGGATATGCCAACTCAGAAAGAAGGGCTCCCAGGAGCATGGGCTAGTCAGTTCAGTGACTCCCAAGAGTTTTCAAACCATCTCTTTTAGAAACCACACAAATGTCCATCAACTGAGGATTGAATAAACAATTTCAGGTATATTCACATGATGGAATATGACTTAGGAATAAAAAAGAACTAAGGATACACACCACCCCAAAACCCTATATACTGTAAGATATTTCTATATGAAATTCTAGAAGAAACAAGAGCACAGCCTATGGCTGGCAGCAGACTGACTGCAAAGAGGCAGGAGGAAGCTTCTTCCTCCTGTTTAGCTGAGATGTGTGTGTAGTTGCTAAGTCGCGTCCGACTCTTTGCGACCCCATGGACTGTAGTCTGCCAGGTTACTCTGTCCATGGGATTCTCCAGGCCAAAATACTGGAGCAGGATGACATTTCCTTCTCCAGGGGAACTTCCCAACCCAGGAAATGAACTCAGGTCTCCCGCATTTGTAAGTGGATTCTTTACCATCTGAGTCACCAGGGAAGCCTGGTTTTATTGAGATACAATTGCCATATAACATCATTAGTTTAAGGTGCACAAAATAATTTAATATACACGTACACTGAGAAAGGATCACTATGTTAAGTTTAGTTGTCATCCATCATATCACATTCAATTTTTTTTTTCCTGATGGTAAGAGGAGGAAGCTTTTAAGAAATGATGGAACAGCACTATCCCGTGACTGTGGCAGGGATTATATGACTACATACTCTTGTCAGCACTCATCCAGACACACACCTAACACTGGTGAATATCACTGTATTTAAATTTCATGTTAATAAACCAATTTTTTACACACCTCTGTCTGGACTCCTGGGTAGTGCTCTCCCTCAAGTATGTTGCTAAAGTCAGCTCCTCCACTTTACCTCATCTGCTGTCCCTGACACACTCTCTAAAGTCAAAGGCAAATGGACCATGGAGGGCAGGACTTGGAGAAGGCTCCCAAGGTTTCCTGACATTCACCCACTCCCCAGGATTGCAAGCCCTGCACAGATGATCCCCAGGGCTGGGAATACGATGGGGTGTACCCCCAGGACTGAGTCACATTAAATGGGATGAGTGGCATTAAAACAGTGGGTTGACCATTAAATGCGGAGTTTCCCTGGCTGGTTGAAGAAGCAGGAGGCGGGGAGTTGAGGCACATGGAGTTCTTTGCTGCTGAGATGAAGGGGCTATGTGGCAAACAACTGAGCATGGTCTCAGTCAATCTCTCCGATAGCGGAGGCCTGATTACCACAGCAGAGGGAGGGACAGCCTGCTGGCACCATGAAGGCACAGCCGCTGACACTGCTACCTGGGCTTCAGGAGACGAGGGGCAGAGGACGATCACAATGTGCCAGAGTCCTGGCCTGGAGAAACAGTGGGTCATAAATCTCTGTTGCTCTCAGGCTCCTTGGTTTATAGTAACTTGTCACAAAGCATAGAAAAGGAGAGATCAATTTTAAACAGGCCCTCTATCTCATCATAAAAACATTTCAATTTAGAACTTAAAATCTGTGAGACCTTTTCTCCCCACTCAGGCCTTGCTTCTAGTTCTCTGGCTCGGTCTCCAGTGTACATATTCTTGTCTAACTCGAGACTCTAAACTACTCCAGAAACAAACTATGTCTGGTTAAGCTTTAATTAAGTAGTCTTCAATCAGTTAATTAACCTACTGTCCCCAAGATGTTTAACACACTGCCTTTGTTAATTAGTGAATAAAACAAGTAATATACAATGTATACACCCAAATACACCAAAAAGTAAAAATTCTTCACTTTTCTAAAGTTTTATGTATGTATATACATTGTCACCTAGGGAACGAAGAAATTCTAAATAGCTTAAAAAAATGAATCTTGAAAAGTCATATAAAAATCACTTATCTCTAAAGCAAAATTTTTTAAAAGATTTAGTTGAATGCATTTATTTATTAATTGGCCAGGTAGCATGTGGGGTCTTAGCTCCCGGACCAGGGATTGAGCCTGCGTCCCCTGCAGTGATAGCATTAAGTCTTAACCACTGGACCGTCAAGGAAGTCCCTAAAGCACATTTAAAAAAAATAACACAACAAAATGAAAATAATAATTTCTGACTGTAAGATGAAAGAATGACACCATGGCCTCTCTTCCTGCAAAATTCTAGATTAGAGAAGTTGCTGTGTTAAGTAAATGCATATCAGCACTCAAAAACAAGCAGAACTCTGGGCAGTCCCAAGAATGGAAGGAACCCAGAGGTGAGACAAGTACAAAAATGGGTTTATGATGACAAGTGACACGAGCACAGCATGTGGGCTGAGGCCTCAGCGTGGGGGTGCGAAGGGGCCAGTAGCGACATGCTTCCAGAAGAGCTCGCCTGGCCCCAGCAGCTCCCTGAAGACACTAATGACAAGAGAGTTGGAGGGAAAGGCCAGGCCAGTGCTCCAGGTGACTGGTGACACCAGGAAGGAAAGGGCTCTCCAAAGCCCAGAAAATAAGCTGCCAGGGATTTGCTTGGCAGAACAGCAATGTATCCCACCTGGTGTCTACTCTGACGGAAAACTGGGCAGAGGACTGGGCAGAATAGCATGTACCATCTTGCCAGGAGCCTACCCAAACAGAGGCAATGAAGAGTGAAACAGAGAGCCCCATACATGGGCAAGAACACCAACCGTGCAAGGAACACCAGTACCATGAAGCAGGACACAGACTTAAACACTGAAGACGCTGACACTGCCAAGAGAGCACCAAGAACAAGACCCTACAATACCTAGAGTACTATACAAGAGAAATGAGCACATGATCAGGGAGCTTTCAAGGAAAACTAAGTAGCTTCATGGACATGAAAATACAAGTTGCTAAAGTTAAGAGAATCTCATTGGATAGGCTGACGAGCAGAGCAGGCAAAATGAAAGAATGTGTTATGAGCTGAAATTTGGGCTAGGAATCCTTCCAAAACAGTAAGAAGGGAGGAAGGGATTAAAAAAAGAAACAGAAGAACAGAAAAAAAGACATTTGAGGCAGAGGTTCCAATCTATTCATTAAACAGGAGCTTTGTCAAGGAGAAAAAGGAGAAGAAGCAATACCTGAAGAAATGGTAACTGAGAATGTCCCAGAACTGAAGATGAGTGTTCAGACTGAGAGCATCTGATTAGCATCAAGTCAGGTCAATTAAAAAAACAAACTGATAAATACTCAAGTGATTATTTCAGAATATGAAAGGTAGAAACAAACAGTCCAACAATGCTTTCAGAGATGAAAATCCCTTACAGAGGAGCACAGAGAACATCGTCACCATGCTCACAAGTCACAGTGAGATGAGGATAAGGCAGCAGCTTTAATGTGGTCTGAGGGGAGCCTGCAACCTAGATTCTTCATCCAGCAAACCACCACCCAAGACTTCACCTGCAGTCGGTAACACAGACCAGATGAGCCCTCCCACCTTCAACAAGGAAAGACTGGACAAAGCATATGAAACAATGACTTTCAAACATGGGCAAACAGGCAGCACAAGACAGTGATCCTTGTGAGAGGAGAACAAGTGAGGTAAGCTCAGTCACTGCCCATTTCCAGGCTGCAGCACAGGGAGAGGGGGTCTCTGAGCCAAGGAAAGGGCAGTCAGAGTGTGGGAGGTGGAGGAACACTAGCATCTGCAGGAAAAGACTGCTGGAAGCTGCAGAGGTTTCCTTGGAGTCACAATTAGCCTGACCTCACCAAATCCTGGATCAGGAAGAGACCCTGGAGAAAGAATAGGCTACCCACTGAAGTGTTCCTGGGCTTCCCTGGTGGCTCAGATGGTAAAGAATTGGCCTGCAATGCAGGAGACCTGGGTTCAGAAGATCCCTGGAGGAGGGCATGGCAACCCACTCCAGTATTCTTGTCTGGAGAATCCCCATGGACAGGGGAGCCTGGTGGGCTACAGTCCGTGGGGTCACAAAGAGTCGGACACAAATGAGCGACTGAGCAAAACACCAATTCCTCAGGCTCACTGAGGGCTGGGAACACACCACGCTTCCAACAGCCAGACTGGAAAGGCCTTCAAGTCAACAGAGCACTGGAGGACACCAACACAGCATCACAGCACAAGGGCACTGCCTCAGTGGTGCAGCCAAGTGAGTCCTAGATCAACGGCTGTGCTCCACCTGCCCAGGAAAGCTTAGAGGCAAGCCCTGAAAGACTCAAACTATCTTTAACTAACAACACTGCACCCCAGAGTAAAGCCGCCACACAGTTAAATACAAACAATCCAAGATAAAATACACAGTGCCTGGCATCCAACCGCAAATTACCAGGTGGGTAAAGAAGCAGGAAAAGATGACCAAAATGAGGAGAAAAATAGCCAACAGACTCAGAAATGACAAAGAGGGCAGAATTAGTAGACAAAGTGAATAAGAAGGTTATAATAATTACATTCCACATGTTCAAGAAAGGAGAGAAAAGTATAAGTATTATAAAGACAGACATGGAAAGTATACAAATGACCCAAATAAACTTTAAGAGAAAAAAAAAGTATCTTAAAAATACATGTCTGGATGAGATTAAAAGGAGAGTAGATTGCAAAAAGCAAACAAAAAGCCTAGTGAACTTGAAGATTTAGCAACAGAAGCTACCCAAAATGAAACATTGGAAAAGGACCAAAAAGAGATGAACAGAGCATCAGTAAGCTGACGTACAGGTGCTGAAAACCCAGAGGAAAAAGAAGAGGAGAACAAAAAAAAATTTTTTTGAAGAAATAATGGCTGAATTTTTCCAAATCTAATAAATATTATAAACCTACAAATCCATGAAGCTCAATGAACCCCCAACACAATAAACATGAAGAAAAGTATACCAAGCTACATCATAATCAATTCACTTCCAGTGATAAAGAGGAAATGTTAAAAGCCATTAGAGGAAAAGACACATCAAACACTGAGGAAAACGTAAGAATGCCAGCAGACTTCTGGTCAGAACAGACTGCCAGGATGTAAGTGGAGAAACATATTAAAGAACGGACAGAGAAAGAACTCTCAATGTATAACACTATTTTCAGAAAAAATATTTTTCAAAAAAGAAGGCAAAATTTTTTTCAGACATATAAATGCTAAGCATATTCACCAGTAGACCATTACTACATATTAACATTTAAGTGTGAAGACAAAATAAGTACATTTCCAACAAATCTGGGACAATTTCTCTCTGAAACGTTCCAAGAGTTGTCTCCATCATGAAGACGATAAACTCAGGGGAGGACAGTAGATGTAAAAAACAGTTCTGAGGTGAGAAATGTGTACATCTTGCTAGGTCTAATAATTGTTTGAAAATATTTCTAATTAATATCTGTAACTAAAATTCCAGATGCTGTTAACATGGGAGAAATGGGGCAAGGGAAAATAAAGCAGGTTCTCTTCTGTCCACAGAAAGGATACAAATACAGATTAATTCCAGATACTAGAAAAACAAGCTGATGGGTGTTAAAAATATAAAGGGTAATCATTAAAAAATTTACTATTTTTCAATAATATTATTTCAAAGAAAAAATATCTTAAATTAGAATAATTATATTAACTCATAATGATGTTACTTATGAACTTATAGTAGATGTAAGTATAAAAAAACATTTAACTATACAATTGACCTATTTCCTACATAAGTGTGCTCCTTCACGGGGTGCTAAGCTGACAGAAACAATCACCATTTGTTCTGTGGACAAAAGGTGAAAAGGCATTGTGTACCTCTGCATGTCAAAACCAACATCTACTAAAATGATCATTTAAAAACTGTTCGTATTTTCTTGAATACATGACTTATTCAGTTACCTGACTGAATAATTAGAGGCTTTAAAATACATTTGGTCCTAATTTGCTTTTGAGTAAATGCATAGTTACATGTATATTTATCCAAATGTTTATTTCTCATTTTTCTTCTACAATTCTTTGCTAAAGTATTTAAAACAAAAAGCATCTAGGACCAAAAAAAGCAATATAGGAAACTTATTTAACCTAAATATCTGGGTTGCTATACCTACTCTGACTCTTTTAAAAGGAAGAATGCAACTATGAACTTTCAATTAACTAAGGCAACAACAGAACTTCACACTTGGCATAAAAGAAATTGTACAAAGAGAGGTTTAATACTCTGCAAATGTTCAGATGTAGTGTTTGTAAAGGATGGTGACTCCTGTCATTTATACCTACCTTGTTTCAGTCCTTCACTCTGAATACTATGTTCAAAAATCTCAAAAACAAAATCCTACCATATGCCCCTCGGCCCGAGCTTTGTTCTGCTTTGCTTCCCGTCTTCGCTGTAGAAACTCTTCTACTTGTTTTGCTCTTTCCATAGATGGCTGGCCCTTCTGCCTGAAGAATTTGGACAAACAGCAAAACTAAAAATTCTGAACATCAAATATTACAAAAAGTGTAAAATTACAGGGAAATATTTTCTTTAGAAATATCTGCAAAATATGAAGGCTGATATGAAGTCAAGTCTTCCTATTTAATGAATCAATAGCTACACACATATCAGAATCAGCTACCTAAATCAGTCACTATTATTTTTAAAAGGGGCAAAATCTACCCTACTATACCAAATCTTAACAAGTCTTCTTTTGTGTTTATTTAATCTATGCTACTTATAGACACATAAAATTATTTCAGAGCATACGTATAGAAGACTCTCCAGTTTCCAAGTAGTTAAGCTTATTTCAGAACTCTGCATCAAATATATTGATCAGTAGAAAAGTAAGATTAAAGCTGCAAAGTAGCAATTTCAGAGGTCATCAGAAATAATGAAAAGTTTGTATGAATTTTAAAAATTAGGGTAAAAAGTGAAATCTGAATTCCTTGTATGTCATAACTATTAAAAAGTAAAATGGACAGATTAGGGGAAAAATCTAAAAGCACATTTATTTGTTTCAATCTTTTCTGATTATGTTTCTATAACTTTCTCTGACAACTACAAAAGAATGTAAACATGTTGGGCTTAGACAACAATGAAAAAATATCAGTAACATTTCAAGGTACTGAGAATAGTCAAAATCACAGAATCAGCAAGTACCCCAACCCCCAATCAGGGGTTGGGGGTTAGGAGTTAGTGTTAAATGGGGACAGACTTTCAGTTTAGGAAGGTAAAAATTAAGGAGATGGATGATGGTGAGAGTTGCACAACAACATGAAAGTACTTAGTTGCACAGAACTGTGCAGTTAAATATGGTTAAAACAGTATGTTTTATGGGGCTTCCCTGATGGCTCAGTGGTAATGAACATGCCTGCAATGCAGGAGACACAGGAGATGGAGGTTTGATCCCTGGGTCAGGAAGATCCCCGAGAGAAGGAAATAACTCACTTATTCTTGCCTGGAAAATCTCATGGACAGAGGAGTCTGGCAGGTTATAGTCCCTGGGGTCACAAAGAGTCAGAGACAACTGAGCATGCACACACGCATATGGAACTTTGTTCTGTATTTTCCAAGTCTCCTGTAAATGTATTGTACTTTCATAATTTTTTAAAAAAGTCAGTAACATTTTGAACATCTAATAAATATTATGCCTGTTACTGTGTGCTAAGCAAGAAAGATGCAAAATAAATAAAACCAACTCCCCATTTACAGAGAACTCACTGCATAGTATCAACTGCAGTAATTTGTAAGTAAGAAAGAAAGATCAGGAAGTTACTGGCTGTGCATCTTGGATACTGGCTATGAAAGCGCACCAACTTCCTATAGTGTAGGACCATGTGTCTAGAACCATAATTATGTTCAGAAAAATACATGAAATAATGCCTTCTCTCTTCCAATAAACATTTCTGATTTTCATACCCCAGTCATTTCTTTTATATGTTAACAATTACAATTGACCATTGACCACAAGTTTGAACCACACTGGTCCATTTATTATGAGTATTTTGCAATAGTAAATACTACAGGACTACCTGTGGCATCCTGTGGTTGGATGGCGATCACTGACTCAATGCACATGAGTTTGAGCAAACTCTGGGAGATGGTGAAGGACTGGGAAGCCTGGCGTGCTGCAGTCCATGGGGTTGCAAAGAATCTAACACGACTGAGCAACTAAATAACATGTCCATAGTTGGTTGAATCCACAGATGCAGGGGAACCTCAGAATGGAGGGATGACTGTAAGTATAAGCAGATTAACTCCTATATTGCTCAAGGATCAATTGTACTGAGATATATAAAAATTTGAAATGTGAAATTAAGCTGTAAAAATTTTAAATGACTCACCATAAAGCTATGGACGATAATGGCCTAAGATTCACTTAACTTATGTAGTGCTCAAAACAGATTCTTGTGAAATTTCACCACCGGAATCTTCTAGGATTAGATCATCTCTATACCTGATTAAGAGCCTTTCCTGGTTACTAATTGTATTCTGAAACTTGAGCAAATTCTCTGATGAACTCTAGGAGTTTTTTGGTAGTGTCTTTAGGACTTTCTATGTATAGTACCATATCATCCATAAACATTGACAGTTTTAGTTCTCTTCCAATTTGGATTCCTTTTATTTCTTTTTCTTCTCTGATTGCTGTGGCTAGGAAAATGTCCTTCATATATATAGGCAAGGCTGTATTCTGGTCTGTTACAGCCCCATTTATATAAGACTGGGCCTAAAGAGGGCAGATAATCTTTCAGAGTATGACACACCGGAGAAGGCAGTGGCACCCCACTCCAGTACTCTTGCCTGGAAAATCCCATGGACGGAGGAGCCTGGTAGGCTGCAGTCCACGGGGTCGCTAGAAGTCAGACATGACTGAGCGACTTTGCTTTCACTTTTCACTTTCATGCATTGGAGAAAGGAAATGGCAACCCACTCCAGTGTTCTTGCCTGGAGAATCCCAGGGACGGGGGAGCCTGGTGGGCTGCCATCTCTGGGGTCGCACAGAGTTGGACACGACTGAAGCGACTTAGCAGCAGCAGCAGGGCCTAAAGAGGGCAGATAAACTTTCAAAGAGTATGATACACAGACATGTCACCTGAAACTGTGTCTACTGATAAGGCTCTTGTGAGGAGTCCTGGATGCTTACACCACTGCATACAATTAGACAGAATCTCTGCTTTGTATCATGACTGAACTGACATCATCTTTTAACCTTTACATAAATAAAACATCGATAACATTTTTATGTTTGATTTCCCATCCTAAGATAGTATGTCCAATGTCTGTCAGTGTGGGCCTTTTAACGGACATACGATAATTTATATTCACTGACTGATCTGATGCACTGAATCAAATAATTCAAATACTTTAGCAGAAACAAATTATTTTAGTAAGAACATGGCCACACACATAACAGCTTTGATTAAAAGAATATTCACACCATTTATGTATATATAGATCTATTTTATTTACTTATATAATCTATTTAAGTTCTGCTTTATTGAATGGCTTTTCCTAAACTAGTTTAAATGATCAGGTACACATAATCCATTGCTTTCAATCACAAACTTAAGACCTGTAGTGATTTTTGCTTACTATTATTTCTTTTTTCTTCTCATTTATTTATCATTGAGTATCAACTATTACCAATAATGTATCTGTCTCTGAAGATACAAAATGTATAGAACAGAATTTCAGGAATGCAGGATATGTCCAACATATAAAAATCTATCAAAGCAATTTTGTTGTTTTCAGTCACTCAGTTGTGTCTAGCTCTTTGCAATCCCACAGACTACAGCAGGCCAGGCTTCCCTGTCCTTCACCTACTCCCAGAGCTTGCTCAAACTCATGTCTATTGAGTTGGTGATGCCATCCAACCATCTCATCCTCTGTCGTCCTCTCCTCCTCCTGCCTTCAATCTTTCCCAGCATCAGGGTCTTTTCCAATGAGTCGGCTCTTTGCATCAGGTGGCCAAAGTACTGGAGCTTCTACTTCAGCATCAGTCCTTCCAATGAATATTCAGAACTGATTTCCTTTAGGATTGATTGGTTTGATCTCCATGCAGTTCAAAGGACTGTCAAGAGTCTTCTCCAACACCACAGTTCAAAAGCATCAATTCTTCAGTGCTTGGCCTTCTTACACTCCAAATCTTATATCCACATATGACCACTGTAAAAACCAAAGATTTGACTAGATGGACCTTTGTCAGAAAAGTAATGTCTCTGATTTTTAATATGCTGTCTAGGTCGGTCATAGCTTTTCTTCTAAGGAGAATAAATCTTTCAATTTCATGGCTGCAGTCACCTTCTGCAGTGATTTTGGAGCCCAAGAAAATAAAGTCTGTCACTGTTTCCATTGTTCCCCCATCTATTTGCAATGAAGTGATGGGACCGGATGCCATGATCTTAGTTTTCTGAATGCTGAGTTTTAAGCCAGCGTTTTCATTCTCCTCTTTCACCTTCATCAAGAGGCTCTTTAATTCCTCTTCACTTTCTGCCATAAGGGTAGTGTCATCTGCATCTTTGAGGCTGTTGATATTCCTCTCAGCTATCTTGATCCTAGCCTGTGCTTCAACCAGCCTAGCATTTCGCATGATGTTCTCTGTATATATGTTAAATAAGCACGGTGATAATACACAGCCTTGACGTACTCCTTTCCCAATTTTGAACCTGTCCATTGTTCCACATCTGGTTCTAACTGCTGCTTCTTGACCTGCACACAGGTTCTCAGGAGGCAGGTAAGGTGGTCTGGTATTCCCATCTCTTTCAGAATTTTCCATAGTTTGTTATGATCCACACAGTCAAAGGCTTTGGGATAGTCAATGAAGCAGATGTTTTTCTGGAATTCTCTTGCTTTTATTATGATCCAATGGATGTTGGCAATTTGATCTCTGGTTCCTCTGCCTTTTCTAAATCCAGCTTGAACATCTGCAAGTTCTTGATTCATGTACTGTTGGAGTCTTGCTTGGAGAATTTTTAGCATTACCTTGCTAGCGTGTAAAATGAGTACAATTCTGTAGTAGTCTGAATATTCTTTGGCATTGTCTTTCTTTGGGATCGAAATGAAAACTGACCTTTTCCAGTCCTGTGGCCACTGCTGAGTTTTCCAAATTTGCTGGCATACTGAGTGCAGCACTTTCACAGTATTATCTTTCAGGATTTGAAATAGCTCAACTGGAATTCCATCACCTCCACTAGTGTTGTTCGTAGTGATGTTTCCTAAGGCCCACTTGACTTCGCCTTCTAGGATGTCTGGCTCTAGGTGACTGATCACACCATCGTGGTTACCTGGGTCATGAAGATCTTTTTAATATAGTTCTTCTGTATATTCTTGCCACCTCTTATTATCTTCTGCTTCTGTTAGGTACATACCATTTCTGTACTTTATTGTGTTCATATTTGCATGAAATGTTCCCTTGGTATCTCTAATTTTCTTGCAGAGATCTCCAGTCTTTCCCATTCTATTGTTTTCCTCTATTTGTTTGCATTGATCACTGAGGAAGGCTTTCTTATTTCTCCTTCCTATTCTTTGGAACTCTACATCCAGATGGATATATCTTTCCTTTTCTCCTTTACCTTTCACTTCTCTTTTTTTCTCAGCTATTTGTAAGGCCTCCTCAGACAACCATTTTGCCTTTTTGTATTTCTTTCTCACGGAGATGGTTTTGATCACCGCCTCGTGTATAGTGTTATGAACCGCCATTCATAGTTCTTCAGGGACTCCATCAGATTTAATCCCTTGACTCTATTTGCAACTTCCACTGTATGACTTTAACGGATCAGATTTTGGTCACACCTGAATGGCCTAGTGGTTTTCTCTACGTTCTTCAATTTACGTCTGAATTTTGCAAAAAGGAGTTCATGATCTGAGCCACAGTCAGTTCCTGGTTTTGTTTTTGTTGACTATATAGTAAAATACCTTATTAACAGAGGACAAAACTAGCTTATAATTGATTCTATGATTCCTTATAATATTTAGTAATCTATACTGTCTTCATTTTTCACATGCATTTCCATTTACTACTTAATATATACCAAAAAGAAGAATTCATACTCATATTCTTATCCCCCACTGATGTAGTAAAACAGTACTGAACTGTGAACACAAATTATATATGTGTACAAGGTCCTGAGGGATAAAGGAAAAAAAATCAATGAGCTTCTTTACAGTCATTCCCTTCATTAAACATTATTAAGAATTTACACGTGCATATTCTATTTTAGACAAATTAAACAGACAATACCTATTGAGTTCCAAAATTATAACATTTAAAATTAGTAGAACACTAATCTAGATTAAGAGTAAAGGAATGATTAACATAACTATTGTATAAGCCACAAATACATAGCAAAAATTAGAAATTTGGAAAGTGAAATACGGACATTAAAACAGGCTAAAAAGAAATAAACTCCTTTTTATCCTGACAAGAAAAAAAGGAATAACTTATTTTCCATCTTATTACAAATGCATGCGTAAGTGGATCTGGGTAAGGTACCTCATATCCATGACTCAAAACCTTTACTGATAAAGGAAATTTAAAAATTTTGAAGGATGATTAAAAATTATTTCAAGAGGTAAAAACATGAAAATAGGCAGCAATCTAGGTAACAGAAATAATCTGAGTAAGGAAAAATGAGTCAATATGGTATAGAAGAGTTGGGGTGGTACATGGTTAATGAAATGAAAAAAGGATGCTGAGCATGTATTCATTAAGCTTCCTCCTCTGTTTAAGTGCCACAGTATCTATCGGAGGAAGCAGAATTGTTGTAAGCTTTATTCAAATAAAGCAATACAGAGAAAAGGGCTTGGGAAAGTAAAAGCTCAGTAAAGTACATATGTTAGGCACTCAAAATAAAAAAACAAAACAGGCACTCAAAGGTTTCAGAAGATGGTCTCACATGATTGAGGTTCTAATTGTAAAAGCTAACTGAACCTAAGTTCACCAGTTGTAACAAAAATACCACTCTGGTGGGAGAAGCTGACAAGGGTAAAGGGACAGCATGTGGAAAACCTCTGCACCACCTCAGTTTTGCTGTGACACTAAAATTGCTGTAAAAATTAAAGTCTAAAGCTAATGCAGGAGGTATGTTATTAAGACAAGGATATAAGCAAAGTTGGACTAGCCAAAGTTACTGATAAGAAGGGAAGAAGAAAAATAACACGATAAAGAAGGAAGAAGCAAGTATAGGCTATCAAAAATATGAGAAAGATAATATGAATGAGTCTTAGAGGACTACAGATTTCAGTTTGCTGATTCAGTTTGGTCAGGGAAAAGAACTGACCAGGTAGGCCAATGACATACAAATTATAAAAATGGAAGTGAGGACAGTGTGGAGAAAATGCTCTGCAATGTCAAAGACACAACAAAGTTCAAGCCAAAAGAATCACAATATTCGAACTGGAGGAGACATACAACATATTTACTATTTCTCTTCACTTCATGTATTCTGGATATATGATAATTTTATCCTGTGAGTATTTTTTCTATGTCCTCCTTAAAAATGAAAACTTTCAAGAGGATGTGCTCCTAAAACGTTTTAAGTTTGGACAACATCAAAATATTAACCAGCATCCTCTGAATATAATTCCTTAACCAATGACTAATGTACCTAACAACCTTTATTTATATTTCTTCACCTTACACTGTCTACATTGAGACACCTTGGCAACTGTATCCTTGTTGTTGTTCAGTCATTTAGTCGTGTCCAACTCTTTGCAACCCCATGGACCACAGCACACCAGGCTCCCTGTGCTTCACCATCTCCCGGTGCCTCCTCAAATTCATGTCCATTGAGTCAGTGATGCCATCCAACCATCTTATCCTCTATTGTTCCCTTCTCCTCCTGCCTTCAATCTTTCCCATCACCAGGCTCTTTTCCATTGAGTCAGCTCTTCGCATCAGGTGGCCAAAGTATTGGAGCATCAGCATCAGTCCTTCCAAAGAATATTCAGAATTGATTTCCTTTAGGATTGACTGGTTTGATCTCCTTGCAGTCCAAGGGATTCTCAAGAGTCTTCTCCAACACCACAATTAAAAAGCATCAATTCTTCATCACTCAGCCTCCCTTATGGTTCAACTCTCATATCCATACATGATTACTGGAAAAACCATAGCTTTGACTAGATGACCTTTGTCAGCAAAGTAACGTCTCTGCTTTTTAATATGTTGTCTAGGTTAGTCAAAGCTTTTCTTTCAAGGGACAAGCAACTTTTAATTTCATGGCTGCATGAAATGAAAAGATGTATCCTACTGAAGTTTGTATACTCTACTAGGTATCTAAGTAAAATTTTCACAATGCATCTAGGCCAACAGAAATACCTAGCAGTTCCAGTCAATGACTAGTTAGGTCAAAGCTGCTAACACTATGGTCTACACTTTGACAGATATAGCTGTGTGTTCCTGAAAACCGAGAAATATCCAAGGCACTGTGATGCTACAGGTTGCCCAGTACAGTTTGAGAACTACAGTTCCAGTCTGTAACTCTAAGAAGAAATAAAGGCTGTATCTGACAGAATCTATTCTCTGTGAATTTATACTACACTGTGGTGATGACTGTTTCCTTTTAGGATGTTTGCAGGCTCTATTTGTAGTCTTGCCTATAATCAATATGGAGAAAGCTAGTCTAATTTATAGAATCTGCCTCTTGAAAATTATATGATACTTGATGATCTCCAGTTTTTTTACCAATTCTTTCATGTTCTCAGAAAAAAATAAAGTGAAATTCAATGAGTATACACAAAAGTTCATTCAGTATTTGAGATCATGGATAATCATTAAATTTTATAAACAACGAAATCAATAACTGTTTCACCTGTTCATTAGTAGTATCTCAAGAAGCTGAGAAGTCCCTTGAACACAATAGTGTTCAAGGAGCTGAACTCTATATGGAGACACACTTAGTGTAAATTCTACCTCCACTGCTTACTAGTGGCCTGACCATGCACAAGTTTCAAATCTCTGCAGGTCCTAGTTTCTTCATTTTGATTAAAAGAGTAATACCTAATTAAAAGGGATGCTGTGATGAATAAATATAACTTGATATATAGTAAGTGTTCAATAAATAATATCTACCATCTATAAAAACAGGTTCAAAGCAATATAAGAAAATGTATACCATGTGTCTGAGTAATGCTAAGCCCACCAAAGCTAGCAAAAAGGAAATGATAGAGGATCTCTACAGCCACAAATGGTTTAAAAGCTGAAAATTAAAATAATGAAACTCAAACAAAGACTGAAAGGAAGCTGTGTTCCAGCGGCAGAAGTAACTGAGACAGAGCCATTGAAGACAATTTGAAACTCAAGTGTAAATACATGTAAATATTTCAAGGCTATATGGGAGCCTGATGCAAATGCAACAATCCAGTCCCTTACTTGCCACTCCAACTGCGAAGACTCGACAAATGTACTGGAAGATGAACAGTGTGAAGAAGCATAACACAACTTTCCCTATTTTCTTTTACACTATACACATGTATTTTAGGAGATTTGATTAAAATTAAAACAAAGCCATACACACAAAGACAGAAATATAGATCAATGGAACAAAATAGAAAGCCCAGAGATAAATCCACACACATATGGACACCTTATCTTTGACAAAGGAGGCAAGAATATACAATGGATTAAAGACAATCTCTTTAACAGTGGTGCTGGGAAAACTGGTCAACCACTTGTAAAAGAATGAAACTAGATCACTTTCTAACACCATACACAAAAATAAACTCAAAATGGATTAAAGATCTAAACGTAAGACCAGAAACTATAAAACTCCTAGAGGAGAACATAGGCAAAACACTCTCCGACATAAATCACAGCAGGATCCTCTATGATCCACCTCCCAGAATACTGGAAATAAAAGCAAAAATAAACAAATGGGATCTAATTAAAATTAAAAGCTTCTGTACAACAAAGGAAAATATAAGCAAGGTAAAAGGACAGCCTTCTGAATGGGAGAAAATAATAGCAAATGAAGCAACTGACAAACAACTGATCTCAAAAATATACAAGCAACTTATGTAGCTCAATTCCAGAAAAATAAATGACCCAATCAAAAAATGGGCCAAAGAACTAAATAGACATTTCTCCAAAGAAGACATACGGATGGCTAACAAACACATGAAAAGATGCTCAACATCACTCATTATTAGAGATGCAAATCAAGACCACAATGAGGTACCACTTCACACCAGTCAGAATGGCTGCGATCCAAAAGTCTACAAGCAATAAATGCTGGGGAGGGTGTGGAGAAAAGGGAACCTTCTTACACTGTTGGTGGGAATGCAAACTAGTACAGCCACTATGGAGAACAGTGTGGAGATTCCTTAAAAAAATGCAAATAGAACTGCCTTATGACCCAGCAATCCCACTGCTGGGCATACACACCGAGGAAACCAGAAGTGAAACAGACGCGTGTACCCCAATGTTCATCGCAGCACTGTTTATAATAGCCAGGACATGGAAACAACCTAGATGTCCATCAGCAGATGAATGGATAAGAAAGCTGTGGTACATATACACAATGGAGTATTCCTCAGCCATTAAAAAGAAGACATTTGAATCAGTTCTAATGAGATGGATGAAACTGGATCTGATTATACAGAGTGAAGTAAGCCAGAAAGAAAAACACCAATACAGTATACTAACACATATATATGGAATTTAGAAAGATGGTAATGATGACCCTGTATGCGAGACAGCAAAAGAGACACAGATGTGTAGAACGGACTTTTGGACTCTGAGGGAGAGGGATAGGGTGGGATGATTGGGGAGAACGGCATTGAAACATCTATACTATCATGTAAGAAACGAAGTGCCAGTCTAAGTTCGATACAGGATGCTTGGGGCTGGTGCATGGGGATGATCCAGAGAGATGATATGGGGTGGGAGGTGGGAGGGGGGTTCATGTTTGGGAACTTGTACATCCGTGGAGGATTCATGTCAATGTATGGCAAAACCAATACAGTATTGTAAAGTAAAATAAAGTAAAAATACAAATTAAATAAATAAAGTCTTAAAAAAAAAAAAAAAAAGCCATACAAATTATATACTAGAAAGACCAATAATACCCCAGGATAAAAACCTCACATAAAATCTTCATTACTGTTTCATAAAAAATATGCACATGTGTAAGTCTATAGCACTCTTATCTCAAAAAATGTGAAGTATTTACAACTAGCTTAATACTTCAGCCTATGGTACATAATTCATAATATTAATTTATATAGACCTCAGTTATTTATTTTTACTCAATTACCTTTTAATAATGTTTTATAACTGGGAGAACCATAAAGATTTTTATCACAAAAAATTATCTGTAAAAATGACAAATTAAATTTTCATAAAATGATATGTTCTTCCTTTACCAGAATATTTTTATAGAAGAAAATCTAAAAAATTGAAATATGCATACTTTTTAAAAGAGGAACTACACAAATTAAAACTTGAGTGCCACCAGAGTAATTAATTTTATGGAGAAAAAGGAAAAACCTAGCAAACAGGATCACAGTGAGTCATCAATCAGAGATGAACGTGAAGAGAAAATGACAATGAGGAAAGTTGGGTTCTAAGTGATGTGGAAAAGGAAGACTCAAAACATGCTTTGGAGTTTTGCATAGAGTTCAATTCCATTTTAAATATATTCTGATTTATTTAAAGCACATAGATAAAGTTATTACAACCATACACTGGTTCAAAGTTATCACATGTTACTTTAAATAGTATGTTCAGCCTATAACATAAATAAGCTATAACATATATAAGCCATTAATTAGGCTTAAGTAAAGAGCTACATGTTTGTCACATGTAATCAAGGGCCAAATTTGCACAGAAGAAAATGACTGTATTCAGATGTCAAAAGACAGTCTATGTATAATGGAGAAAACAGTCAGGAAGTGGTGTTATTCGGCTGTACACAACAAAAGACAAAATTATACCAAAGGGTGATCATCACACTCCAACATGTTGATACTGATTTGTTTAGACACCACCTTTAAACCTTTTCAAGCTTTCCGAGAGCATCAGCATCAGGGGGTTGCTGGTGATCTATAGCCCTTTGGGAAATCCTAGATGTGCTTCAGGTGGGATTCCTCTGCCAATAAATATACACCAAGACTTCCACTGCTCCCTCTAAAGCAAAGCACAGTGACTTTTGCAGAACAGCCATACCTTTCTGGAAGCCTCTGGCCATGCCTTTCTCCTTTCCATTTAGCTTCATTATCTTCTGCTCTTTGTCGCTGCATTTGATCAAAAATCGCGTGATAATGTTCATACTGTCCTCGAGAGGAAAAAGATGATGGAGCCATGGCCCCTCCACTGCCCAAAAAGGGAGCCTAGGAATCAAACAAAAAGCTCTCACATGCTTATCTCACAAGACCTCAAAGGTCTCTACTACCTTCAAAAGAAAAAAGTGAACCTCAACACTTGCCTCTTACAAAGCAATTATCTAATTTAACATACTAATAAACACAGAGCCTAGAGCAAAATGTTTTCCTATTATATTATAACCATTAACAATCAAAAGTAGTATACCTTGTCACTAACAATAAAGCATAATTCAATATAACAAAAACATAAAATATCACTAAATTTATGTAACAGTGGGGAAAAAAACTGGTCTTAACAAGTTTTGCAACAAGTTTCTGATATATTTTATGTGATCCCATCCTATTAAGTTTAAATATGTATAGTTTATATGTAAAACAGAGCCTGCTTTTATAATACTCAAAATTATACCTAACAAAACATATAGCAATTAACATACCCCAAATTCAATTCAACAAGCAATGAAGATACAAACACCACTGGAATACACTCTAAGTGTAATTAAAAGAAGCAAAACAATATATCCATCCTTAAGCAGTTTACAAACAAACTGGGAAACAAAGTATAAAGCTAGAAAAACATTTTATTTCCAAATGAATGGCAACAGACACTCACCACAGTAGTAAGTACTGAGCAAATTTATAAAACAGAAAAAAAAGAGAAATAAAAATACCCATAAAAAAGTCAATGGAGAAAAACACTCAACCCAGCCTTTAACACAAGGTAACACAGATTAAATATTAAATATGATCTATGGTATTAAAGTAAAAAAAAGCAACAGAATGTATACATTTAGATGTTGGCAGTAGGGAGATAAAGGATGTATGAAGACGAAGGTAACTATGAGGAAGGCAAACGGAGTATTACACTTGGTCAGAAAAGGTCACTACAGGTAACTGACCAACCAGGGTGTGTGAGTTCACATAATCAATAACAGAAAGCACAGATACACTTTCTAGCAGGAAAAGTGCACTAAGACCGTTTTTAAGCAGGTAAGTCAAATTACACAGGATAAACAAGAATAAGAGAGAGAACAAGACAGAGAAACTGAGTGGAAGGCTGCTGCACTGACACCAAGCCAAGCAGCCTGTGAGTAAAGAAAGGCAATCAGAGAAAAAGCCGGCAGTACAGCGAACTGGTTCTCTGAGGGGGTAACACAGGATGAGGGCGAAGGTGTAGGATACAGCCTCAGAGACACATGCGCTCAAGCACATGGAAAACTCACGGAAAACAGGTAGAAAGATGAGAGCTGAGTAAGCGCACAATGATACAGAGGCTCAGAGTGCAAGAACTACAGGGTGAAGAGGAAATTAGGACCCTCAAAGGCAAGGCCGACAGCACCGAAAGGAAGACAAACTGATGTGACTCCAGTGGAGGGGACTTGCTCAAACACATTTGCGAGCAGAAGCCAGAACCCTGACAGGAAAAGGGGAGGAGCTCTCAGGTGACAACATCCTAACGGGGAAGTCGGGCTAAGAAAAATACAAGCACCAAGCAAAAGACATCTCAGTATCCAATGAGGTAAAATTTGTGTTAACATCTGGACAAAAGAAGCTACATACAATATTATAAGCAGCCTAGATTTTTAAAAATTAGCCCAAGATAAATACAGATAACTGATTCAAGAAGCTTGAAATGCAAGAAATGAAGGTTGTTAGAAACAAGGAAGATACTTAATTAGCCAGGAAACTCCATCAAGGTGATCTTCATACACAGTTTCAAGCCTGCATCTCAAGGCAAGATTCCCAGAATCAGAATTTTGCTAAGTGGTGGTCACAGGGCCTTCCCTGGTGGAGCAGTGGTTAAGACCCTGTGCAGGGGGCACAGGTTTGATCCCTAACTGGGGAATGAAGATTCTGTATGCCCCATGGTGCAGTCAAAATATAATAAAAATTATTTTCTAAATGTGCCAGCAGATCTTGTGTCTGCTGAGGTGCTTTAAAAAAAATTATTATTAAAAATAAAAAGGTGGTCATAGCTCTTGTAAGACTGGTTGCTCCTTGAGTTTACTGTCTGGCACTAGTATCACCTTAACTTTGAGGTTCAAGGTTTCTGTTCAGCAAAAATAATGTATATACACATATCTCTGAGGATTATCTGCCTAGGTAAAGCATCTGCCTACACTGTGGGAGACCTGGGTTCAATCCCTGGGTCGAGAAGATCCCCTGGAGAAGGAAATGGCAACCTACTCCAGTACTCTTGCCTGGAAAATCCCATGGACAGAGGAGCCTGCTAGGCTACAGTTCATAGGGTCGCAAAGAGTCAGACATGACTGAGCAACTTCACTTCTGAAGATATCTATACTCAAAATAATGCTGAAAACACTGTATTGTAATACTGAAACAATGGAATCTTTTAAACATCACTTTACAGTCACCAATTATAAGCACGGACTGACGTTTTAATAAACACAGACACCCATGGAACCTCTACCGCAACTGAAAGCCTGTTCATCAAGCCAGAAAAGTTCCCTCATGTTTCTCACTTGGATCCAAGGCCCCTCGTTCCAGGAAACACTGATCTCTCTGTCACAGAGACTGGGTTTGCCATTTCCTACCATTTTATATAAATGGAATCACACAATATGCACTCTTGTGCCTGGCTTCTTTCACTCATTTTTGACTGATCCATGTCAATGCATGTATTAACAGACTATTCCTTCTCATTACTATCCAACATAGTGTCAAACAACACAATGTCTCTTACATGTCATGGTTATCTATGTATTTCATAATTTTTTTAAGAACAGAGATTCATAAAAGATAAAGCACAGATAAAGCATTGCAAATCAACTGCAATTTAAAAAGAGAAAAAAATACCTATCAGAAGAACCAAAGGAAAAAAATGGATAAACCAGGTAAGTCCCAGATTTTGCAGACATTAAGTAATCAACAGTTGGTTATTTATACTGTGCAAAATGTCTTAATATTTAGAAGTATATAATAACAGTATGAACTCTGAAATATTTCCCTTCATGTTTATTTTTATCTTTATTTTGGGGGTTCTGCTTAACTCAATTCAAATTTTACTGAGCTTCCAGGTACTTATCAATAGTACAGAAATCAAACAGCCTAAGAAGTTAACTATTACAAACCTCATGGGGAATAAGTACAGAAACTAGCACTGAATTTGCTTTATGTCATGGAAAATTAGTTTTACCAATCCTCACAGAAATCAGTATAGAAGTTTACGAAGCAAAGCAGAAACTTAATAAGCACGTAATATCTAACACTACCTATTATCAAACATTGATAAAACTGGACTTTAGGATTAAATACGGCTTTAAACATCATAGGAAAAAAGATGCTTTCTTGCATAAAAAACACATAAGCAAAGGGAGAGGAAAAATATGACCAAATTCTAAACACTAATCATGAACTTGATATAAAATACTTGACCAGATCTCAGGGCCTGTATCCTGGTAAGTTTTTATTCTCAGATCACAGAAGATATGGGTTAGTTATTTCAGAATGGGCCAAATTCTGATACTTCCTTATCATTCAGAGGGCAGTTAAGTTCAATGTCACAGTACAGTGGATAGTACGGTAAAAAATGTGTAAAGTGTTAGTCGCTCAGTCATGTCCAACTTTTTGCCACCCATGGACTGTAGCCCGCCAGGCTCCTCTGTCCATAGAATTCTCCAGGCACAAAAATACTGGAGTGGGTTGCCATTCCCTTCTCCAAGGGATCTTCCTGACCCAGGGATAGAACCTGAATCTCCTGCATTGCAGGCAGATTCTCAGATGAGAATTGTAGCCCCGGCTGACACCTTGGTTTCTTCCTGGTAAGACCCTGAGCAGGGGATCCACTATCCATGCCCATACTCCTGAGACAACTTAAGGCACATGGCTGTGCCTTAAACCATGGAGTTTGTGGTCATTTATCGCACAGCAGTAAAAAATGAATGTGTATGATTATTATATAGTATCATCCGAGCCACCAGGGAAGCCCATGTCTACATAAAACAGAGAAACTTTTATTCAAATCATAAATTTTAGGGGAAAAGAAACAAGTAAGAATGGTAATCAATTCTACTTAATAAGTATCTAATTGGTGCCTAAACGTCAAGTTTATTGAGATGGGTCCCAGGAAGTTACAGTTTAAAGACCTTAATAGTTGATTGGATTATGTGAATTAAAAATTACAATACAGAGGAATAATAGTATATATTCATTTGTTACTGCTGTGCCATAAATGACCACAAACTCCAGGGCTTAAGGCACAGCCATGTGCCTTAAGTTGTCTCAGGAGTGTGGGCATGGACAGCAGGTCCCCTGCTCAGGGTCTTACCAGGCAGAAACCAAGGTGACAGCCAGGGCTGCAATTCTCATCTGAGGCTCAGGAACCTCTTCTGAGCTCACTGGTTCCTGGCAGAATTTACTTCCTTGTGCTGTCATGGCTAAGTTTACCACAGTTTAGAGTTCTTGCTGGCTGTCGGTCAGAGAGCCAGCAGACGATCTCCCAGAGAATCCTTATACTTTCTTGCCATGTGAACAAGGGCTTTTTTCCAGGCCAGCAGTTGTCCCCCTGACCTTCTAACCTTCCAGCCTGCCATGAGGGAGTCTTACAATAAAGCAGTGATGGGACCACAGCAGTGAATATAGCATCAGCAATGCCATAGGACACAGCCTGACCAAGGCGGCTGCTGCACTCCAAATTCAGTCTCCCCCACACTCCAGCGGAGGGGAGAGCATTAGGTGTAATACCTGGAGTCAAGAATTTGTGGACCACCTTAGAATTCAGCCTACCACAGATTTGGAAAGGATGCTGTGAGTGCAACAGAGGAAAGGCAAGATTCAGACTGGCAGAATAAAGAAGGGAAAAGGAAGTTAACAGGTAAGCCCTTGAGAGTCAAGCTCTGGGCACTGCTCTTGAAATTTTTGTTTTTTTTTAAATGAAGAAATTAAGGCTCAGAAAAGTGAAGTAACTTGCCCAAGTTATATAGTCTGCATCTGCCCAAAGAAAATGTCTGAACTAACCTATCTAGGTCCATGGCTAGCTGGGTCATTGATCATCTAAGTAAATGCTTGGATTGCGGAGGGGGAGTGCGGAGTGGGAGTGGGGAGGGTGGGCGGGCAGGGGCCATCAAGAGAAAAGAACACAAGTGTGGGGACGAAGCTGCAGCAGCCGTGTGCAGTGGGGAGACTGCAGTCCGGTCCTCAACTCTGTGTGACTAGAGCACACAGCCAGGTGTGTGATTTTAAAAAGATGGCGTAGGAATGGGGAATCACAGCCTTCTCAGCAAACTTTTTAAGCAATTTTAACTGTCACATACGAATTATCACTACAGGAAAACTAAGAAGTCCTAACAATGCTGAAGAACTCTAGTAGAAACAAGCCAGGTGTATACATCTCACAGAGCAGGGTGAAAGCGGAGTTAAAGAGCAGCAGTGTGCATGCACTGTTACCCAAGACCTACCTTCATTTCACCGCTTCCACCAGCACTCAGCACATTTCTCCAGCCTTGTTCCCTGGCCCTATTTATTCTCTCCAACTTTGAGGGGAAAGAAACAAATAAAACACCATTTCAAGTATTTAATATAAAGTACATGAAATATACTGAGTAATAAAAAGGAAACCACTGTATTCCTTTAAAAAAGCGGGGGGCGGGGGGGGGGCATGTGTGTGGGGAGGTGGTGGAGTGTGCTGGGGAAAATGGACTATCCTCTCACCCTTTCCTTTTCCTGTCTTTTCACCTGCTCAGCCTTCAGCAGACTAACCTGCAATAATTTTAAAGACAAAGTTCTTAGAACTCTTAAAACAATTATCATCTCCAACTTGGTTAGAGAAGAAAAATAACAGTGAAATAACTACCTGATCCTTAGGTTTCTTTTCTTTTTCACTCAATTCCAATCTTCTTTTTCTTGGTGCTTCCTTAAATTAAAAAAAAAATTATCAATAATAGATACTACTTTTTCTAGCTTAATCAGTAAAGTTAGCATACCGATGGTAGATGTATATCCTGGAAGGTTTAAAAACAGAAATAAGTTAGAGGTATTTGTTTGAAAGAAATAAGGAGGAAAGGTTTGGAGGTTTCATAAAATTTGTTTCTTTCTTCATAATTAGTTTTACAAAGCTGTAGAATTAGCACACAGATGTCTTTATACCTCAAACAGTTTCCTCCTTTCTTCTCCAGGATTCACTTTCTTCACTGGGGTTTGATGGGCCTGTACAGAAAGTAAAACTACAAATTAGATAAGGATTTTGAGGTATCCATTTGAAAAATTCAAATGTATGGAAATTTAAAATAAGAAAAACATAAAGCCAATACTGCCGTAACTCTTTCAAAATACATTATCCCTCAAAAAAAAGACAGGAACCACTTAAGTGTCTGATACACTATGTTCAAAAAAGAGAAACACGGGATCCAAAGAAACCATGGAAAAAGGTTCTTCCCCAATCATCCAGTAAAAAGTGTACTCAGGTAGAGATGCTAACTGTAAGTTCTCTAACGTTATGAAAACAGATTGTCATCTAGAGAGCCCAACTCTGAAGAAATTTTTCTTAAAAAAAAAAAAAGAAATAAATAAGAGTTAACACTTAACTCCTCTCCCCACCTCCAGATGTAACCATTGTTAACATTTTCATAAATATCCTTTCCGAGACTGTTTCATGAACATGAATACACACATAACTATATACATGTGTATATACATACACACATAGTCTAAGCTTTTTATACTTTTTACATAAATATAATATACAATGTATTACGATGGAAAAATGTTTTTCACTATTAACAATGTTCCCTGACATTTCCACATTGTGGTAAACGATTTAACAATGGCGATATTCCAAACCATGGATATAATTAATTTGTTCAACTACTCTTGAAGGAAGGACATTGGGTTGGTTCTAATTTTTCCCCATACTGTTAGAAACATTCTTGTAGGTACATTTTGTATCATATGCAAGTCTTTCAGAAGAGCAATTTGTAAATGGAATCATAAAGTAATAATGAAATTTAAGTGATGAGAAAAACTGCCACCTCAAGAAGCTGCATCAACTTATACTCCCATCAAGGAATTCATTTTCTCATAACCTCACAAATAATGAGCATTATCAATGTTTAAAATTTTTAATATCTGGAAAGACTAAGAATACTTTCCAGTATATTAGATAATTACATTTCTTCTTTAATACACTAATTGTTCATCTTATTTTATAGTTGTTCTAATTTTATGGGTTATTTGTATATCATGAAAAATATAGAGTATTTCAGATTTGCGAATTACTTTTACATTTTGTCTTTGAAGAGCTGTTTATTGTATCTTAAACTGTACAGAAGTCTGTAATTTATATAGTTAAATCTGCCAGTCTTTTCCTTTATGATATCAGCATAAACTATTTTACTAAAGAAGACATTTCAGACCTCATTTGCTTCTGCCACTTGGATAGTTTCATTTTTATATTCAGATGTTATATATAATCTAACTTAAATTTAGATTTTAAAATATTAAAGTTAGATTTTTATTTTTAGATTTACCTGGAATAAATTTTTGTTCATGGAATGAACTGGGAATCTAATTTTTTTCTCTAGAAAATCCAGTTATCTCATAGCCATTTCTTGGCTGATATTTCTTTTTCCACAATGGTTTGAAATGCCTCATTCATCACATAATAAATTCAAATACACATTAATTACATAATAAATTCCAATTTCTGGAATTCTCTATTCTATGTCATCTATCCATCTTCTTCTTTAACTATGATATAAAGCCACCTATAAAAAAGTAGATAAAGGAGATACACAGAGGTTAGCAAAAATAAAGGAAAAACTCAGTAACTACTACCCAAGTCAAGAAAGAGAATAATGTCAACACACAGAAACCCTCCACATGTCCTTCCACAAGAGAGACAGCTACCATCCCCACTTTACTAATCACTACCTGACTTGACTCTGTTGCTCTGTCACCTGGATACATGTTCCTAAACAATATGTTTTTTTAAGTTCTGAGTTCTATATAAATGGAATCATACAATATATATTCCTCTGTATCTCACTTCTGTTGCTCAACAGTTTTCAGAATAACCCTTCTTATTATGTTTATTTATCTGCATTTGCTTTCTTCACTGATAAATAACATTCCACTGATGTGGAGTCCTTTCTTGCAGTTATCCTGCAGTTTTCACAGCAGGGCTATTCTATAGTTACTGAGGGAGTGTCTATTTCCTTTCTAATTACTATTCTATAGTAACTGAGGGAGTGTCTATTTCCTTTTCTAATTACTATTCTATAGTAACTGAGGGAGTATCTATTTCCTTTTCTAATCATTCACTGTCACATGCTCAGCTTCTATCAGGCTGCGTCACTGAATTCATTAAGTGTTCTGCTGCTTCATGAGGATTTCCTAGGTAGGGAATTGTATCTGTAAGTGTCTATATTTTCTCATCTCTCCCAATATTTATGTTTCTTATTTCTTTCTCTTTTTAATTTCACGGGCTAGGCTTCTGGAGTAACATCAAATAATAGCATAATTACAAACATCCTTGTCTTGTTCCTAATTTTAATGTAAATGCTTCCAACTTTTCATCATTATGTATAATGTCTGATACAGGTTTCTGGTATATATAACTGGGTCAAGAATTTTCACCTCTATTTCTTGAATCAAAGAAATTTGAATTTTTTAAAAAAACCACTTTATTGAGGTATGATGGATATACAAAGAGTTATACACGGTTAATGTAAACAACCAAATAAGTTTTTTTAAAGAGTTAAATTCTACTGAACTTTCAGTATCTACTGAGATAATTTATATATGATTTTTTCTTCTAATCTACTAACAGTGAAATTAACCAGTTTCCTACTGTTGAACCATCTTTCCACTCCTGAAATGTATCCTATTTAGTAAGTTTTGAATTATTCTTTTGATAAATTGCTTGATTTAACTTTTTTAAAAAAACATTTTTAAGGATTTCTGCATGTGTGCTCATAAGTATAAATGACCCACGGATTTCTTTCTTTTATATCCTGTGCTAGCTACTCAATTTTGTGATCAATGTTGAGCCTACTACAGGGACAATTTTTCTAACAATTCAAAGTATAGTTCTAAATATACTAAAACAGATTAAAAGTATTTATAGAAAACTCTTAAGTTATGTATCATGCATCAGTTTAAAATTTTTCCAGCTACCTTAGAAAAAAATATATAAAAAGAAACACTGTATAAAAATATTCACCTGTTAGGTTTCAATACAAAGGAAAGGAAATGTTACTTTAAAAAATTATTTCAGTGATCATTTACATTATTAAAAAAAACTCAGCATCTGATTAAATCAGTAAAGTATCTCCACTAACAATTCCATTTCAGTAGTGTTGTATTTTGACAAAAGTCAATGTTATAAGAAATTACTTTCATTTGCCACTTACTGCTTCAATTTCTTAAATTTTGTAAAATGAGTATAACAGATAAGCACTAAAACTCTCAAAGTGAATTCAGAATAATACAAAAAAAATATGATCCACAATCAATATGAAATTAATAAAATTAATCCCAACATATCACTGTTAAGATATATTATATAGCTCCCAACATACAAAAAAGAATTAGAAATGGATCAAAAGTTTTCTTTTACTAAAACAAAAAAAGATATTTAAAATTTCTGCCCACTTCAGAAAGCAGTATGAGAGGGGTGGATGAACTGAGAGACTGGGGTTGACATGTACACATCACTGCTGCTGCTAAGTCACTTCAGTTGTGTCCGACTCTGTGTAACCCCATAGACAGAAGCCCACCGGGCTCCTCCGTCCCTGGGATTCTCCAGGCAAGAATTCTGGAGTGGGTTGGCATTTCCTTTTCCAAGGCATGTATGTATACTAAGTCGTTCAGTCATGTCCGACTCTGTGCGACCCCACGGACAGCAGCCCTCCAGGCTCCTCTGTCCACAGGTTTCTCCAGGCAAGAAAACTGGAGTGGGTGCCATGTCCTTCTCCAGCACGTCCACACTACTATGTATAAAGCAGACAACAGTAAGAAGATACGGTCTAGCACAGGAAACTCTCAATGCTCTGCGGTGAGCTAAATGGGAAGGAAATCCAACAAAGAGGGGACTAGTGCATACGAAAAGCTGCTTCATTTTGCTGTACAGCAGAAACTAACACAGCACTGTAAAGCAACTACACTCCAATTAAAATTTATTAAAAAAGAAGAAAGCAACATGATACAGAATTTCAACATAACTTCCTCCTTAGGAAATACAATTAATTTAATGAATACATTATTTGAGCACAATAAAATGATGATATTTAAACTATGTGATACCATTAAATGGGTTGATAAACTGGTAAGAGGAGAATAATGATTTTCTTTTACTGTGTTTTGTCATCTTAATTAAATGACCATCATAAAATATCCATTTTTTAGATATTTTAACTCAAAGTTACATTAGCAATGCGATCTCACACAATGACTATTAATAAATAGTAGCTTTGCTCCCTGACAAAATGACAGAAGCAGTAGGTTCTCAGAACTATCCCACCGCTTCACTGTATTATTAAATCCCAGCTCCTAACCAAACTCAGGCTAGTTATTTCAATTTTCACTTAAGCCAACCATGTATCTCACCACCTAACCCTATTAACACTAGAGTTAATGAGATGACAATACTACTGAAATACTTAAAGAACAGTAGCTTTCAAACTTTTTCTAAAAGCAACCCACAGTAAGAAAGATATTTCACATTCAGACCCAATAAAGATACACACACAGACATTCCATAAAATACTTTCACTATGTTTAACTGAGTCTGTTACTTTCCATTCTATTACTTAAAAAAAAAAAGTCCCCTTTCCTCACTCACTAAAATGATTCTGCCACCTTTAATGGACAGCAACTCCCACTTTTTAAATAGTAGACTGTTTCTGGCTGCACTATTTATTACTGAACTACAAGAAAAAAACAGCTGTAGATAATGTTCTTCATGGTATTACAAAGTTAACATTTCAAAGTATGTTTTATGTACAACTTAAACTACTGGGGGACGCTACCTAGGAGCTTTGTAAAAACACGTATTGCTTCCATACAAGAGAATTACTTGGCAATAAACAGACCACACATTGCATGACTTCATTCACAGGACACATTCAGAACAAGCAAATCCACACAGACAGAAGTAGACTAGCCCAGCAGTCGCCCAGGGCTATGGGGTTTAGTGGAGAACGGGGAGTGAATGCTAATTGAAAAGGATTTGAGGGGCAGCAATGAAGTGCTCTAAAACTGATTATGGGGATGGTTGCACAATTCTTTCAAATCCATTAGAAATAATTTACTTTCACACTTAAATGGATGAATTATAGTATGTGAGTGATAACTTGATTAAGCTATTTTCAAAAACCACGTATCCTCAAGAGTTGCTGAATCATAATTTCTGGACACAGAGCCCTGCATTTTGAGAATTTTCGCAGGTTAAACGTTGCCTAGCAAATCTAGCACTCAACATTTGTGAAAACACGACACTCAAAATCTTAAAAATATTAACCTGAGTGATAACAGAATCTCATTATACATGACTAGCTTTAATCTAGATTATACAACCATTTGCAACAAGAGAAAGTTTAACTAAGACACCTATGTACTCTAAGGTAAGTCACATGGAGGGAAAAATTATCTCTCGGTGCACCAGACTGTCCCAGATATAAGATGCTCAAATATTTGTGAAATAAATATGCCAAAGGTGTTCCTCTGAGATCACATAGGTATTTTCAGAACACAATCTACAAAGAAGAGAAAAATATGTAAAACATCCATACTAAAAGAAATGTGTTGTTTTGCTAAAATGAGAGCCAAAATACTGAAGCACATTCATGGAGCTCCCTCTGGTGGCTTAATAACCACTCCTTTTCTTTCAGAAAACAGCTGTAATTATAGGAACTGGAACAAAGAAAGTTTTCAGGACATGCAGGGGCACTGGCAGTCTCAAACAGGAAAGGGCAACGATCGCCCTCTGCTGTCAGAGCTGCCCTGAGCCTGCTGAGTGCGGACACACTGAGGAGGGCAAGGTAGCCTGGCCCAGGGTGAGACTGAGTGGTGAGTTAGCAGTCACACTGGGAACAGACTCTGCAGGCAGGCGGAGAGGACATGATGGTGACAGTGACCAGGAGTCAGCAGTGACTCTAACAGTGTGTAGTGAGACAAGGACCCATAGCCTGGGGAGGCCGTGCAGCCCGGAATGCACAGTTACACACACTGATGCTGAGAAACCCAGCAGACACCCACTCAGAGATGCAAGGACAGGACAGGTCTGGAGCTCGGGAAAGGAGTCCAGGCTCGAGATGCAGGTCAGGGTGTGGGTTTACAGGTGTTGTCAGAAAGCGAGGCCGTCCGGGGGTGTCCCGGCCAACCTCCTGAACCACTTGAGCATCCGAGTCAGGGACGTGTGGAGGAACTCACACAGGAGGCAAGAAGAACAGGTAGGCAGTGAGGGAGACAATCAGCAGAGTGGGATACTCTGGGCTCAAGTGAACAAAAAGTTTAAAAAAGGGTAACCAAGTGAACCAAAACTGAGGCAGAGGAAGAAGATACCTGATCACTGGATGGAACCACTGGGGCTCCCAGAAGTCCTTGCCAGGAGCAGTGATCCAACAACTGTGACAGAGCAAGCTCTGGGCAGAAAGGGTTCAAGAGAGAAGGGGAAACAAGGAAGCAGAGACATTCAGACAAGGCTTCGGGAAGTTCTGCCATTAAAGGAGCAGAGATCCAGGAAAGTGGCTGGAGGGAGACATGGGAGGGAAGGAAGGGTTTTCTTAAGAAGACTGAAGATCTGATATGGACGGTCACCCACCAGGCTCCTTTGTCCATGGGATTCTCCAGGCAAGAACACTGGAGTGGGTTACCATTCCCTTCTCCAGGGGATCTTCCCGACCCAGGGATCAAACTTGGGTCTCCTGCATTGCAGGCAGATTCTTTACTATCTGAGCCACTGAGGAAGCCCATTTGTTTGCTAACAGGAATGATTAAAGACAGAGGGAAAATATGATACAGAAGAGAGAGTGAAGTCCTTTAAAAGGCAAAAATAATAAGAGATGGCATACAAACGGCAAGGTCGACTCTAGATCAAAACAGACAGATCCTCCTGGAGACTGGCAACAGGTAGGACTGACAGGCAGGAGTGCTGCTGAGTGTGGGCAATTTTCCTCTGCTTGGCTCTTTTTTCTCAGTGAAATAGGAAGCAACGTTCATCACCCTGAGGGGATGAACAAGGAAAGGTAGGAGATAACCGTCTAGAAAGTAGGAGAGGAACTGGCCCGCGGAAACATGATGGCAGGGTGGGGGTGGGGGAGGGGGCGGGCGACTGCGCGCCTGACAGTGCAGGTTTAAACTTGACCTGAGAGCAGTCAGAGCTGCAGGCGTCCTCCAACCACACCCACGCGCAGGGCAGTCAAAAGCTTCCGAAACGATTACAACGAGAGAACATGAAATTAAAGCTGGTAAAGGAAAATAAAAACAAAGACGGGATGGACAATGATAAAACCAGGTAAGATCCATGGATCCAAACAGAACAAAGGTTCTCAGAGACTAAGCTGGAAACACAGGAAGCAGGTCAGAGTGGGGTCCCTATAACTGAGACTAGGAAGTAGGTGTTCTTCCTGATGACAAATGTGATGGCATGCCACAGGGGAGAGATTCAAAGTGAGGCAGGAGACAAGATCATCAAAGAGAACAATCAGAAAACAAAAAGGCAGTGCACCACCGAAAGGACCATCATCTCAAGACACTGAAGTCACCAAGAACCGTGACATCACCATGAAGAGGGAGGAGCAGCACGTGACACAAAGCCTGGTGGCGGGGCTTAGGAAGCCAGGGCAAGTCCAGCAATGACATCAAGGAACACAATGCGATCGTCCTCCTCTAGACCCAGGACTGAGGGCCTAGAGAGAAAAAGGTCCCCGAGAGAGCTGCACAACAGTGTGTGTGACAAGCCAGGTTTTAGGGTAAAAAAGGTGCAGAGATCTTGACAAGCTGAGAATGCAGGGGATCTTGCTGACCATGGACCGGCTGAGGGCTCTGAGGAACAGTTCGGGCACTCTGCAGAGGCAGGGGCTGGAGCACGGGAGGACCAGAGCCTCAGGGAGCTGAGAAACTATGTAATGAGGGGATGCAGGAGTCCTGGGTGCCTTGTAGTAACCAAAGAAAAGAAGGCAAAAGGATATAATGGAACTCATCCATTTAGGCCTGATTATTAACTATTAGTAGTATGATTATATAACTATTAATAGAAAGAATGAAGCAGCTGGGCCAAAGAGGAAATGACACCTGTGGATTGGATATGTCTGGGGATGAAAGTAAAATCTGATGCTGTAAAGAACAGTGTTGCATAGAAACCTGGGATGTTAGGTCCATGAATCAAGGTAAATCAGATGTGGTCAAGCAGGAGATGGCAAGTATAAACACTGATATCTTAGAAATCAGTGAACAAAAATGGACAGGAAAGAATGAACTGAATTCAGATGACTATGATATCTACCACTGTGGGCAAGAATCCAACAGAAGAAATGGAGTAGCCCTCATAGTCAACAAGAGTTCCAAATGTAGTACTTGGGTGCAATCTCAAAAACAACAATGATCTTAGTTTGCTTCCAAGGCAAACCATTCACTATCACAGTAATCCACGTCTATGACCTGACCACTGATGCCAAAGAAGCTGAGCTAATCAGTTCTATCAAGACCTCCTAGAACTAACACCAAAAAAAGAAGTCCTATTCATCATAGGGGACTGGAATGTGAAAGTAGGAAGTCAAGAGATAACTGGAGTAACAGGTAAGTTTGGTCTTAGAGTATAAAATGAAGCAGGGCAAAGGCTAATAGAATTCTGCCAAGGGAACTCACTGGTCATAGCAAACACCCTTTCTCAACAACACAAGAGATGACTTTACACACAGACATCATCAAATGGTCAATACTGAAATCAGATTGATTATATTATTTGTAGCAGAAGATGGAGAAGCTGTATACAGTCAGCAAAAACAAGATCTGAAGTTGACTGTGGCTTAGATCATCAGCTCTTTATAGCACAATTCAGGTTTAAACTAAAGAAAGAAGAAAAATTCATGAGGCCAGTCAAATACAGCTTAAATCAAATCCTGTGAATATACAGTGCAGGTGACAAAGATTCAAGGGATTAGATCTAGTAAACAGAGTGCCTAAAGAACTCCGGACAGAGGTTCGTAACAGTGTACAGGAGGCAACAAACAAAATCATCCCAAAGAAACAGAAATGTGAGAAGGTAAAGTGGTTGTCTGAGGAGGCTTTACAAATAGCTGAGGAAAGAAGAGAAGCAAAAAGCAAAGGAGAAAGGGAAAGGTATACCAACACTAAATGCAAACTTCCAGAGAATAGCAGGGGGAGACGAGAAGGGCTTTTTCAACAGACAATGTAAAGAAACAGAGGAGAAAACAGACAGGCAGAGACTTGAGATCTCTTCAAGAAAACTGGAGATATCAAATGTACATTTCATCCAAAGATGGGCATAATAAAGGACAGAAATGGTAAAGATCTAATAGAAGCAAAAGAGATCAAGAAAAGACGGCAAGAATACACAAAAGAATTGTTTAAAAAAGACCTTAATGACCCTGATAACCATGATGGTCACTCACCCAGAGCCAGAAATTCTGGAGAATGAAGTTAAGAGGGCCTTAGGAAGCACTGCTGCCAATAAAGCAAGTGGAGGTAATGGAATTCCAGCAGGCTATTTAAAATCCTAAAAGATGACATTATTAAAGTGTTACACTCAATATGTCAGTAATTTTGGAAAACCCAGAAGTGGTCACAGGACTGGAAAGTTCAATCTTCATCCCAATTCCCAAGAAGGGCACTACTAAAGGATGGTCAAACTACCAGACAATTGCACCCATCTCCCATACTAGTAAAGTTAGGCTCAAAATCCTTCAAGCTAGGCTTCAGCATTATGTGCACCAAGAATGTTCAGTTGTTCAAACTAGGTTTAGGAAAGGCAGAGGAACCAGAGATCAAATTGTCAACATTTACTGTATCATAGAGAAAGGAACAGAATTCCAGAAAAACATCTACTTCTGTTTCATTGACTATGCTAACACCTTTGATTGGTGTGGATCATTAAGAAACTGGAAACTCTTAAGGAGATGGGAATACCAGACCATCCTACCTGTCTCCTGAGAAACCTGATTGCGGGTCAAGAAGCAATTGTTAGAACCTTATATGGAACAACTGACTGGTTCAAAATTGAGAAAGGAGTATGACAAGGCTGTTTATTGTCACCCTGGTTTATTTAACTTATACACAGAGCACATCACTGAAATGCTGGGATGGATGAGTTACAAGCTGGAATTAAGATTGCCAGGAGAAATATCAACAACCTCAGATATGCAGATACCACTTTAATGGCAGAAAGTGAGGAGGTACTAAAAAGGTCTCCTGATGAGGGTGAAAGAAGAGAGTGAAAAAGCTGGCTTAGAACTCAACATTAAGAAAACTAAGATCATGGCATCCAGTCCCATCACTTCATGGCAAACAGAAGGGGAAAACATGGATGCAGTGACCGATTTCCTCTTCTTGGGCTCTAAGACTGATGCCGATGGTGACTGCAGCCATGAAATCAGAAGTTGATTGCTTTTTGGCAGAAAGGCTATGACAAACCTAGACAGTGTATTAAAAAGCAAAGACATCACCTTGCTGACAAAGGTCTGTACAGTCAAAGCTATGGTCTTTCCAGCAGTCATGTACGGATGTGAGAGATGTATCATAAAGAAGGCTGAGTGCCGAAAAATTGATGCCTTCAAATTATGGTGCTGGAGAAGACTCTTGAGAGTCCCTTGGACTGCAAGGAGATCCAACCAGTCAATCCTAAAGGAAATCAACCCTGAATATTCATTGGAAGGAGTGATGCTGAAGCTGAAGATCCAATACTCTGGCCACCTGATACAGAGATGACTCATTAGAAAAGACCCTGATGCTGGGCAGGAGCAAAAGGGGGCAACAGAAGATGAGGTTGGATGGCATCACTGATTCAATGGGTACGAACCTGGGCAAACTCCGAGAGATAGGGAGGGACAGGGAACCCTGGCGTGCTGCAGTACATGGGGTCACAAGTGCTGGACACAACTTTGCAACTGAACAAAAACAACAAACACAACAACAATAAAAGTAAAATCCACAAACCCAGGGTGCCAGTTGTCACAGTGCCCTTCAGCTGGAAATTTACCCTTCACTGCCCTGTTCAAGACCGTGGCGCTGGACAGTGCACACATCATGCATGCCTAAGACAAAGAACTCCCCTACTGTGAGGTCTGTCTTACAGTACACCTATGTACCGAAACTTTTTTCTGAGCATTTGTGTACATGTATGTGCAGACACAGAGCAAAACCAACAGGTGCCATATTCCAGAGAATACAGCAGCTACAGACATGAAGAAAAATGACAAATTCTTGCAACTAATCTATGTTTTTAGGCACAGCACCTAAATGCTACAGGCCTTAATTTTCTTTTGAAACATGACAGACCATAAGGTCATATCCCTCCACATATTTAATTATCTCATCATGAATCCTTAAATTCAAATTTTCCCCAGATTTTTATGATGTTTATCTCAGATGTGTATTTATTTTGTGCATAAAAACAAAAGGTTCTGCTTAGGTTATTCAACAATGATTTCACTTATAATGTTACTTTCTTTTTAATACACCAAATACTTAATGTATCTACTTAATGTCTCCTCATGACTTCTGTAAGTCTCCTAAGTTTTAGAAGACTGGTGAAGCAGAGAACAGCAATGCTCTTTAATACCTCAATAAAAACAATCCTACAGACATCAAGATTAACTGAACTGAGCTGCAATAAAATAAGGTCAAATTGAATGTTACTAATATACAGTTTGTAACATCATCACCACATCATACCTGTTTATATTTCTGGAGTGGTTTCCTTTCATGCAATTTTTTATCTATATATTTCTTATTTGTTAAAGGTATTCCATATTTAGCAGCAGGCTTTGTAATTTTCTGAGCAGACATAATAGAAGCCAAGCTTTGTCCTGAAGCTGGTCTTTTAGCTACATGAGAAGATAATACAAAGAATTATTTTCAGAGTTCTTAGTGTTAAATCTTCAATTTCAAAATTCTTCAACACAGAACTTTTTCATGTTCATAATCACTGACAGTGTTCAGTTTGAGATTCTCCACTAAACACCTCCTTCACTCCCTATCACTTGTCAATGCCTTCATAGTGACTATTTTACACTAAAGCCACTTTCTGAAAGAAGCAAGAAGCGACACTCCTCTAAGATGCTGAAATTTCTCATATAGAAAAAGCACACCCCTAAAACTGATGGTGGATGATGATTGTACACGTCTGTGAACATACTAGAGCACATTGAATCGCTGACTTTAAATGGGTGAACTAAATAAATAAATGGGTGAACTGAATTTTATGTTGGTTACATTTCAATAAAGACATTAAAAATAAATTTTATAAAGAACTTTCCATACCTTAGAAATTACTCTCAAAATCAGAACATAAACTTCAAGAGCAACTGTTAATAATTCCCTCACTATGAGAATTGATATTTGCTTCTTATATAGTCCGAGTAATGCCTACACCTACAGACCCACTGAAAAACAGGTACTTTAAAAGAATCACTATAGCTCAGGGTCCCAGGAAACGAGTACATTTATGCACTGCTGGTAGGAGTAGAAACTGGTCAAAATGTTCAGAGAACAACATATATCAAGAAAAATGTTTACAGGGGCTCTGTATCAGTCTAGAGGGCTGGGATGGGGAGGGAGGTGGGAGGGAGATCTAAGAGGGAGGGGATATATGTATACCTATGGCTGATTTCCCTGGTGGTTCAGACGGTAAAGTGTCTGTCTACAATGCGGGAGACCTGGGCTTGGTCCCTGGGTTGGGAAGATCCCCTGGAGAAGGAAATGGCAATCCACTCCAGCACTCTTGCCTGGAAAATCCCATGGACGGAGGAGCCTAATAGGCTATAGTCCATGGGGTCACAAAGAGTCGGACACGACTAAGCGACTTCACTTCACATGGCTGATTCATGTTGAGGTTTGAGAGAAAACAACAAAATTCTGTAAAGCAATTATCCTTCAATTAAAAAATAAATTAAAAAAAGGAAAATGTTTATTAATTGATGTCAAAAAACTAATGAGAGAACCACAAAAATATATACTCATTCGCATTATATATCAATATTAAACTTTTACTGAAGCCTAGACAGGATTTAGTCTTAGAACAATGACAAACTGAAGATAAACTGTTAAGACTGATGTAATGAAAATGGAAGTCTACACTTCACATTCCTCAAAGAGACTGCTGCTGCTAAGTTGTTTCAGTCGTGTCCGACTCTGTGCGACCCCATAGACCAGCAGCCCACCAGGCTCCCCTGTCCCTGGGATTCTCTGGGCAAGAATACTGGAGTGGGTTGCCGGTTCCTTCTCCAATGCATACATGCATGCTAAGTCGCTTCAGTCATGTCTGACTCTGTGTGACCCCATAGACAGCAGCCCACTAGGCTCCCCTGTCCACGGGATTCGCCAGGCAAGAATACTGGATTGGTTGCCATTTCCTTCTCCCTCAAAGACACTAAGGGAGGTCAAAAAGTCCCAGCTGCATTAAGGAAAGTGAAAGTGAAGTCACTCAGTCCTGTCCAACTCTTTGCAACCCCATGAACTGCAGCCTACCAGGCTCCTCCATCCATGGGATTTTCCAGGCAAGAGTACTGGAGTGGGTTGCCATCAGGCCTCCTTGAAGTCCTTTCCTCCCTGACTCCCTCTCCCTGCTCAGCCTTACTCTCCACCCAGTCTGCCCTCCACCCCAGGGTTACACCCTGTGTGAGAACCATGTGATTGATCTCTGCCAACCAGCATGCTTCTTCTTTAAGAGGAGAAAGGAGAAAAAATTTAACTAGGCGTTTACAAGGAAATACTACCATTAAACTCTGTTCTTCAAAGAATATTTAACTGCATTAGAAAATGATCAAGATATAATATTGTGAATTAAAAAAAAGTCTTTCTTTATAACACAACCCTAATTTCCAATCATTATGCATCTGTTATCACTGAAATATATATACCAAATAAATGTATTAAGAGTAGGGTAATTTTTATTTTCTTTTTGATTTTTATAATGACATATTACACAATTTAGTGAATGCTTATAAAGCAACATTAGCCATTTGACTGGCAGTTTATATTCACAATAGAAGTGTGTAGAAGATCTGAGAAACTGATACAGTATATTACAGTAAGTTTTTCTAAACACATACTTCAACTGTATTGTGACAGGAATTAGGAAATGTGAGGAAAAAAATTTTGCCTCTGAGAACTGTAAGCTTCTTTTCGAAGACAGATACATAGCCACACCACTGGAACTGGCTACATATATTAACATAACCACATGCGTGCCAGAAAAGGGGCAAGAGGCACCAAAGCACAAACAGGAGGGGTCCCAGGAGACCACAGGAACAGTACCCTGAACCCCTCAGAGAAGAAGGAGGGCTACTTATCTCTCATCTGGCTTCTGAATATTCCCCATTTCAGAGGTGCGTCTTGCAGGAGGAGGAAGCTTCCTGCCAGGAGGGGAGTCTACGAGGGGCTTGACAACTCCTATGTTAGCACCTTGAGTCACACACTCCTCCAGCCAGCTCCTCCCACTAGGGAATCCCGCTCCACTGACTGGGAGGCTCACCCACTGGGAAGACTGTGCTGACCAGGGATTCCTGTCTGTGTGACAAGGAGGCTTTGATGAAGATGTGACTTCTCATGAAACAAGAGTGCCAGGAGGGAAATGCTGACCCTGCCTTGTGTCTGTCACATGAATATGGTTCCCACTAGGCTGATCGCCAGGATGGCCAGCTTCTGTTGGCTCAGAGGATGAGCCCCAGGGTGTTTAAGAAGAGCTGACACATCTGGCCTTCCCAAGAGCACATTGCCACTCCATGTCCAGCTGTTATGGGCTCAAGTTTTATGATAGGGGATTCATTTTTATTAATGTATTTATACTCACAATGGAGTAAGACATGCAAAGCATTATGCTTAAAAAACCAAAATCTTCAAGTCTTAATAACTTCCACGGATTTCAGAAATCCATCTGAAATCACTCCATGGGGAAAAAATGATTTCCCTCTCACAAAGATATATACATAAACAATATATAACCACGCTGACCATCCAACAAATACTCCACTGCTGCTGGCCCATATTTAAAAGAATAACTATCCTTGCTAAAGTGTCTGACTTCACACCAATTTACTTTTAAAATATTTTACAATACTAAATGTTTCTTAAAGAAAATTATTTTACATAAAGATCTGCACTGGAGCTTCCCTGGTGCTATAGAAGATAAGACTCTGCCTGTCAATGCAGAGGACATGGGTTTTATCTGTGGTCGGGGAAGATTCTACACACCTTGGGGCAACTAAGCCCATGCTCCACAACTACTGCCGCAATAAAAGCCAGTGAAGAACCAGTACAATAAAAAATTTTAAAAAATAATAAATCTTTTAAAAAGGATTTGCACTTAGGGCATTTTATAACATTTCTTAACTATTCTCAGAATATGAGCTGAACACTTGAATAAGAAAGAAGATTTCAAAATAGAATTCATTTAAATGAAGGCAAATAATAAATGGAAACTTTGTTATTAACTCATCACATATCATAAAAAAATTTTAGATTGATTTCCTCTGGATTAGATTTATCACACAACTACCCAACTTACTGTATCTACAAATATCTCCAATGTAATTAGTATAATCAAACACAATACTGTGTCCACAAACACAGGAAAGGATTCATGTTAAATTCTACTTACCTGATAGAGGTTGTGCTCCAAACTTGGAAAATGTTTTTAGACAAAATTCTTCTGCAATAAGCTTAAATTGAAAGAGGTGGGGGGGAAGTTAGAAAAGATGTGAAATTTTCAAATTAAAAAATACCTAGCCATTAATCAGAATACATTTTTTTCTTTTTCAGTCACAATTATGCTGCCAAATAAACTGTACTAAAATCTAAATTGTCCATTCATCAAATTTCTCTTATGTTAATTTCTTCCCAATCTTACCAACTTATTTATCATTTCTCTGGACAAGCTTTCTTCTAGAATTAATCAAATGCAGATATATAGCAGAAAAATCATAAGAGCAGAACATTTTTGGTGAAGAGTGAAATCTAAGTGTTAGGTACATAACAAGATACCATGTATTTACTAAGGATGTCTGTCAAATACTCTTGTTACTAGTAGCCATCATCTGCCCTCTTTTCTTTCCATGTTACATATTCTGTGTATATCAGACTTGAGTATTTTCTTTTGTTGCTGGCTAGCTGAATTCCTGACTCATTGGAAAGGACCCTGATGCTGGGAAAGACTGAAGGCGGGAGGAGATGGGGACGACAGAGGATGAGATGGTTGTATAGCATCACCGACTCAAAGGACATGAGTCAGTAAGCTCCAGGAGTCAGTGGTGGACAGGGAGGCCTGGCGTGCTGCAGTCCATGGGGTCACAGAGTTGGACATGACTGAGTGACTGAACCGAACTGAGTTGAATTCCAGTGCTTCAGCCTTGAGACTGTATGTCTGTCCTAACTGTTGGTATGGGAGAAAAGAAACTCAGAGAGATTGACTGAAGTCATTCTTTCTTCTCCAGTAGCTGTCAAAAACAAGAGCACACTGCACCATAAATCTGTGCTTGAAAATGTTATTTGTAACAAAGGAGTCTTGTAAAACACCCACACTTCAGAGACTGTAGCTATGTCCTATATTAGTGGCCTTTAACTGGCAAATTTTAACTGTCTTTCTTGCTTACTAATGTATTCTCTTGGTAGCAACAGTTAAATCCACATATCTGTTTCCTGAAAATTATTTGCTCATATGGATATTCTGTTAAAAGTCAGAGGATATATGACACTTCCCTCTCATCTCATGAACATTAATAAAACTATGATTTTGGCAGATATGATTCACAGAACAGTTTAATAGTGATCATTTGAATCAACAAAGGTCACACAAATTATATACAATAATTCCACTTTCAGGTGTGCTGGGAGCCAGCGTGAGTAATCCCACCCGTGACAAGGTCATGCGGCAGAGGCCTGGTGGGCAAGGCGAGTCAAGCCTCAGGGTTTCCCCCTGGTATTTTCTGAGCATGTACCCCCAAAATAAGAATCTGCCTGCCTTATTGTACTGTGCTTTCCCACTCTTCTGACACACTCTGGAAAAAGTTAACTCAGGGCTTTAGTCTTCTGCATTTAAAAGGGATGTTTCAGTTCAAACCCCCTCTGATAACTCTCTAGTTTGCCTAACAGGTTCCCCTGGACTTTTTACAGCTTGTGAATTGCTTGCAGCCCCCCAACCGCGAGAGGCACAAAGCTTAAAAACATGTTAAAGATACAGAGCCTTTTCTAAAGAGCTAAAAATCATATGGTGACGGATTTTCACTGTTGACTCAATGACTGCTGCCAGGCCTCCATATTCTTTATCTTTTAGGCATCTGGGAGGATATTAATTAATGCAATCGGGATATGGAAAAAGGTATATAGTAGTTTTGATGTTAGCAACATTAGACTTTTGGGTTAATTACTTTTCTTTTGTTATAAATCACTGTACTCCTCTTACTTGTTATAAATTGCTGTATCTTTGCTATGTAAGAATGTGACTTTATTTAGCACTTTCTGAGAGTGGCACCAGACTTTGGGAAGATCAACACAAATACGTCTTCTGGTTGACAAACCCTTATCAGAAAAAAGGCTATAAAATGTTAATTGGCCCTTTTGGCCAGAAGATGATGTAAATCACCTAAGACTTGTGTATACAACTAGGTATGCAGAGAGAAAAGCCTGGTTTTGATAAGAGTCTGGGCTGCTAACACTGCATAATTTTGTATTACCCATTGATCTCTATGTACAATCAAAAAGGTATAAAAGGCCTTTCTAGACAATAGAGGCCAGGCCAGTCATTGGAAGGACTGGTTTCCCCCGTGTCTCCTCTTTACTCTATTTTCTGGCTGAATTCCCATCTGGGGCGTGGAGGCTCGCCATGTCTACTTACTTGTCCCGGCTTCTAAGATCCGCGTGAAAGGGAGCCCAAGACGGGGCACCCTTTGATATTCAAGTGGGCGCCGGTGACCTACCATAGATGGTGCAAGCTCCTTGTCTGGAACTTTATTGGCTTTCCACATAAACCAAGTTATTCAGCCTCTTTTCTCCACTAAAGTTTCCTACTACACTATTTCTTCCTAATCTAATCTCATATTTCTAATTAAATAAATAAATAAGTTTTTCCTCACCTACGCCATTCACACTTCAAATTACCCTGGATCCACCGGGGCTGGACCCCCGGCACAGGTGACCATACTTATATACTAATTGACTTGAGATAGATTTTTGATAATTTGTGTTCAATTAAAATTCAACTCAACAAGTATTTATTATACACCTGTATGCAAGTAGTAGAGGAGGAATCATGAGTCAGCAATCTATTATATATACATATACATGCCCAAACACAGTGGTTTGCAATCATCTTCTACTAGAGAAAGAGCAATTATAAAGATAATATATTAGCATAGTAAAGTGATATATTGATAATCTTAACATATATTGAGTATACTGAAGAGTTAATAAGTATTAGACACTAAGCACTTCACAAGCATTATCATTTTTGACTCTGGTAACCACTTCAAGGCATTATTAATTAGATACATTTATAATCCCATTGTTCACAGGTGAGGAAAGGGAGGCAGACAAATGTTGAATAGTCTTACCGTTAGAAACCCAAGAAGACAGAGAATATAGAAAGATGGATACCAGGGGCCAGGGTGAGGCAGAGGGGAGTTACTGATTAATGGGTATAGACTCAGTTTTATAAGAGGAAGAGAGACCTGGAAATGGATGAGGTGACGGGTGCACAGCACTATGAATACATTTAATTGTACACTCAAAACTCATGATATTAATAAATTTTATCTTGTATCTATTTTACCAGAATTAAAAAAACAAAACTAGAAAACAAAACAAGAGAAACTGAAGAGACAGAGGAATAACTTTGTGATATTTTGACTAAGAAATACATACTTGGTCAGCACTCAGTTCCTGGCATACAGCTCCTAAAATCCTTGAAATTTCCTCAGTGGGAAGCACATAAAGGCGCCTTCTGTTGTTCAAAACAAGCCCGTTTGTTTGAGACACACCAAAATTTGTTAATGAGATGACATTTGGAAAGCACTTAAGGATGGATGCTGGTTGCCAGAGAAACCAACTCCCTAATTAGAGGGTTAAAAGTTCCAATGTCACTGCCCTCCCCTAACCAGGAGAGGAAAGGGGCTGGAACCAATCGCTAAGGACCAAAGATTTACTGATCATGCCTACTAATGAAGACTCCATAAAAAACCAGGGAGAAGGTTCAGAGAGCTTCTGAATTGGCAAACATTCAAGGGGGGACCCCAGTTCCTGCACTTAGGATGACTCCAGACCTCACCATTATGTGCTTTTCTTCCTGGCCGTTCACCTACATGCTTTATAATAAACTGGTAAATGGAAGTAAATTTCAAGTCTTGTGAGCTGCTCCAGCAAGCACATGCTTTACTACATGCTTTATAATGAACTGGTGAATGGAGGTCAATTTCTCCGAGTCCTGTGAGCTGCTCCAGCAAGCATATCAATGGAACCAGAGGCCGGGGTCACGGGAACCTGACACATAAACCAGATGGTCAGAAGCACAGGTGACAACCTGCCCTTACAAAGGGCTTCTGAAGTGGGAGTGGTCCTGTGGGAGAGACTGAGCCCTTGAACTGTAGGATCTGATGCCACATCTGGGTACACAGGGTCAGGACTGAACTGAATTCTGCCTGATGTATAAAAACTGCTATACACATGGTAATGAGAGGTGTCAGAAGTTATGCAGTAAGTGTTAAGAGGAAACAGAGAAGGAATGCAAAAGCACAACTGGAAAGCAAACAGGAAGGGGAAGAGTAGCAGGAAAACAGAAAGGAAAGTGACTCCAGCACAGCTGGGAAAGGCATGCACCCCCAAGGGCTGCAAAGAGCTCTCTTCCAAACAAGAGGCCACGCCCCAGTCAAGCTCCACAACCCTCCTGCTCAATTTAACTACTAAATAAAAAAAAAAAAAAAAAAAACATACCTGAGGGGAGAGAAACTTTTCAATGCGTTTGGCTATAAAACCTTTCTCCAATATGGAGTTGACTGATGGTCTATCCCTAGGATTTCTTTTAAATAACTGAGAGAGTAAACTGCGGAGATCGTAAGAATAATGCAAAGACACGGGTGGAAAAGATCCAGATATTATCTTCAGTACCAGGTTTTTCATATTGCCAGCTTCAAACTAAAATCGAGAAAATAAATGAAACATGAAACATAAGTTGAAAATGTGAGTATCAACAATGAGAAATAGAGTTTTTCCTATTAACAAACAACAGAACTGCAACCCTCTTTCCAATATTTTAATCAGCACATGCTCTCCTGAGCAAGATTCACTTGGTTATTTACAAACACATTTAAAAGAAAATACCAGTTCTCATGAAATGGTATAGCCTGCTCTAAGATTAACTTTTACATATTCAACGAACTGAAAGATGGAATACAGGTACTAATCAGAGTAAAGGGTTTATAAAAGATAACAATAACCAAGGTGGTAAAACAAGCAAACCTGGGGGTCTTCATTTAAGATCTGCCTTCTTGTGCCCCTGATGTAGCAACTAGAATAGGAAATTAACTAGAGAACTAAAAGTCTTTGGGGAAAATGTAATAAATAAAGGTATTAATTTCCTTTTATACATTGCTTATTATTATTATTATTTTTAAATGTGTGATGCTCCCAAAAGCCATATGGAGTCAGCAACGTGGCAAGTATTCCAAAGGGGAATATAAACCTTATCAATAGAAACATATATTTTAGGATTAAACACAATATAAACTCTAACTGAAGTGGGGGGAAAAAAAAGGTGGGCAGTTTAAAATCTAAAAGGATGATTTCATTTTGTAAGTAAAATTAAGCTTTTGAGATCTCAGTTAAAATGGTATAAAACAGCTGTACACTTATGTTAATATATACAATTAAGAAAACAAAACATAGTATGAAGTAGGCAATGGTAATTATACAAAGTATAAAAGAGTTCTCTTAAATGTTGAGTTCTCCTAGCACATAAAATATGATATTGTTTATTAAGATGTGAGTACAATTCAATCATCTAGAAATGTCTATGCACCTAAGAAGGAATCCTAAATGCAGAAACAGGTTATTACTCTATTCCTTCACTACAATGAAATTTCGCTTATCTCTCAAATGATAAGCTCTTCATAAAATAAAGATTAATGACTTACCAAGCTTCATATGTCCACTTAAGGGTAAATAACTCCAAAATACAGAAGCAACGGTGACAGAACAATGCAAATGAAAACCTACCTAAAAATAGGTACTGAACTGAACTGAACTGAGGGAATGCCCTGATGGTCCAGTGGTTATGACTCTGCATTCACTGCCATGGGCCAGTGTTCAATTCCCTGGTCAGAAACTAAGATCCCATAGTGGCAGGGTGCAGCCAAAAAAAAAAAATAATAATAAATAAAAATATATAGATTTAGACCTAAATCACTGTATGTCATAGAAAAACTGACCAATTTCTTAAAATGCAGATCTGATATCCACTAGGTCATATCACTTTGGCAGTCTATGCTCTTTTCCTTAAGAAAAATAAAATCTTAAGGTAATACAATGGAAGACAATGCAACCATGAAAAAACACAGCAAAAAAAAAAAAACAATATGCAAACATCAGGCAATAAAGATAGGCTATAAAAGTGCTTATTCAACACAACAAAACTTATGAGGGAAAAAAAACAAAAATGGAACTCATTTTATAAATTATTCTAGAAGAAAGTCTAGAAAGAAACAATTTGCAAGCAGACATTATTGACTAGAGCATCACTTTTGGTATTTATTCACTTCCTTATGGTTTTATTTATTCCCTTAAGTTTTCTGTAATAAAAATATATTACTGTTTAATCAGTAGAGGAAGCATTTGATCATATGGAAAATGATCAAAACTGAACCTACTTAGAACAAGAACTTCCCCTTTTTGGTAAATTATGTGCCACCTAAAAAGTGAAAATTTTAAAATACTCTGAATTAAAGACTACTTGGGAGAAATATCAATAACCTCAGATATGCCGATGACACCACCCTTATGGCAGAAAGTGAAGAGGAGCTAAAAAGCCTCTTGATGAAAATGAAAGAGGAGAGTGAAAAAGTTGGCTTAAAGCTCAACATTCAGAAAATGAAGATCACGGCATCTGGTCCCATCACTTCATGGGAAATAGATGGGGAAACAGTAGAAACAGTGTCAGACTTTATTTTTCTGGGCTCCAAAATCACTGCAGATGGTGACTGCAGCCATGAAATTAAAAGACGCTTACTCCTTGGAAGAAAAGTTATGACCAACCTAGATAGTATATTCAAAAGCAGAGACATTACTTTGCCAACTAAGGTCCGTCTAGTCAAGGCTATGGTTTTTCCTGTGGTCATGTATGGATGTGAGAGTTGGACTGTGAAGAAGGCTGAGTGCCGAAGAATTGATGCTTTTGAACTGTGGTGTTGGAGAAGACTCTTGAGAGTCCCTTGGACTGCAAGGAGATCCAACCAGTCCATTCTGAAGGAGATCAACCCTGGGATTTCTTTGGAAGGAATGATGCTAAAGCTGAAGCTCCAGTACTTTGGCCACCTCATGCGAAGAGTTGACTCATTGGAAAAGACTCTGATGCTGGGAGGGATTGGGGGCAGGAGGAGAAGGGGACAACCGAGGATGAGATGGCTGGATGGCACCATGAACTCGATGGACGTGAGTCTGAGTGAACTCCGGGAGTTGGTGATGGACAGGGAGGCCTGGGGTCGCAAAGAGTCGGACACAACTGAGCAACTGAACTGAACTGAACTGAACTGCATCAGTAAAATCATCTCTCCATAAATATGCTGAAAACTGTTCTTTAGATAATTTCAATTCTAAAGTCAAATAATTTGGATGTTTTGAGAAAAACTGCTAAAATGAAATTAATAGTCTGTTAAGCCAAAATATCAAATTCATTATACAAGTTTAACATTAAAAAGATAGCAGATTTGTCTTTAGAAATAATTTTCTAGAATGAAGTATGATATATGATATTATAACAACATATATAACCATGCATATGTGATATATGCACATATGTTAAGGGAAAATTGATTTACATTTACACCTCAGAAAATACTGAGAAATTTACAAACCAACAGAGAAGAGTAATTTCTAGTACAAGTGGGTCATCTGAAAGACAGCAAATGAGTTCTTTTAAACAAATATTATAGGTATTTTTTGACATAATTTGTAAAATATTTCACAAACTTCTACTTACTGCATGTTTAAGTGTGCACATCTCATAAAGGACACACCCCAGAGCCCAAATATCACTAGAAAACAGAAAAATGAGAGATCTTCTCTAAGAATCAGAAATTACTTTAAAAGATTTTCACTTTAAGAAGACAAAGCAGCTTGAAAATATTTTGCAAAAATACGGGTTCCATAAAACGTGTTCTTTCAAACTTAAAATTTCAACCATAACTAAATGATGAAAGCATTTATCCCAGATTAGAAAAGTTGCCTAAATAATTACTTTAAGTGTCATTAACAAAACAATATTTAAACAAAAAATCAGTAAATTTCAGGTATTTCAGTTTTCTTATTTTGCAAAAAAATAAAAATGCTTTATTTAATCATTTGCAAAATACAATTTCTTAAATATTATAAAGTAAAATACTGCTTTAATAAAGAAAATAATTTACTAAAAGTAAATCTGAAGCAAATCTGTGACAACCAAGTAAAAAATGTTAGAGTAAATATATTGATTTCTTTTCTAATTTCAAGACTTAGTCACACTATCATCTTTATCCACAGTCTCTTCTGCTCTTTTATCTTAAATAAACAGATATTTCTATAACTAAAAGACTATTTCTGTTTTTAAGAGAAAAAAAGAAGCCTCACAATTCAGAGCTACAAGTCAAAAAAAGCAAAAACCACTGCTCTTGGAAGTTGAATCTGCTGGAAAAGAATAAAGCCCATTACTGAAATCCTAAAGTTATCTACCCAATCTCTCACAAAAATCTAGAGTCAAAACTGTAACCCCAAAATCTGTTCAATTTTAAGATTCCACTAAGATAAAAAAATAAATGTAAAAAGCCTTAGTAACTTGAACACGTTATAAACTAAAAGCTATAAATAAAAACATTAATGATCTTATTAATAAAATTCTTTAAGAAACATCTGGGAAAATATGAATTTTCAAGCCTAATTAATGATGTTTATCCACTACAGTTTTAAAGCATTTTTTTCATAAAATCAATTTTATATAAAATTCTCCAAGGGATGATTAAATCCACTTCAGATTTAAAGACTAATATTTTCATAACCGAATCACCCAAAAGACACTGAAACAGTATTAACATGTAAAATTACTTTAGCTCAAAGAAAATACTGCTCTCCTTTAGAATATCCACTAATAAAACACTCCATGGACTTGACTGATCATCTTAACTGATTTAAATACATTGCTCAGATGATGCTCTCATCCCTTCTGCTTAGGTCTGAAATAGTTTCCCTACCCTCAAAAGAAAAGGGGGGCAGGGTGGATAGCAATCCTGAATACATGCATTATTGCCAGCTACCACTTCCCTTTTGGCCTCATAGGGTGCTTTCAAAACCAAGGTCAATGTTTCTGGGTTGAGATTTTTAAATGAGTGTGTGTGAGAGAAAGGAAAAGATAACTGGAATTCAGTGGGAGAATTCCTCTTCCTGACACACACACTATCCAACCTGTTAGCCATACTCTGACTCAGTGATTAGGACTCTGGACTTGGGAGTCAGACACCTGGGACTACGAAGTCACTTCCCGTCTCTCTGCATTGGTTTTCCTTCTAAGGAAAGGAGAAATGACAAAGACCTACACCTCACAAGGCGACTGTGAAGATAAAGAGAGTTAATATATGCAGTGCATTTAAAACAGTATCTGGCATATAGCAAATGTTCAATAAATATCCATTATTGTAATTAAATAGGAAGTAACTATTATGAAAAGAAAGACAAACAAAGCACTGTTTCCCATAATAACTTAGATAAGAAAGTAATTCTTATCTTATAGTTCCTTCAGCAAGAGAGTGAAATAGCTTCTTTCAATTCCCCTCATTATATACTTAAAAAGTATATATACATATGAATACATACATATGTGGACATATGTCCATTAATGATTTTAGAATAATATTCTGAAAGTTAATATAGTATAACAAAGAAAGATTTAAAGAAAATATTATACAACAGGAAATAAGTATCATTTTAAATACCTTTTATTATTATAAGGTTTATTTTCACAGATTTCAGGTGACAAGTAGTATGGGGTCCCTATACAAGTTCGAGCCAGCTCTACAGTACTAGAACAAAAAGAGAATTATTGGAGAAACTTAAGACACTTAAAGATATAAATTATCACAAGTATACCACCATGGATTAAAACTTCACTGAAGACATTGTATCAAACCAAAGTTTACCTATTAAGAACTCTAGCGATTCCAAAATCTCCAAGTTGTATTGTTCCATCTCTGGTTAAAAATATGTTCTGTAAAAGAGATGGAAAAAAACCAGAAATACTGTTACAGTCCAGTCTTTGACCAAGACAACGCTGACCCAATGTCCAAATCTACTTAGAAGTTAGTAGTGACAGAAAAAACATACCTGTGATTTTATGTCTCGATGAAGAATTTTTCTATCATGTACATGTTTTAGGGCCAAACATATCTGTACAAACCAGTCCAAAATCTAGGGGGGATAAATCAGATCATTTCTTTAAAAATTTATATTTCACATTAGTCTCCTTGTTCATTAAAAGAACTCAGGAATATCTGGGGAAGAAAGGATCTAAATCCTTAAAAAAAAGTTATAATTTTTAATTTCATCATAATTAATGTCATTTACATTAGGTAGATATTCAGATCAACAGTCACATTACATGCAGCACACACACTACATTTAAATGTAAGAACTGCTCCTAAAGCATCTTTCATAAATCAGAATTAATATGGAAAGAAATTTTCAGAGAAGAGTGAAAAATAGAAATACTTTATATTTTAGGATAGTATGATGGTGAGTGACATTTCTTTGTTGTTAAATATACCACTGTTCCAGAAAAGTAAAAATCACGAGAGGGGAAAAAAAGATCAAGCTGGACTACTGGAAGACACCTCTGACTTCTTTCTCATCCTACATTCATCACATATAAATACACACTTTGCAGTTGGCCACATGAAAGTAAAAAAGCTGAATTTCTACCTAGCTTCTAACACCAAAAAAACAAAATCCAAGTAGAAGGCATTTTTAAAAATGAAAAAATTAAAGTATAAAGCGAGGAAGAAAACAAAGGCTGATTTTCTATAATATCTTTGATTGACACAGGACTCTCAAAACATGATACCAAACCCACAAGTCACAAGAAAAGTTGCCAACATAAATTATAAAACATCTCATGAGAGCAGAAATGTGACTGCAGTGCTGGAGTATGTGGCCAAAACTCAGTCAGCACCTGTAGTTATAAAGAAACACATGTATAAAAAATAAGCTTTGAATGACTTCTCAACAACATTTGTGGATTAAGACTCAATCGCCTATATGCTAACTCACCTGGTCCTCTTGAAACAAAATGCCCTTCTGAGCATTTATTCTTTTGAACAGATCCCCTCCTTCACAGTAATCCATCACTATGTAGAGAGAGCCATTTTCTACAAAATATAAACATTACATTCCTTTTTAAAAATGTTTATTGAAAGCACAGCTATATTAAAGATACCTAAAGGTTAACTGAACTGTGGTGTTGGAGAAGACTCTTGAGAGTCCCTTGGACTATAAGGAGAATCAAACCAGTCCATCCTAAAGGAAATCAGTCCTAAATATTCATTGGAAAGACTGATGTTGAATTGAAACTCAATACTCTGGCCACCTGATGTGAAGAACTGACTCATTAGAAAAGATCCTGACTCTGATGCTGGGAAAGACTGAAGGTGGGAGGAGAAGGGGATGACAGAGGATGAGATGGCTGGATGGCATCACCAACTCAATGGACATGAGTCTGAGTCCGGGAGTTGGTGAAGGACAGAGAAGCCTGGCGTGCTGTGGTCCATGGGGTCGAAAAGAGTCAGACACAATTGAGCAACTAAACTGAAAGGTTTAATAGAAAGCAGCAATTAATTAAATGTGTTCCACTAAACTAAAAACAGAGACACAGAAGAAATGCAAAAGGCAAAGTATGTATACTGGTTGTATAGACTGTGATAACTTGGGTTAACAGGTAACTCCATCACTAATGATTTTTCTACCAAGAATACACCAATCCAGTGGAGATCAGTGTCCACACTGACATAAACATATCTGGAATATGTACAAAATGCAGACAGATATATACGATTTCACTTAATAGATATAACTTCTTAAACATCATCTTAAAAAAACAGATTTTTCCACTCATTTGTCAGAAATAGGTAATCTTGATTTCCAGTTGACAATTACTTTTCAACTTTGTTTCATGCACTTAATTAAATGTCAAATAAACACAATAACATGCTGTGACTCAAACGAAAGACAGTTTCTACGCCCAGGAAACTCTCTTTTTCTACATCTGTGAACAAACATAAAGATGGGGCACTTCCTTAATGACCTTTATGCTTCAGTCCACAGAAAAAAAGACATCCATGACCCTTCCAGGGGTAGACAGGACAAGAAGGACACCTCTCATCCTTCTCCTCTCCTTCATTCTTCCACAGGAATAGGACTACAGGACCTCTTCCCTGGCAGGAGGAGCGGCCAGGGTCACCTGTTACAGCTCAAGGGCAGCCCTCTTGGAGCTCACTTCTCCTACTGCTTCGGGCTCATAGCCTTACTCTCAGCAGGCTTGGGTGCTGGTCTTGTTACTTTCCATGCCCACATTCTTCCTGGATACACTGCTTCTAATGTGCCAGGGGCTGGGACCCTACATGAAGGAGCTAAATAAGCTGTATAACTCTTTACAATTGATATGAAAAGATCATCCAAATATACATATGAGAAGTCAGTACGTGGAAAAAAAAAGCAGAAAATTTTATAATCAACTGTATAAAAATTATGTATAGAATGTCACCATTTACACAGCATAAGAAACATACATAAAAAATTAAGCACAGTGTGCTATGACTTACATATGCTTAACGTTGCTTAGAGAACATGTCGAAGGAAACTCAAGACAGTATTAACAGTGGGTACCACCAAGAGGTAGAAACAGGTAACTTAAAGGGAAGTAGAAGGCAGACTTTTTACTGTTATGTAACCTTTGAATTCTGTACCATATGCATGTATAAAAAATTAAAACTATTACAAGATCAAAAAAAAAAGATGTATCTGTGTGTGATAGACACAGACAGACAGACACAGAGACAGAGAGAACAGGTTAAACAGGACCTGAGAAAGGAATGGAGAAGCAATCCTGAAGGAAAATATCTGAGTTCTGTAATATTTTCTGTTGCTTTAACATTTACTATTTATTTTGGGATAAATACCAGTTAAACCTAAGGTTAACAGAGAAGTCTCTTCTCCATTAGGGAAATACTAGTCTGTTTTGTACTTCATCATTCAAACATCTGGGTACCAACTATTAATATGTGGCAGGCACTTTGCCTGAGATGCCAGGGACATAGAAATATAAAACACAATCCCTGTCACCAAGGGACTCACACAGCATTGAAGAGACACCCTCCAAAACCCCCCCAAAGAAAGAAACTGCCTGAAACTGAGGCAAAAAGACTGTTAAAGTGAAAGTGAAGTCGTTCAGTCGTATCTGACTCTTTGCGACCAGTGGACTGTAGCCCACCAAGTTCCTCCATCCATGGGATTCTCCAGGCAAGAATACTGGAGTGGGTTGCCATTAAGCAAGTGACAAAGCCTTGATGCCTATTAGAAAACAACCAGGAGTTTAACAGAGGACAGGAAGCTTGACCCCTCAGTGAGGACATCTGCAGGAAGGCTAACCTCAAAATTCTAGTACTTTTCTCCCTTCATTGCGCCTCACTTGAGAAGCTGAAAATAATCCCAGATCCCCTAACTCCAAGTCTTCCCTAGTACTAAAGTAGTCAGTGACCCCATTTTGCCCACTAGGATTTAAGAGGAAATCTGAACAAGCGCTTGTGAGAAAGCCCTGGCTTTACTGGTCCCAGGAACAGACTGCCCTCAGTCCGTTTCTTTAGCATCTTCTGGATGCAGGTGCCACCTGGAGCTGCAAAGTGTCATCTCAGGACAAGGTGACAGCATTAAGCTTAAAAACGTGTGTCTTAAGGATGCCAGAGTAGAAATCAGACAGAGTCTAACCTGTCATATATGCTCTATATGCAGGACTGCCCATCTGTTAGATTTCCTGTTAGCTGAGATCATTTAATATCTTTCTCACTTAAACCAATACTGGCCAGATTTTCTATTAATATTACCCACAGCAAAAAGCAATCCAAATTTAGCCTCAAAGAAAAGGGTTCTTTTAGGAACTAGAGAAGTTAGATTTTGTCAGCACCAATCAGGAACAAGTTGAATGAATGCCAACACACAGCTCCATATGAGGCATTAAAGATACAGGATAAAAAGCAAAGACTATAGGAAAACAAAGACAAAAATATGAAACCAATTAGAAGATGACAGCTGCAGACAAGTAAAGATAAATAGCAATACATGAATCACAGAGTAAACAAACATGTGTAACACAGATACCCAAATATACAGTGACACAAGACTTTCTCAACGATAGCATAAATTTTTAAAATTTATAAACGTTAGGAATATAGACAAAAAGTATCTATTTATCATATTTAATATTAAATTTTAATTATAAATTTATACACCTGGAAATACTCTTTTCAGCCCACTCTCCGCCCACTCTCCAATTTTACAAAAAATTTTATCCAAAATTTTCACATTTCTCATCAATATCAATGTCTTTATTGATTCACCTATGTTTTCCCAATACACATGATCTTCATTAACTTTTAACTGAAAGAGAGCACTTTTAAAATCTGTTTATGTTGTCAGTGGAATTTTTTTCAGTGTCCTAATCCCCATATGCAAAATACTGGGACTTCAAAAATTCATCCTAAAGTGTTCATATGCATTACTGTTACAACATAATCATACTGCTATTTGAGTGATTTTAGAAGACTTACAACAGTATCTAATATCTACAATTATAACATCAATATTAAATTTCTTTAATGTCTCTTTTAAAAACTGATCCTGCCTGAGGTCCTCTATAAGCACTCGAAATTAACTCAGTTTAGTCTTCTTCCCCAAAAACGTTTTGCTATGTAACGTTCCTTAAAAAATTTGAGAGCACATCCTGTAACACCAGAGACTTTACAAGAAAGAATTCATTTGTAATTTGACAAATTTTGGAATATCCTTCCTCATTTTAAGGTATAAAAGGTTTTTTTAAAAAATAGTGAGATGAAAACTTTTCTGAAACAAAGGAAAACCAGAATCTGCAAGCAGAAAGGGTTCAAATATTTCAAGGAAAATGAATCAGAAGTATTAATACTAAGTCATATTCTGCTGAATTTAATTCTGAAGAATTCTTTGAGAATCAAGAAAAGATAAAGTAAATTATCTTCAAAAAGAAGAGAAGCTTTATGCCGAAGTCAAACTTTTCTACAGAAACATTCAATACCATGAGACATAATGTGCTTGTGAGGAGAAAAGTATCATTAAAGATACCTATCATGTATAAAAACAAGAGTTAGACACTCTAAGAAATGCAAATAGTAACTGCTTTGAGGGAATACATCATCCATTTGCTCATTATGAAAAAAAACTGATGAAATCCTGACAAGTAGGAAATAAATATCTCTGAAAAGGGGTAACTAAGGTATGAAAGAATTAACAATAAGAATTCACTCTGTCTAAAAATAGAATCAAGGCCAAAACACTCTAAGAATTAAAATTTCAGAACAAAAGATTATTAGAGATTATGATTTTATTTCAAAATGCTCAAACTACCGCACAACTGCACTCATCTCACACACTGGTAAAATAAAGCTCAAAATTCTCCAAGCCAGGCTTCAGCAATATGTGAACCGTGAACTTTCAGATGTTCAAGCTGGATTTAGGCAAAGCAGAGGAACCAGAGATCAAGTTGCCAACATCCTCTGGATCATCGAAAAAGCAAGAGAGTTCCAGAAAAACATCTACTTCTGCTTTATTGACTATTCCAAAGCCTTTGACTGTGTGGATCACCACAAACTGTGGAAAATTCTTAGAGAAATGGGAATACCAGACCACTGGACCTGCCTCCTGAGAAATCTGTATGCAGGTCAAGAAGCAACAGTTAGAACTGGACATGGAACAACAGACTGGTTCCAAATAGGAAAAGGAGTACGTCAAGGCTGTATATTGTCATCCTGCTTATTTAACTTATATGCAGAGTACATCATGAGAAACGCTGGGCTGGATGAAGCACAGACTGTGATCAAGATTGCCCAGAGAAATATCAATAACCTCAGATATACAGATGACACCACCCTTATGGCAGAAAGTGAAGAACTAAAGAGCCTCTTGATGATAGTGAAAGAGGAGAGTGAAAAATTTGGCTTAAAACTCAACATTCAGAAAACTAAGATCATGGCATCTGGTCCCATCACTTCATGGCAAATAAATGGGGAAACAGTAGAAACAGTGAGAGACTTTATTTTTGGGGGCTCCAAGATCACTGCAGATGGTGACTACAGCCATGAAATTAAAAGACCCTTGCTCCTTGGAAGAAAAGTTATAACCAAGCTAGACAGCATATTAAAAAGCAGAGACATTACTTTGCCAACAAAGGTCTGTCTAGTCAATGCTATGGTTTTTCCAGTGGTCATGTATGGATGTGAGAGCTGGACTATAAAGAAAGCTAAGTGTCGAAGAATTGATGCTTTTGAACTGTGGTGTTGGAGAAGACTCTTGAGAGTCCCTTGGACAGCAAGGAGATCCAACCAGTCCATCCTAAAGGAACTCAGTCCTGAATATTCACTGGAAGGACTAATGTTGAAGCTGAAACTCCAATACTTTGGCCACCTGATGTGAAGAACTGACTCATTTGAAAAGACCCTGATGCTGGAAAAGATTGAAGGTGGGAGGAGAAGGGGATGACAGAGGATGAGATGGTTGGATGGCATTACCAACTCAATGGACAGGAGTTTGAGTAAACTCTGGGAGTTGGTGATGGACAGGGAGGCCTGGGATGCTGCAGTCCATGGGGTCGCAAAGAGTCGGACACAACTGAGTGACTGAACTGAAGTGATGATTTTCACTCTGTCAAGATGAACAAAAATCAGTGGGGAAGAACTCCAAAGACAGTAATTTCCTCATCTTTCATGAGAGACATTCAAAACAACATCAGAATTCCACTTTTTTAAACAACTTGCTTATTTTTTAAAATTGAGAGGTTTAAAATGTTCATTTTTTTTAACCATTTTAGAGAAAAATGAAAAATTTGTGTTTCAGAGCTCCCACAAGGTCTGTAAGAAACTAAAGAGGTCCATGATAAAATGAGAAGATGGTTCAGATGAGGTAGAAAAAAGGAACTGTGACCAAATGAATAGACTCACCAGATAAAATTACATCTTATAAATTTGATAATGAACATAAAGCCAAAGTTGGAGATTCTGTGAGACACAGGAACTCTCACTTCTTGTAGTCTAGCAATTCCACTCCTAAAATACAGCCACAGGACAGACACCTAGACAAGAATGTCCAGTATAATTCTGCCTGGGACAGTAAAACTCTAAACACAACCTAAGTATTCATAACAGGAAATGGGCTAAACAAACTGTGATAGAGCCATAAAGTGCACACAATGAGAAACGCTGCAATGTTACAAGAAAGTTGTAAAGAATGGGCACAACAATACACAGTGACATGAAAGACGTCCATGAGACAGGAAGTGAAAAGAACTAGAAGCAGACATACATACATATGATCCCACCTGTTGCTTTTTTTTATTCCACCTGTTTTTAAACATCAAAAGCTACATACTTGTTTGTTCCACAAAGGCACAGAAAACACAGTAAGGAATCAACATGGGATTATTTGCAAAGCTTATCCTTAAGGAATGAGAATGAGCAGAGTGGAAGGAACAGGGAGCTTGGGGTCCATGCACGTGTGTACTCCTGAATACACTTCCCATGAGCATTTACTCCTTTAAAGCTAAATGGCAGTAGTAATATAACCTTATTTAAAGGCTGTGCCATCCCTTTTGAACCATTCAGATGTTTCTAAGTAAAACATCTGATAGAATATTTGTTGACATACACTTAAACCTTTTCCCTTGAAATACTAAGATCCTGGTGATGAAAGCAAAAAGAAACTAAAAGACAGATATTAGGGGAAAGTTAAAGGAAATTCAAGGCCCTGGGAAGGAAGAGATGGTTAACTTTGTACTCCTTACCCTGAGCTATAAAGCCTCACTTCACTGTCATCATAAAATAAACTGAGCACTTTATGACATAAGGTGTTAACTGATTCATATATTTTTTAAAGTATATTCTACTTTAGTAGGTAACTTTATTTGGGAACAAGGATACTCTAATTCAGATGCTGAAACTTGTATGTAATAAGAGCCTGAAATGGTCATTTAAACTATCTTCTACTTTCAATCTATACTATTTTTTTATTTTGCAATTGACAGAAATTTCTGACGATAATGGGAATGAATAAACCACCTTGACCTGCCTTTAGAGAAGTTTTGTCTTACCTTAGTTCTTGTACTACCAAATATAATGGTAGATATTTCCAAAATAGCAATTTTTATAATATTTTAAGAACCTGAGAACACTTTATATATAATACACATATATATTATATACAAGGTATATTTAATACAGTATCTCAATATTATAATAATGACATATACAGGACTAACAAGCAGGGTACTTTCTAAAATGACAACATTTTCTCAGTGGCAGTGGTGGCAGCACTTAAAGGGAGTTTAGTTTTAAAAGATGCAGATAACTGTTTCTGCTGTGTCTAAATTTCTGTACTTACCATACTACCTCTTTACAAGCAACCTCAGTGACAGTGACTCAGTACTAAGCTACACAGGGACAGGATGGAATTAGTACTATTGGAGAAGAAGGCTGACACTCATATGCATATGTATTCAAGCACAAAATAATATACTTTTCTTTCTGAGAATAATTCACAGAAAGATCCTTAAGAGGAAAGTATGCAGCAGTCGTCACAAGGCTTAGGAGTCTGTATCTGACCTTCAAATGATTCTCTATACTGGACAATATTTGGATGCCGCATGTTCGCTAGCACTGCAACTTCTCTCCTTGATTCTTCCCTCTCTTTATTGGACATCTGAAATAGAAGGGGAAAAAAATAGTAAATTAAGTAAATAAATGATATAAAAGTCCAAATGAAAGAGAGTGGTTAAAAATAATGTTACCATAAAGCACACCCCAAGTAATAAAATATACCAGAAGTTAAAAAGAATGAGTTGAATGCACAAAAAGATACATTTTAAGATGTTCAAATCAGATTAAGTTACAGAGCACTAGGTGATGTATCTTTTTTAAACACATAAACACCAGCACACATCACAGAAAAAAGTCTAAAAGGATTCACAGAGAAAACAAATAAACAAATAAAAGGATTCACAGACTCTTCTGAAGTGAGTGGTTTTCTCTGCAACTACAACAGTTTCTCTTATGTCATATGTTGCCATACATTTTTTTTTTGGCTCTAACAACGAATCTGTTTGTAACTAGACTTCTACTTGGATAACTAAACAAAAAAATACACTTACCCTTGAGATATTAATTTCTTTGATGACATATTGTCTGCCATCTTCTGTAGATCTGACAAGAATGGCTTTTCCGAATGAACCTTCTCCAATCTTCTGTACTCTAATGTATTTCTCCATGGTTCTTTTTCTAAGGCATTTTAACAGATATGCTAGACATACAAAATTTTAAAAGTATCAGTTAATAGAGATAAACCGTGACATCTATAACAATTATAATGTTTAATTCAAATTCTAATTCCTCAGTGACTATTTTTCTTTAAATATATATATATATATATATATATATATAATCTACTGAAAGTTAAATAAACCTTACCTCACTTCTACTCATGCAATGTAGGAATAGCTAAAAGGAGAAAACTAGTGATATTTAAATTCTATAAGAATACTTTGAAAAGTCAAATACTACATAGACTTATCATATATGGAGAAAGAAGCTAACTTTTTCCTACAGTAACTATTGTCAGGATTACTTTACTACCTGCAATAAGAATACAAGGTTAATAAGACTACTTCCTAAACTTATTTATCTAATCCCCTCTCATTAGGCATTTAAGTTGTTTCCAGTGTTTGCTATTATACAAGAACTTAGATTAAATTTCTGCAACAAAACAAAGCCTGAATATAAAACAGCAGCCTTAGGTGCTAAGGAAAAAGAGGTCAAAGTTTAGGGCTGCAAAAATCCTAAGGGGGAGGAAAAAGAACAGAACAAGTCCAGAAATGTGCATGTAAATGCCTCTCTTGTAAGACAGCCCACTCCTAAGCTATGCAACACAAGGCAAGCCCGAAACAGATTAGTTCTCACAAATGACTCAAAAATGGAGTTATCAGCAGGAGACTTCAAGTAACCTTGATTAATATGTTCAAGAAAATAAGAGGGAACAATGGATGAAAGTGATATTTTTTAAAAAGGAGGAAAATTTCAACAAAGAACTGAAATGTATCTTTACTAAATGAACTCCTAAAATATAAAATATCAGGAATTAAGAACTCATTGCATGGGTGTTACAGCCATTACAGCCAGCAGGATTAAGTAATCTGGAAAACAAACCATCAAAAAATATTCAGAACAGACAGAAAAAATAAAGAAGAAACAAAAAGACATGGAAGGAAAAGAAAATTCAATATCAGAAAGATTTTAATTCTTAATCTTTAAATTTAATGCTTCTCTAATATAAACATAAGCTCTGGTGTGAGGGTAATCAGACAAGCTGATTTTTAAAGTTAACATGAAAAAAAGCGCAAGAATAGCCATAGAAATCTTAGGGGCTCTCCTCATAGCTCAGTCAGTCAAGAATCTGACTGCAATGCAGGAGACGTGGGTTTGATTCCTGGGTCAGGAAGTTCCCCTGGAGAAGGAAATGGCTACAGACTCCAGTATTCTTGCCTGGAGAATCCCATGGACAGAGGAGCCTGGCAGGCTATAGTCCATGGGATTGAAAAAGTTGGACATGACTTAGCTACTAAACTACCACCACCACAGCCATAGAAATACCAAAAAAAAAAGAACAATGAAGGAAGATTTGTTTACTTGATATCAAGAGACATTAGAAAGCTAATTATGAAAGAGGCAAATCACAGGGAGTCTAGAAATACATTAAATAAAATTTTTTTTTAATTTGGTGGATGACCATGGTGACATTTAAAATCTGAAAGCAAAAGATGGATTTTGAAACAAACAGTATTTTAAAAACTAGGGAACCATGTGGCAAAAAACAAACAAACAAACATTTTCTTCACTTTATACCAACACAAACTTCAGATGATAAAAGTTAAATGTCCCTCAAATTTTTTTATATGACATCACTCTTTTTAAGTATGTCAACTATGTTCCAGGAAAAGCAGTCTGTTAGTCAAGTTAGACATCTTTCCTCACATGTTACAAGAACATCTTTAAGTCATGAATGCTTGATATTATAAAATGTTGTGCACTAAATGTGAAAAATGTTAAAAGTATATGATGAAAAACTGTATCCTCAATAATATGGAACTTGAATCAAGCCTTTTCAGCTGCTTCAGCTATTTGACAGACAAGCAAGTTGTCCTAAAGGGAAACACTGGTGAAGAAATGTTAACAGCTTTCAAGAATTTACGGTATTAAGTGCAACTATGATCCACACATATAGGTCTCCCAAAATAATAAATCCCATTTTAGGCTGAAGGAGAAGGTCAATATAACTCCTCAATGAGGAAAGGCCCTGTCTCATTTTTCATAATTCATAAAAGCAGAAGACAAAAAATGGGATTCCTACTAGAGTTTGTTCAAAATAATCTCCTTCTCTGAAGTCTAGTCCTCTCTGTTAAGACTATTCAGACAATAAACAGTTTCCCTAGTGGAAAGTATGAACATGTAAATGGTTTATATTCATGAGATGATGCTATGTCCACGGGATTACAGTTAAGATTTACTTGGAACACAGTATCAATGCATTATGAAAATGACTTCAAAAGAACTCCCCTGGCCAACTTCCATAACCTTTACGAAACTCCCAATTGGTTACTCTTATTGTACAAAAACCTATTTTTCCACAAATTAGGCTCCTTATTTCTCACCAAAGGAAAAAAAAGAAGTGAGCAATCTTGAAACAGATCTGTGGATCCTCTAATTTCAGACAAATCTAAAACAGAAACAATTACTCTCTCCACATATGGCTTCCCTCCATGGTCTCTACAATACTGCTGCATCATAAGAAAAGGCCATCGCTAGCAGAGATTGCTTATTATTTTTAATCCTTCAAGTTATCTCCGATGTAATTTACCATGGCAACAGCAAAAAAACTCTACGTTTTGGGGAGGATCTTACAATAAAGAATAAAAATTAGGCCTATATGTTTTTTTTTTAAAAAGCCTTATGAACTTAAAAAGTGTTAGAACTTTCAATGCCGTACATGTAGACTGTTTGAAATTACGGGAAGTGGAATCTAAGATTATGAGCTAACCAGCTAACTGCTACTCATTTTCTAATTAAACCGTGTATGCAATTTAAGACTGGAGATAAGCAACGTAAATGACTTGCTATCGATAACAACACTTCTAATATTACTTTAATTCCATGCTCACTATCGCTTTTCTTTTTTATATCGCCTATTAATAATGTCCAAGGACTGCTCAGGAACGCTGTTCCTTAGAGAATTATGTCAGTGAGATGCGGCTATTTCCGTGCACCTCAGGGCAGGAGTCCGCAGCCTCTCCAGAAGGAAGTCAGGGCGAGGTCTCCCGCAACGGAACGACCTCTCAGCTCGGCACGTCACGCCTCCCCGAGCGCCGCTCACCTCAGGACTCAGGCCGTGGGCACCTTCCGGGCCGCCGCCTCCCCCCGGGGCTCAGCGAGGCAGAGAAGACCTTCCGCGGTCCGGGAAGCGCATCGGGGCGCAGCCTGCGCCGCCCCGGCCAACGCCCCGGGACACGACTCCGCGTCTCCGGACCGAACCAACCGGTTTCCGAGCCCCTGGCAACGGCGGCAGGGGGAGTGCCCCGGGAGCCGCCCCTAACTTCTCAGCGGCGGCTGCCGGCAGCCTTGCGGCGCTGGCGCATTGGGTCTGGGGGCTCCTAGACGTTTCGTCCCCCGCCTCGCCACGCGGACAGCTGATACCGGGCGACGCCGAGAAGCGCTTAGAGGTCCCGCCTCAGGACTCCTCACAGCACGCCCCAATACCTCACAGGAGGCAGAGAAGCGGGCGGGGCGCCCCGGCGCGGGCATGTGACGTCAGCGCGCGGACGCGGGCGCTGAGCGGGGGCGACCGGGAAGGACCTCGGGGGCGGGGCCAAGGCGGGGCGGGCTCCGGAGATTTGGGCGCTGCAGGTGCCGCAGGCTGCGGGAGGAGGGGAGGGAGGCGCAGGGGGACAGGAGCGTCCTCACTCATAGGAGTGAGGCCAGGCGGCAACGGGACCACTACGCAAGGTGATGTGGAGTAAAGCCTGTTATCGTCCCACACATACAAGAGAAAAGGGACTTATGTAGCTTTGTTAGAGATGTCACAGTTTTAATAATTATTTGGCTGTTTTGAGTATTTCTTGCTGCATGGGCTTTTCTCGAGTTGGAGAGAGCTGGGGCAACTCTCCAGGTGCAGTGTGCAGCCTTCTCATTGTGGCGGTTTCTGGACGAGCTTTAGTAGTTGTGACACACGGCCCAATTACTCCGTGGCTTGTTGGATCCGTTCCAGACCAAGGATCAAACCCCCGTCTCCTGCACTGGTAGGCGGATTCTTTACCATTGAACCACCAAGGAAGCCCAGGGATGCTACATTTTGAAAACTGATTTTGCTTTAAAAACCAAAACAAGTGAAATAAATCAAAGACATATACTGTAATGATGTCACATGTGGAATCACATGTGGAATCTAGAAAATAATTTAAACTAGAGAATATATATTCTTGCCTGGAGAATCCCAGGGACGGGTGGGCTGCCATCTATGGGGTCGCACAGAGTCGGACACGGCTGAAGTGACTTAGCAGCAGCAGCAGAAGAGAATATAAAAAAAGGAAACTGATGAAAACAAATTATTCATGCTAGTTATCAGTGGGGAGAGAGGTGGGGCACGATAGGGATAAGGGATTAAGATGTACAACTACTATGTATACAATAAATAGTAAAAGATACATATTATACCGCACAGAGAAACGTAGATATTGTTGGATAATAACTATAACTGAAATGTAACCTGTAAAAAATTTTAATGTTGAGCACCTGAAACATGTAATATTGTACACTGACTGTACCCCAATAAACAAATAGAATGTTTTTAAAAAGCAAGACTAGTCCTACTATATTTTGAATGATTAAAGCAAAAGAGTATTTTTAAGTCTTGAATTTTTAATATAACATGGTTTAAAGAGAAAAAAGAAAGAAAGAAAAAACAAATAAGTATAATGTGGTTTTCCACACCTTTACATCTGTTGAGTGTATGTGGTTCTTACTGGTACACTGAAAGGTTCGGTGGTCTAAGTACCTTTCTCCATTGCAGGAGATTGAGACAGATTTTTCTGTAATAAGAGATCAGGTTCGGCGTAGTCCTGAGTAGCCCTTTGGCTAACTTGCCTTTCTGAGAGTAACCCAGGATACTGGAGAATCCAAACTTGAAGCTGAAGGAGGATGGTGGTGTGGCCGTCTTAATTCCTCTCCAGGTTGTACCTTTCATACATGCTGTGTGTAGCTGGCAGAGACACCACAGATTTTGCCAGAGACCGCACATGTAAATGATTCATATATTTGCTTCCAAGAAATCAGTTTCATTCCCCTCATGTCCTCCCCAACACACCAAAGTCTAAGCCTCTCTGGGTTCTCCTTCAGTGTAATTGAGTCCTGCTTGTATTAAAGAAGCACCTTATTGCTAGCATGGAAATTGAACGTTTTTTGGCTTCTTTGCCAGAAGATGGCACTGCAAGTCATCCAACCTGGCAAGCTAGGGAGGTCACCATTGGTCCAGCTCCTCTCTTCCATCTCCATGAGAAACACGAGTTTTCCTCATTTCTGAACTTAGCTAACCTCCTGTGACCCTTCCACCCCCAGTCAGTAGGAATTTTGGTGTCTGAATGCACAATGACTCTGGCTCTACCCACATCCCTTTGTTCAGCAAACAATATGAAAACATTGTCAATTACTAATATAAGTAAATTCATTTTGTCGTTTTCATAAAGAATGCTTAGTCAGCTCCTTCTTTAGACTTCTGTCATAAATTATTGGTGGGAACATAAACTGCTAGAGTCTTTGCAGAAGGCATGCTAGCTATAGGCATCCCCTAGACAGCAAGTTCACTTCTAAGAAAAGTGGGCAAAAATGTATACATAAAGCAACCATTGTTTATAACCAGAAAAACTAAGAGGACCGTAGATGTCTGCTGCTGCTGCAGCAAGTTCACTTCTAAGACAAGTGGGCAAAAATGTATACATAAAGCAATCATTGTGTATAACCAGAAAAACTAACAGGATCGTAGATGTCTAACAATATGGAATTGACTGAATATGTTACAATGAAGTCAAACAAAGGAGTATTCTGAAAATATTAAAAGAGTGACTGAGAATTTTTCATTGACACAGAAAGTTGCCCTTGATGTTGTTGTGATTCAGTCACTAAGTCCAACTCTACAACCCCATGGACTGTGGTATGCCATACTCATCTGTCCTCCACTATCTCCTGGAGTTTGCTCAAATTCGTGTGCACTGAGTCGGTGATGCCATCCAACCATCTCATCCTCTGCTGCCCGCTTCTCCTTTTGTTGTCAATCTTTCCCAGCATCAGGGTCTTTTCCAATAAATTGGCTCTTCATAGGGGCTTCCCAGGTGGTACTAGTGGTAAAGGACCTGCCTGCCAATGCAGGAGGCATAAGAGACATGGGTTCAATCCCTGGGTGGGGAAGATCCGCTGGAAGAGGGCAACCCACTCCAGTATTCTTGCCTGGAGAATCCCATGGACAGAGGGTCCTGGCAGAATATAGTCCATGGGGTCACAAAGAGTCAGACACGACTGAGGCAACTTAGCACACACTCAGGCACAGCTCTTCATATCAGGTGGCCAAAGTATTGGAGCTTCAGCTTCAACATCAGTCCTTCTAACGAATATTCAAGATTGATTTCCTTTAGGGTTGACTGGTTTGATCTCCTTGCAGTCCAAGGGACTCTCAAGAGTCTTCCCCAGCACTACAATTTGAAAGCATCAATTCTTTGTGCTCAGCCTTCTTTGTGGTCCAGCTATCACATCCGTATATGACTACTGGAAAAACCACAGCTTTGACTGCATGGACCTTTGTCAGCAAAGTGATGTCTCTGCTTTTTAATACGCTGTCTAGGAGCCAGCATTTTTTAATCTCATTGCTGTCGTCACCGTCCACAGTGATTTTAGAGACCAGTCGCTGTTTCCACTTCTTCCCCTGCTATTTGCCCTTGATGTATTGTTGAGTAAATAAAACAGTTTAGTCTTTACAGTGATGGGGCGAAGATCAGGCTCTCGAGGCACAGAAAGCTGAACTCGAACTCCGGAGGCACAGAAAGGCGGAGTTTGTAGCAAAGTGAGGCTTTATTGCAGGACTGACTCCAAGCAAGGGCATAGAGACCAGCCTTATAGCCACTCCCCCTTGCTCTCTAAGTTGGGTTTTTTAAACCGGAAGGACAAAGAGGCTGGGGTCAACCACTGTCTTGTGACATTTCTTAATCATGGTTTTAGGAGTCAAGACGTCTCTGGTTTATGATTTTCTGGCCAAGTGGTCCATGGCTAGGGGGTCTGTGAGCTCATCTTTCCCTGGAGCAACCACCTGAGTTGTAGTTAATGATGGTGTTTATAATAGCAGTGTTAGTACCTGAACTTCCCGTGTGGCTCAGCTGGTAAAGAATCCGCCTGCAATGCGGGAGACCTGAATTTGATCCCCGGTTTGGGAAGATCCCTTGGAAAAAGGAAAGGCCACCTTCTGGCCTGGAGAATTCCTTGGACTGTATAGTCCATGGGGGTGGCAAAGAGTCAGACACGACTGAGTGACTTTCACTAGTACTTGAACGATGTTCTCAACAGCAGTTTGAAAAAGAAAAAAAAAAACAGCAGTTTGAGTCATCTAGCTGATGAGTGTTTGGTGGGCACAGAATTGAGGTCAGAGGAGACAAGAAGGGGGATAAAATTTGGGGCAGAGAGATAAATCATAAAGTTGGTAAGGAAACTCAGTTTTAGGGGGACTTGTTTTCATAATCTGAGTTAGAAGGATTACCTGATTATTTTCCTTTCTGATTTACATACCTCTGTAATTTTTTTTTCTTTGACAACGAGAACGTGTCTGGGTTTCTTTGATTCTTTTTATTTAAAATTTTTATTGGGTTTTTTTCTTTCAAACAACAAAAAAGTCTTTGTTCTCTGCAACAACGTCCAAACACAAACATGCAAGGTAAGGTCCACATGCAGTCTGTTTCGAGAACTCCCCAGAACAATGAGAATTGTTAATTTTCATGCATATAGTCTACATTTTTCTCTAAATTCATAAAACATAAATGAACTCGTGCATATATATTAGTTTTAATCTTTTAAAACGAGATTATAGTATAAACATTATTTTGCAACCTGAATTTTTTTTTTTTTTGGTAACCTGAACTTTTTAACAGTACATCATGAACATTTCTGCAGAGATCAACTAATTCTTGTTTATCAAGAATTAGTATACTAATTAGTACACTATCAAGAATTTGATACTTTTTATGGTATCAATACTTTTTATTAGTATCAACACTCCATGAGATGGATGTACTGAAATCTATTTGATTAGAACCCACTCGACAGACATAGAGATGGTTTCCAATGGCACTGTTATTTATCTTCATAGATTCTGAAAAGTGGGCTTGCTGGGTCAAAGAGTATGCTTTTTAAAAAAAATTTTTTCACTTTAATAGGTACTCCTGCACTTTGGTCATATTTCTCTGTGTGCAACAAGCCACCTTAAAGCTTAGTGGCCAAAAGCTCAACAGTGATTTCTTTTTTCTCACAATTCTGAGGCCAGGAAGTCAAACAGGGTTCTTCTGGGCGGTGCTTCTGCTTTGTGGATCCAGCTAGAACCACTCACTCAGTCTCCTTCAACTGCAGACCGTGCTGCCTGGCAGCTCTGCTGCTCCCGTGTGGGGCACAGGGCACATACAGCACTGTAGTCTCAGGAGCGTCACACCCCTTTCAGAACAGCTGCCCTCACAGTAAGGGAAAAGCAAACCGTGTGCTCAGCCGTGTCCCACTCTACGCGATCCCATGGACTGTAGCCCGTCAGGCTCCTCTGTCCATGGAATTCTCCAGGCAAGAGTACTGGAGTGGGTTGCCATGTCCTCCTCCAGGGGATTTCCCAACCAGAGATTGAACCCATGTCTCTTGCTTTGACAGGCAGATTCTTTACCACTGAACCACCAGAGAAACCCATAAGTTAGAAATAGACTCTGCCAGTCCTTTTAAAGGTGAGGCCAGGAATGGGCAAGGTGTCACTTCTGCACATTCCTAGTGAAAAGGAGGTTCAAGGCCAGTCAGGATTTATAAGGAGGCAGGGAGTCAAAAGTGACCATGTGTGCAGACCATCTACCACTTCCTCTGGATGTGTCTTAATTTTGCAAATTTTTAAAATTTCCTCCATGTGTCTGCCTTTTATACCATGTGCCCCTTTTTCTATTTGATTATCTTTTCATCAATTTATAGGTGATATTTGTAAAATGTGGAAATTAACCATTTATTATGGTCTGAAACAAATATTTCTGGCAGTTTCTCACTGGTGTTTTGGTACTTTTTATGGTATCTTTGACCATACAGAAATTTGTCAATTTGTAGTCAAACTGGGGGGTCCCATGCCCCAAGATCTATCAGTCTTTTTATTTGTCATTCACGTTTTTCATCTTGCCAAGCCAGTATTCCTTCACTCCAAAGTTAGCTGAATAATACCAGCGTTCTTATATTTCAATTGTCTAATAGATTTAACGCATTTGAAATTTATTTTTATATATGAGTAACATAGGGAGAATGACTTTGTGTTCTTTTGCAGGAAATCTAATAATGCCAGAATTATTCATTAAATGTGATTTCCTTTTCCACTGATTTCAAATGTCAACTTTATCATATATTACATTTACTATCTGTATCTGTATCCATTTGTGGATTTCTTTTCCATTTAACTATTGATTTCTCATTCAATGTGTCAGTTTCAGAAAGAATCAGTTGTTTTAGTAATCAAAAAATTCTATAACAACATTACCAAACCAAACTAGGGTCTGGTCACCCTTGCTCTGTGAAGCCAGGGTGCGAGGAGGGAGAGTGCAGAGTTCATCCCAGGGCATGGAGCCAGGGGGAAGGGTAGCTAGTGATTCAAAGACCTGATCTCCCTGCCGGCCTGGCCTTGGGAGGGTTTTGAAAGGCCTGGGGAAAGAGTGGGTTGAAGACAGTGTGATCAGCTTGTGTACAGACTGGTTGATGCTGAGCTGACATGGTAGTATTCCAGGAAACTCAATTATCAGTTTTCTGGCTCCGGCCAGTCTGGGGTCTGATGCTCGTGATCAGCACACAGTTAACTTCTGCCAGGAGGGGGTTTTAATACTGCAAACTGTTCAAGGATGTGGCTTAGGAAAGCATCTTCAGCCATTGTTGTTCGGTCGCTAAACTGACTCTTTGTGACCCCATGGACTGCAGCACACCAGGCCTCTCTGCCCTTCACTATTTTCTGGAGTTTGCTGAAACCCATGTCCATTGAGTCGGTGATGCTATCTAACCATCTCATCCTCTGCTGCTCCCTTCTTCTCCTGCCCTGAATCATTCCCAGCATCAGGGTCTTTTCCAATGAGTCGGCTCTTCACACCAGGTGGCACAGTGTTGGAGCTTCAGCATCAGTCCTTCCCATGAGTATTCAGGGTTGATTTCCTTTAGGATGGGCTGATTTGATCTCCCTGCTAGAGATTATCTCTAGGAAATTACCTCTAGCCACTGAGGAGGACTTTATTTTGGGTATTATGTATTAATAATTGACTTTATTTTATGGGTAAACTTGACTTTATTTTATGGGTAAGCTCTTATTTTTCCATCTTGTTTGAGTATTTTCCTTTGTGTATTTTCTCACTTCTCTGATTAAATTGGCTCTTTGGAACTTGGGGAAGGCCTAGGAGGCTGAAGTTTTTCTACAAACAAGAGGCAGGGGACGTGGTTTGGGGAAGCAGGGGGTCTGTCCCCAGGAAGACCCCACAGGATCCTGCTTGGTTTCAACAATATTTCCATTTGAAGAAAAAAAGAAAAAGAAATGCCAACACTAAATTCATTTTTTTTAACCCTGCCATACAGCTTGTGGGATCTTAGTTTCCTAACTGTGGAGACTGAACTTGGGCCCATGGCAATGAAAGCGCCAAGTCCTAACCACTGGCTGCTGCTGCTGCTGCTGCTAAGTCACTTCAGTCGTGTCCGACTCTGTGCGACCCCATAGACGGCAGCCCACTGGGCTCCCCCATCCCTGGGATTCTCTAGGCAAGAATACTGGAGTGGGTTGCCATTTCCTAACTACTGGACTACGAGGGAATTCCTAAATTAATTTTTTAAATTATGATAATAAACAGAACTTCTACCCTAAATATAGTTATAAAGTTATACTTGTAGACCTCTTTCTGGTAGGAAAAAAAATGAAAATTCTTTCAACCTTTATTAATAGTGGTATATACCTGGCAGCTACAGTCCATGGGGTTGCAAGAGCATCAGACATGACTGAGTGACTCAATAACGTCTAACAAGGCAAGGGGAAAGGGGGCGATTTCCAAAGTTCTCTTCTATTGAGGTTTTTCAGAAATACACCCAGTCATTCATACACAGTTATTTAAGTGCCGTGCCAGATGATGGGGTATTGTGGTTCATTCTTTCTAGAAAGCAGGCAGCAATGAAACAATCAAGACAACAAATCAGAGCAGGTGGCTGGCGGTCCACTTACACTGAGTACCTTCCCTTTGGGAGATTATTAAAAGGCCATGTGTTTATGTAGGTGTATGTACTGGATCAAACTATCCTGACACACCAGCCATCTTTTGTTGGGGAAGAGAGACCTAAAGCCTTAAATAGGAGCAAACACAGTCTCTAAAATTGAGATCCCTTGAAAACATGTGACGCTCAAATCTGAGAGGGAAAAAAGGTCAGTGTCTGCACACTCCATTTTTCTGTATCCTAAGATGGGGGCTCTCAGTTCTGAGCCGCACTCCTAAAGGCCTACTCTGGCCTTGTGCTGGGTGTGCAGCATGAACTAAGCATTAGCTGGAGGGCGCTCGGAGTGAAATGGCAGCAGCCTGCTGCACTTGCGGGTCTTAGTCTAGAAGGCCTAGCTTGATATGCAAAGAGAAAACATCCAGTCAGGTCCTGGGTTTCTTGCTTTCTAGGTTGGAAAAGGGGGAGCTCTGAGAAGGGAGATCACAGTCATTTCTAGGAACAGTAAAATAAAACACTGAGCCCTGAGCCATGTAGCTCCTGATAGAGGAGTCTCACCATGAGACTGAACTGGGTATGGGCTTGGTTGAATAGCTCAGAGAATACTGTCAACTACACAAGGGCACTTGCCATTGCCTCTACAAAGATTAAGTCATGTGCTGCTGCTGCTGCTGACCTTCAACACTCCCTTAAAAGGAGTTCCAGGGGGAGAGCAGGAATGACACAGTGTGCCCAGGGGAGAAAAACTGGCAAGACAGGTCTTCAGAGAGTTTGACTGTCTCAGGAGCTGATTTTATGAACCCAATTCTTGTATCTCCTCATATCTAGAACAGCACTGAAATCCTTCATAATGACGTCTGCTCCTTGTGACTGGCAAAGCTTCACGAGATCAGCAGAAACTTTCTGGAAAAATATGTGCTTCATTGCATGTATTCCATCTTCACCACAATCATATATATACTGACCTCCCCTGCTGCTTGGGAGCAGTCTCTCAGAGCTATCTGAGGTGCTGTCTCCCAGGATGCAGTCCTCATTTTGCCTCAAATTAAACTTAACTCACAACTCTCACATTGTGCATTTTTTTCTAATTCAACAGTGTCAAGTTCTAGGGAGGCTTAGCTAGGGGATCTGTAGGAAAGAATCTTGGGCTTCTTTGGTTGCTCAGTGTAGAGAACCTACTTGCCAACGCAGGAGACACAGGAGGTATGGGTTTGATCCCTGGGCTCGAAGATCCCTTGGAGGAAGAAATGTCAACCCATGCCAGTATTCTTGCCTGGAGAATCCCAGGCAAGAGAAGCCTGGCGGGCTACAGTCCATGGGGTTGCAAAAGAGTTGGACGTGACCTGAGCATAGATAAGCACAGGAAAAAACGGGAAGATTGTCAGCAATGCCAAAGCCTTCAAAATGTAATTAAGACTGCCAATCTATTCATTTCACATTCTTCCCTAGGGAAAAGGCCATTTTTCAACTAGTTCCCTGATATTAGTGATATCAAGAATTTCCAGACTAGAACCACACCTCCATTTTCCTAACAGAACATCTCAGCTCCTTTCTCTCCCTCTTGCGCATGTGCCTGAAACGTAGGCGATAAAATCAAAGTTCCTTTTCGGAGAGAGCTCACAAACGTATGAAGCACATCTATATGACCTTGTTCGTGTCTCTGATTTTCTGTGGAACTTTTTTTTTTAATGTATTTTTAACGTCGTTATGGGAAATAATCATATCTTCAGGTTTTTTACTTCAGGAAAAGCTCAGAGCAATTTGACTGGGGCCAGAGAGCAAGAATCTAGGAAGAACTGAAGTAGGATCCCCAGGGTTTTTCTGACTTCTCTTGCTAATCCTATAAAATAGTACGTTCCAAACTGCCTCTTCCAGAAGGACAGAAGTCCTGGCAGGAAGGACTGGCTGCCATCACAGCCACTGGCTAGCGATGCCTACCATGCCCTGGATATACCAGGGCATCAGACGTGGCTGGAGTAAGTACACCCTTAGCACTGTGAGTTACTCTTTCTCTTTCCTTGAGAGCTTAAAGGTTTTGTTGGTTAGTTGGTGGCAGAGGAATAGAGCTAATAGAAGTCTTGGTAGAGCTCTTTTTATTAGTGCTTCAGCTCAGTTCTCACTAGAAACTATGATTTAACGTACAGGAGCCTGGCTTTATTCACATAACGTATTTTGCTCTGCCTCCAAGTACTTCCTGTGGACTGATAGGCTTTGTCAGTTTTTATTTGTTGGTTTGTGCAGTTTACTGAAATGTAACTGATGGACAGCACTGCATAACTTCAAAGTGTACAGCGTAATGATTTGACTCACATATATTGTGAAACCATTACCACAATGCTTAGTTAACATCTGCCATCTCATGTAGATACCAAGAAAAAAGGAAAACCATGTTTTGGTTTTTTTTTTTCCCCTTGTGATGAGAACTCTTAGTATCTGGTGTCTGAACAATATTCAAATATACCATACAATTAACTATAGTGGTAACTACAGTTCCTTAGGGTGGATATGATACCACAGTAATATGGCTCTGACTATTGTCTAGGCTCAAATCTGAGCACCTCTCCCCATATTAGGCACCATTATCTGCAGTGAGAGAAGAAAACATATGTCTGTAAATCTCTTGAAAAATTCCACTTAGTTTAGAAAAGTTTTTGATGACTTTCAACATTTTTTTCTGAAAAAAAAAACCTACAAAACTTGTCCAACAGAGCCCCAAGTAAAATAAGAAAACTGTGCTTAGATATGGGCTTCCTATGTGGCTCAGTGGTAAAGAATCCACCTGCAATGCAGGAGACTTAGATTTGATCCCTGGGTCAGGAAGATCCCCTGGAGGAGGAAATGGCAACCCACTCCAGTACTCTTGCCTGGAAAATCTCATGGACAGAGGAGCCTGGTGGACCACAGTCCATGGGGTTGCAGAGTCAGACATGACTGAGTGCCTAAGCATGCATGGATGCATGTGCTTAGATATAACCATGGTTTCACATATTCTATCATGATACCAGCAATGAAAGAGTCCTGAGAAGTTGGACAGTGTTGTGGGCACTCCCATCACCACAGGGGCACCGTACAAGCCCCCAAACCCAGGACTGTGTTGTCTGAGAATATTCAATTCTGCCTTGAAGAAAAGAAATAAATAGGACAGACTAAGCTCATGGACAAAGCACAGACACAAGTTACTCAGCCGCGAGGCATGGTGGACAGGTCAGTAGGGCCTACCTAGACTTGAGAGCTGAGATTGAAAAAGTTGGAAGGACCAGATGTGATGTGTTCACGAGGCGCTAAACATACAAGACCCATCAGACATGTATCGAGCACCATATATTCACGGCACACTAAATATCCACAAGACACCCAGCATACACAGGTCTTAATCCTGCCGCCCAGCGGTGACACTCTGTGTCATACACGTCCTGCCCCAGAAGGGCTCAACAGGTTAACCGGCAACCTGGGCTGTGCTCAAGCACCGTAGCCCTTGCATCTCTCTGATGGTGTGTGTCATGGGCCTGAGGCACCTTCCATTTCTGGACTCTTGCTCACCTCTAGTTCTAACTACCCCACAATCCATGGGAGGCCACAAAGACGGATAAGACATATGTATGTATGCTGCATGACCACAGCCTTAAACCTTTCCATTCCAGTTGCAGCCTATCCTGAGTGTGTTTCTTTCTTCCCCGCTGGCTTCTCAGGGTGTGTTGGCTTTCTTTCCCTGACCTCTGGGGCAGCTTGTCTGCCTGTGCATTTTGAGGGTACCACTGCATCGAGGAGAGGGAAATGGCACCCCACTCCAGTATTCTTGCCTGGAAAATCCCATGGATGGAGGAGCCTGGCAGGCCACAGTCCATAGGTGCCGGGAGCCAGCACGGGAGATCCCACCCATGAAAAGGTCATGCGGAGAGACCTGATGGGCAAGGCGAGTCAGGTCTCAAGGGGTCCTCTGCCTGAGCATCTACCCCGAAACCAAAATCTGTCTGTTTACTGTCTGCTACACTATACTCTTCTGACATCACAGGGGGCTTTCCCTGACCACCTTTCTCTGGAAAAAGTTAACTTAGAGCTCCAACTGGTCTCCTGCATATGAAAGGAATGTCTCGGCTTAAAACCCTTTGATGGCATTCTAACTTACCTGACCAGTCTGCCCGGACTTTTACAGCTTGTGATTGTTTACAGCCCCCCAACCACAAGAGGCACGAAGCTTAAAACATCTTAAAGATATAGGGCCTTTTAGAGTTAAGAATTAGTTAGGTGAAGAGTTTGTTGAGTTAATGTTTACTGCCAGGCCTCCATATCCTTTATCTTTTAGGCACCTGGGAGGATATTAATCAATGCAATCGGGATGCAGAAAAAGGAATAGAGTAGTTTTGATGTTAGCAACACTAGACTTTTGGGTTAATTACTTTTCTCTTTGTTATAAATCACTGTACTTCTTTCATTGTTATAAATTGCTGTGTCCTTGCTATGTAAGAATGTAACTTTATTTAGTGCTTTCTGAGAGTGGCACCAGACTTTGGGAAGAACAACACAAATAAGTTCTCTGGTTGACAGACCCTTATCAGAAAAGGGCTGAAAAATGTTAATTGGCCCTCTGGCCAGAAGATGATGTAAATCACCTAAGACTTGTGTATACAGCTAGGTATGCAGAGAGAAAGCCTGGTCTCGATGAGTCAGGGCTGCTGACGCTGCATAATTTTGTATTATCTATTGATCTCTATGTACAATCAAAAGTATAAAAGGCCTTTCCGGACAATAGAGGATGGGCCAGTCACTGAAAAGACTGGTTTCCCCCGTGTCTTTACTCTATTATCTGGCTGAATTCCCATCTGGGGCGTGGAGGCTCTCCGAGTCTACTTACTTGCCCTGGCTTCTAAGACCCACGCGAGAGGGAGCCTAAGGTGGGGCACTCTCTGCTATTCAAGTGGGCGCTGGTGGCCTAATGTAGATAGTGCAAGTTCCTTGTCTGGAACTTTATTAGTTTTCCACGTAAACCAAGTTATTCAGCCTCTTTTCTCCACTAATTTTCCTACTACACTATTCTTTCCTAATCTTTTAATATTTCTAAATAAGTAAATTTTTTCTCACCTACTCCGTCTCCCCTTCGAATTACCCTGGATCCACCAGGGCAGGACCCCAGCACATAGGGTCACTAGTTGGACACGACTTAGCAACTAAGCACCACCACTGCATCGAGGTAACCTCCTATACCACACTATACAGGTAATCTCTGGGTAAGATACAGAAAAATACACTCCAATCTGGTATTCATTACTCTGTTGTGCTTTCCCTGGAGGGTCCCCAAAGTGTATGTAACCAAAAGCAGTGTGTGATTCAGAGTTTGATGCAACTTGGTCTGGAAGCAAAGCAGCTTCTCTTGCAGACCCTGTTGTACAAAGCTAACTCTCCTCCAGAACTTACCCCCACCTTCTGCTGGTCAACTTGCTCCTTCTCCTCCCTTTCTTCTCTCAAAAGGAAAACAAACTCCTCTTCTAGGAGCCAGCTGAGACACATCTAGGATTTCCTACAGGTGGCGCTAGTGGTAAAGAACCTACCTGTCAATGCAGGAGATGTAAAAGACCAAGGTTCAATCCCTTGGTTGGAAAGATCCCCTGGAGGAAGAAATGGCAACCCACTCCAGTATTCTTGCCTGAGAAATCCCATGGACAGAGGAACCTGGTGGGCTACAAGTCCATAGGGTCACACAGAGTAGGATACAACTGAAGCGACTTAGCCTGCCGGCACTCTCTAAACACTGCAAAAAGTCTGACCAAGCCAAGCCAGTTCTCTTAACACGGCTTCTGGTGAATAGTTTCCTCAATCATTTAATGTATGTATCAACAGCATCTTTGTAGTGCCTAAAATGTCCCTGAAAAGACAGGCAAGATATACTTAATAGTATCTTTTTGAGCACTGAGGTTGGTCCAGTTGTACAAGGACTAAGTTAGCTTGCATTTTAGACTTTCTGTATTGTTTCCAAATGTTTCAAAGCCATTGCATTAAGTTGGCCAAAAAGTTTGGTTGGGTTTTTCCATGACATCGTATGAAACATCTGAATGAAATTTTTGGTCAATCCAATATTAGTTTCCTAAGACTGGTAACAAATTATCACAAACTGGGTGTCTTATAACAATAGGAATTTATTCTTGCACCTTTTGGGAGCCCAGAAGTTTGAAATCAGGCTCTGGAGAAGAGTCCTTCCTTCTTCTTCCAGCTTTTGGTGCCCCAGGAACTTCTTTGTCTAGACTGCGTAAGCTCAGTCTCGGCCTCGTCTTCACGTGCCCATCTTCTCTGTGTCTCTTCTCTTTTGATGATGTCATGCATGTTGGATTAGGGCCCATCACCTTGAACACACTTGTAAAGACCCTATTTCCAAATAAAGTGTGGGGTGAGATGTGGGAGTATCTTCTTTGGGGACACAGTCAATCTACACAAGCCACAATTACTAATATTAACCAAACTGTTATCTTGCAACATTCTTTAGGCAACTTGTCTGATCTCTTTAAACCATCAGTGTTATGAAAAATTGCAGGGAATTATTGAAGAATAAAAGAGATTTAAGAAACATAACCAAAATGCAATGTTTGAAACTTGACTGGATCCTGGTTTGAAAAAAAATCTGCAAAACACTCTTCTCTTGTTGACAACTGGTGAAATTTAAATATAGCCTAGCTAGAAGATCCAACCAGTCCATTCTGAAGGAGATCAGCCCTCAGATTTCTTTGGAAGGAATGATGCTAAAGCTGAAACTCCAGTACTTTGGCCACCTCATGCCGAGAGTTGACTCATTGGAAAAGACTCTGATGCTGGGAGGGATTGGGGGCAGGAGGAGAAGGGGACGACCGAGGATGAGATGGTTGGATGGTATCACTGACTTGATGGACATGAATCTGAGTGAACCCCGGGAGTTGGTGATGGACAGGGAGGCCTGGCGTGCTGCGATTCATGGGGTTGCAAGGAGTCAGACACGACTGAGCAACTGAACTGAACTGAACTGATCAGATAATATTAGGGATTTACTGTTAATTTCCTAGCTGTGATACTGTGATTGTGTTGGAGAGGTTGTTGCTGCTGCTGCTGCTGCTGCTAAGTTGCTTCAGTCCTGTCCGACTGCTAACGACCCCATAGACGGCAACCCACCAGGGCCCCCCGTCCCCAGGATCCTCCAGGCAAGAACACTGGAGTGGGTTGCCATTTCCTTCCCCAATGCATGAAAGTGAAAAGTAAAAGTGAAGTTGTTCAGTCGTGTCCAACTCTTAGCGACCCCATGGACCATAGCCTACCAGGCTCCTTCGTCCATGGGATTTTCCAGGCAAGAGTACTGGAATAGGTTGCCAGTTCCTTCTCCAGGATAGGTTGTTGTTGCTGCTGCTGCTGCTAAGTCGTGTCCGACTCTGTGTGACCCCAGAGACGGCAGCCCACCAGGCTCCCCCATCCCTGGGATTCTCCAGGCAAGAGTACTGGAGTGGGGTGCCATTGCCTTCTCCAGGACAGGTTGTTACTCTTTTCTAAATTAATTAATTAATTTTTGGCTGCACTGGGTCTTCCTTGTTGCTTGTGGACTTTCTGTAGTTGCTGTGAATGGGGGCAACTCTTCAGTTTTGATGCACAGGCTTCTTGATGTTGTGGTTTTTTCTTGTTGAAGAGCATGGGCTCTGGGGCACACCAGCTTCAGTAGTGTGGCACACAGACTTAGTAGCTGCGCTACCTGGTTCTAGAGCACAGACCCAATAGTTGTGGAGCATGGGCTTAGCTTCCAACAACACAAGAGAAGACTCTACACATAGACATCACCAGATGGTCAACACTGAAATCAGACTGATCATATACTTTGCAGCCAAAGATGGAGAAGCTCTATACAGTCAGTAAAAACAAGACAGGGAGCTGACTGTGGCTCAGATCATGAACTCCTTATTGCCAAATTCAGACTTAAATTGAAGAAAGTAGGGAAAACCACTAGATCACTCAGCTCAGTTCAGTTCAGTTGCTCAGTCATGTCTGACTTTTTGCGACCCCATGAATCGCAGCACGCCATTCAGGTATGACCTAAATCAAATCCCTTACAATTATACAGTGGAAGTGACAAATAGATTAAAGGGACTAGATCTGATAGAGTGCCTGATGAACTATGGACAGAGGTTCATGACATTGTATGGGAGGCAGTGATTAACACCATCCCCATGAAAAAGAAATTAAAAAAAGCAATATGGCTGTCTGAGGAGGCCTTACAAATAGCTGTGTAAAGAATAGAAGCAAAAAGCAAAGGAGAAAAGGAAAGATATACCCGTTTGAATGCGGAATTCCAAAGAATAGGAAGGAGAGACAAGAAAGCCTTCTTCAGTGATCAGTGCAAAGAAATAGAGGAAAACAACAGAATGGGAAAGACTAGAGATCTCTTCAAGGAAATTAGAGATACCAAGGGAACATTTCATGCAAAGATGGGCACAATAAAGGACAGAAATGGTATGGACCTAACAGAAGCAGAAGATATTAAGAAGAGGTGGCAAGAATACACAGAAAAACTACACAAAAAAGATCTTCATGACCCAGATAGATAATCACAATGGTGTGATCACTCACCTAGAGTCAGACATCCTAGAATGTGAAGTCAAGTGGGCCTTAGGAAGCATCACTACGAAATAAGCTAGTGGAAGGTGATGGAATTCCAGCTGAGCTATTTCAAATCCTAAAAGGTGGTGCTGTGAAAGTGCTGCACTCAATATGCCAGCAAATTTGGAAAACTCAGCAGTGGCCACAGGACTGGAAAAGATCAGTTTTCATTCCGATCCCAAAGAAAGGCAATGCCAAAGAATGTTCAAACTACTGCACAATTGCACTCATCTCACATGCTAGCAAAGTAATGCTCAAAATGGAGAAGGAAATCGCAACCCATGTCAGTAATCTTGCCTGGAAAATTCCATGGATGGAGGAGCCTAGTAGGTTATAGTCCATGGGGTCACAAAGTGTCGGACACGACTGAGCGACTTCACTTTCTTTCTTTCTACAGTTCCTTTTGGAGAAGGAAATGGCAACCCACTCCAGTGTTCTTGCCTGGAGAATCCCATGGATGGAGGGGTCTGGTGGGTCTATGGGGTTGCAAAGAGTCGGACATGACTGAGCAACTAACACACACACACACAATGCTCAAAATTCTTCAAGAGAGCCTTCAACAGTACATGTACCGTGAACTTCCAGATGTTCAAGCTGGATTTAGAAAAGGCAGAGGAACCAGAGATTAAATTGCCAACATCCGTTGAATCATAGAAAAAGGAAGAGAGTTCCAGAAAAACATCTACTTCTGCTTTATTGACTATGCCAAAGCCTTTGACTGTGTGGATCACCACAAACTGGAAAATTCTTAAAGAGATAAGAATATCAGACCACCTGACCTGCGTCTTGAAAAATCTGTTTGCAGGTCAGGAAACAACAGTTAGAACTAGTCATAGAACAACAGAGTGATTTCGAATCAGGAAAGAAGTACATGAAGGCTGCATATTGTCATCCTACTTACTTAACTTATACACAGAGTACATCATGAGAAACGTTGGGCTGGATGAAGCATGAACTGGAATCAAGATTGCTGGGAGAAATATCAATAACCTCAGATATGCAGATGACACCACCCGTATGCAGAAAGTGAAGAGGAACTAAAGAGCCTCTTGATGAAAGTGAAAGTGGAGAGTGAAAAAGTTGGCTTAAAGCTTAACATTCAGAAAACTAAGATCATGGCATCCGGTCCCATCACTTCATGGTGAATATTTAGGGAAATAGTGGCAGACTTTATTTTTAGGGGCTCCCAAATCACTGCAGATGGTGACTGCAGCCATGAAATTAAAAGATGCTTGCTTCTTGGAAGAAAAGTTATGACCAACCTAGACAGCATATTAAAAAGCAGAGACATTACTTTGCCAACAAAGGTCCGTCTAGTCAAGGCTATGCTATGGTTTTTCCAGTAGTCATGTATGGATGTGACAGTTGAACTATAAACAAAGCTGAGTGCTGAAGAATTGTGCCTTTGAACTGTGGTTGTGGAGAAGAATCTTAAGAGTCTCTTGGACTGCAAAGAGATCCAACAAGTTCATCCTAAAGGAAATCAGTCCTGAATATTCATTGGAAGTACTGATGCTGAAGCTGAAACTCCAATACTTTGGCCATCTGGTTGGAAGAATTGTCTTTTGAAAAGACCCTGATGCTGAGAAAGATTGAAGGTGGGAGGAGAAGGGGACGACAGAGCTTAAGATGGCATTGGATGGCATCATCGACTCAAAGGACATGAGTTTGAGTAAACTCTGGGAGTTGGTGATAGACAGGGAGGCCTGGCGTGCTGCAGTCCATGGGATCACAAAGAGTTGGACGTGACTGAGTGACTAACTGAACTGATGGGCTTAGCTGCTGAGAGCCATGTGGGATCTTCCTGGACCAGGGATGGAATGGCTGTTCCCTGCATTGCAAGGCAGTTCTTAACCACTGGACCACCACAGAAGCCCAGAGGTTGTTATTCTCAGGAGATGAAACTCTGGGTAGAGTTTTATAATGTCTTCATCCTACTGTCACAAACTTCAGGGGAAAAAATTACACCTCAATACAAATGAAGCTAACACAGCAGAATTTTTGAATCTAGGTGACTGATCCTATCATGCCCATGATTAAAACATTTCCCTGTTATATGCAGTTACTGTAAGTTGACTTTAGACTTCTAAAACATAAAACTTTAGAGCATTTATCATATACCTTAAAGAAGTAAAAAACCATTTATGAGTTTTAAATGAACTTATTTCATCTGTCAGGTTTTCTGGGTTTGAAAATTTTCAAAGTAAAATTTTGGAAAGAAAAACTACTCAATAACAACAACAAAAAAGGTTTCCAACAACTGCCAGTTTTCTGGGATAAAACACAAAAGTCGTGGGCACAGTGGCTGATTCCTGCATCTCCCCTCCTATCCCCCTCCCACCTACAATCAGGTAACACCAGGGTACCATTCGCCTTTACCCTTCTTCCTTTCTGTGCCACCAGGTGCTGTTGACCCCTCCCCAGCTCCAGGTCAGAGTTCACTCTTTGCGATTCAGGCCGTCCGCACTCCGCAGAGCCCCATACCGGCCTGTCCTTGAGCGGCCCTCCCTGCTCTTGGAATCCGCACCGGCACACCTTAGGAGTTCCTCAAGTGTTTGCCAAGAGAAAGTCCATTCAGCTCTGCCATTCAAATCTTCCTCAGGTTGCGTGTTTTCTCTAAAATAGTCAATTTCCAAGCATTTTTGAGAATTCGTGCCACCTGTATGGGCTGGCAGGCTGGCTGTCCCCAGAACCAGCGCTCTCGCCACTGCAGACTCGCCTGCGGAGGCCGCAGTGCCCCTCCGCCCGGGGCTCGCTCAGCGCCCTTCGGCGCGTGCAGTCAGGTGCCACCTCTGTCCTCTCGCGAGGTCGCCACCAGGAGGACCCCACCGCCTGCGGGACATGACAAACCACCTGGGAAAGGTCACATCCCAATCGGCCCCGCCCCAAGGTGCCCGAGCCCCGCCTCCTGCCTCCACATGGCCCGCCCACCACACCTAAGGCCCGCCCCTGCAGCTACACGGCCCGCCCCCTGTTCCCAACAGGCCTGCCCTTGTTCCCAGCTGATTCTCCCACTCGTTCCTCACGACCCTCCCACTGCTCCCACAAAGTCCGCCCCCTGCCTCCATAAGCCCCGCCCACTATTTCCACAAGTCCCGCCCCCTGCTCCCTCACGGCCCAATGGGCACCTACGCGGTTCCAACCGGTCCGGACGCTGAGCGGCCGATCAAGGCTACGCGGTGACGTCAGGCGCCGACGCACCTGTCGGCCCTGCTTTAGCCGCTCCTGTCCGCTTCCCGGGGTCGCTGGGTCGGACCGGACGATTCGGAACCGCAGCCCTTCCTGCGGTACCGTCAGCCTGTGGCCAGAGTTGGGCCGAGTGCCGAGGAGGGGTGCTGGCGGCCGGCCGCTCCAGTTTCTCCCCGAGTTGGAGCATGGCTGCAGCTGTGGTCCCTCCAGAGGGAGGTGAGCTTTAAGGCGGTCGTGTTTGATTCTGGGCAGCAGCGGGTCGAGTCCAGGGCCCCAGAGCCGGCGGCTCCAACCTGATGCGGCTCCCGCCTGGCTGAGCCTGTGGGTCGCGGTCGCGGTGGGGCTGGGCGCGCCGGCCGTCCTCAAATGCGGAGCCCGCCGGCGGCGCAGGACGCGGCCCCGGGGCTGCTCTGCCTCTGAGCGGCGAGGTGAGTGATGGCGGGGGCCGGGAGCCGGCGGGGCCGGCGTCGCTTGCCTCGCCATCCAGATCTTGGGACGGGTTGGCCTGCGGGACGTTGACCCCGCCAGCGGCAGGTGAGGCCCGAGACCGTTCTTTAAGCTTGCACCTGCTTTCTTCAGGAACTGCCAAAAGACCTTTGAACAGAGTGGACGTAGGTGCCAGGAAGAGATTGTGGGTTTCACTTTCGCGAAATTTGCCCAAATATAAACTTACTGTTCAGTGTCACTTTTTTAAAGATTTATGTGTATCTGAAGCCATAGTTTGTGTGTATACATAGCATTTGTGTTTTGATCTTAAACTTGGGCTGGAAACCACCGTAGACACAGAAATTAATTTTTTATATAATGTGCTTTATTTGCACAACATTTTAAAACTGGAGCTCATAGAAGACAATTACGTACACCTTATGCATATTAGGGGCTGGAAATTGTGTTTCCTTTGGAAGAAAATTCTTTTTTACGAGATAAATTTTTTATGAGTGACTGCACTTTATTATTATTTTTTTATAATTCAGAAGTTCAGTTCTGCAAACTATACACTTTTTGAGCCATGCATTTCAGTTCCTTCAGCGTCATTGTGGTTTATGTGGTTTATTCAACAGTCAAAGGATTGTTGAGTCTTTACATAAATAATTTGATGTCAGTCTATTTTACTTGCTTTGTGAGTCACTAGAAAATGCTGTGTAGCAGGAGAGGACATGCAGGAGTTAAAATGCTCCTGTATAGATGGTTGATTTTCACCTTAAAAGGTGCCAGTGCTGATTGTTTTTTGTTACACAATAGGGCTTAAAAGCCAGGTGTGTGCCATACAGATATTTACTCAAATTAAGCCTGCAGTTTATGATCTCTGGTTGATAGGAACAGCCTGTTATTGGCAGAACCCAGGGCAGATTGCATCTCCTCCCACACCTTACCCCCCACACTCTTCAAAGACTGATTCTGTGTTTGAAAAACACCTGAAATTATTTTAAGAGGTCAATATGAATGTATAGCACCTACATCTTTAGTTGGAACTTGTGTTTTAGCGTATATTTTCAATCATATGCAAATGACTTTGCCTAGTCTTTGGATAGATCCAGTTTAGGGGAAAGATTTGCTCACATTATGGTTTTGTGTTAGTGAGTTGGCTGTTTTCCAGCTCATGTTGGTGATAGGCTTTCCATTTCCTGTTGTGACCTGTTGGTAATAATTTTCAGGCTGCTCAGGAAGCCAGATTTGATCTCTGTGGTGGGTCGAGCAGCATCCTGAGAAGCTGGGCCACTGTCACTGCTTTGTGGAACTTTCAGCTTAGTTTCTAGTCAAACTTTTCAGCAGGGACCTAAAATATGATAAGGGTTAGCATTTACTGAGCAAATTCTATAGTTCGGGATCTTTCTGAAGTGGTTTTGTGTATTATCTGAGTTCTCATGTCAGCTCCTTGGAGTTGGTGCTTTGATTTTTCCCATCATAGAGACGTGGAAACTGATGCATAGAGGATCTGATTATCTTGCCCAAGGTCTCAGTTAGTGTCAGAACGGAGACTGAGGCCTGACAGTGTGATTTCAGACCTCTTGCTATCAGTGGCTGCCCTTCAAGGCAAGTAAGAACAAAATACTGGAAGAAACGGTAGGGTGAGAGAGATGGTATCATAGGTCCATTCATTCTTCTATATAAAAGTAATATTCAATCATAGAAGCTCTGGAGTATCCTTTTTTTAAATTCTTCTTCCATGACTCGATAAACTGTTGTGTTTTTTTAAATTGTACTTTCACATGTGTATTTAAACATAGTAGCTATGATATATTTTGATTCTTAAAGATCATCTTCTTAACTGAAGAATCAAATGAAAGGTGAATCTACATGGGGAAACTGCCCATTTGCATTGCTGAAATATATAGAGATTTGATATGCAGCTTTGATTGGAATGAAGTCAGGTAAACATATTTCTTGCCCTCATGGGAAGTAGTTGAACAGTTTCTGTCTTATAAAATCATGAAAATTAGCTTTCAAAGTGTACGTCTTCCACAGCATCTTATTGTTGGGTTGTTTACCTTTTTGCTTGTGATAGTCTTAGCCTTATACTTGTGTGTGTGTTTTTCCTTTTAAAATCATCTGGCGTTTAACTTTTTTACTGGATCTAAAAAATATTTTGAATCTAGGAACTTTTCTTCAAAATAGCCGCTTCCTTTAGCAGGTTATGCATTTAGTACTTTTTCAAAGAAAAATACAAAAGGTGCAGTGATGTAGACATGCACCTATCTCAATGGACAGTAGGGTAAAATATCAACAAATGTTACATTGGGAAGAAAGCAGTTTAATTATCGTCGTTTCTTGTAAGTACTGACTATTTGTATCAGGATACATTCTTTAACCCGGTGATGTTCTGATGTGATCTACGTTTCATGATGTTGTAAGGGATGGAGGAACCAATCCTTTGCAAAATAGATTTGAGAAACTGTTAAGTTTTGTTTTCTCAAGAACCTTGCTCGTGCTGTTAGCTTCGACATTTCTAGGGGGTGTGTTTTATTACTCAAACTTATTTGCCCGCGAACCTCATGCTGGACCTGTGCTCTGTGCATAAACTCTCATCCGTACACGTCTTTGTTACCCTCTTGACTCCATAGCTTGATTCATGCTAGTGCTTTTGCGTCAGCTACCTAACCTCTTCTCTCATCTCTGCCCCAGTGAGGTCCGGCCTTTTTTTTTTTTTTATTCCCAGCTGTGTCATGATGGCTTGTGAGACATTAGTTCACCACCCAGGGTTTGAACCCAAGTCCCTACCAGCACTGGAAGCTCTAAGTCCTAACCTCTGGACCGCCAGGGAATGCCCTCCCTCTCCCCCCATTTTTAAGATCCAGGTCATGTATCTCTCCCAAAGAATGCTTGTCATCATCAGCTACAGTGGGATGTGGTCTTCTCTCTGAACTCTTCAAACAGTTCTGGTGTCTTTTGTGACGTGTGTCCCCTTTTATTATATGGATATTTACAAATTTGTAGGAAAAAGTTGTCATATCCCTGAGGACAGTAGCAAATGTAATGTATGCCATCAATCAATAAAAATTTTATTTGTATTGTATATTTTTTTTTACAGTTGCTGTTTTATAAGCTTCAGTAAAGGAATAAGTGATTCTGTTGAAATTCATGGTCACGTTTCATGCTCATTTAGCTCCTGCGATGTTTCTACCAGAAAGCTCCTTGGGGCCAAGTGATAGATTACTCAGGGTTCCCCCTCACTGCTGTCATCGGTCCTGAGACTCTTGTTCGTCTCTCTGGTTGCTGACACCCGGGATTTCCTTTGCCCCTGTCCCGTTGTGCCTGCTGTTCTCAGACAGCTGACAGACGCGCCTTGGAAGCTTAGCCGTGGTCCTCAGCCCTACCTATTTCCCTTGATGAGAAGCCAGAGCCTTGTTGGAGTTCTGAAGACTCCTCCCTCAGCTCTGGGCCCCTGAGCCGCATGTCTAGTCTCCCCCGTTCTGGGCCGCACTGCTCAGTGTGTGCAGTCTGGGGACCACGTCGGTGCTCAGTCTCACCACCCCCTTCTCTGGTCTGGCCTTGATCCTGCGTTTGGAAAGCACGCTCTGGTGTTCAGTCCTGTAAGCTTCAGGAGACGATGCTTTGCTTCTTCCAGCTCTTTTGAATCAGTTAAGCCAGAAACCAAGCGGGTGTCTAGATTCCCCTGCTCCCTGCCTCGCGTGTTGTTAGTTGCCGTGGCCTCCGTAGTCCTTACAGCCCTGTCTGCTCTGTCGTGTCACTGTGACTCAGTGCAGTGATGCCCTCATTGTTACACTCAGGGGTGCTGAAGGGTCCCCTGGAGTAAGGGCCCCGGGCTCCTCCCCAGAGCTGGTCTTCAGTCTCCCGCCCTGCTTGTCTGTCCACACTGCCGCCGCGGGTGGCTTGTTAAAGTTCACTTCCCGTCAGGTGACTTCTCTTAAAGACTTTGTGGTTTACCATGTGTTGACATGAGTGAGTGAATTGGTTCCTCAGCAGAACCCAAGAGCCCCTCCCTGCTTCTGGGCGCCTCCCCAGCTCCTCTCTAGTCCCCACCTCTTGCTGAGCTACCTGAGCAGGTTGTATTACGCTGCTTTTCCCCTTCATCGGCTTGTCGCCTCACGGTCGGCCTAGCTAATCCATCCTAACCCTGCAGCACTCGTGTCCTCTTTCGGTGTTTGCAGACTTTCCCAGGCAGCAGCTTGTTCCTGTCGTGTGGACTTGCTGTGCACCTCTCCTGTGTGCCTCTCATACTGTGTGCCGTTACATGTGTGTCTTTCACCTTCACCGCCTTGGGAATAGGGACCTCTTCTTACTCAGGACCCCCCAGCACATGCTGGGTTCTCAGCAAAAAGTTTGTCAAATACATTAATCAGTAACTTGGAAAATTGATTTTGCCTACTAGGTAAATGGTGATGCTGTAAACTGAGATAGTGAGGGGGGAGGACAAGCAGGTTTGTGCTCAGCTTAGGTCTTGTTGAATTTCAGTTCTTATACATCATCCAGGGGCTTCCCTGGTGGCTCAGAGATTAAAGCATCTGCCTCCAATGCAGCAGACCCGGGTTCGATCCCTGGGTCAGGAAGATACATCATCCAAGTACAGATAGATCAGTTTGTTATTCACACCATAGACAGTTAACTGATTCAGGAAAATTCTGTAGATACAGACAGACTATTCTAAAATAAATATGGGAAAGCAAAGGAACTAGAATAACAAAAACAATTTCGGAAAATAAGAATCAGGTGTGAGAAATCAATCTCTCCAACGTCAGGAGCTCCAGTAGTCAGGACCGTGTATTACTGCTGTAGGTTTAGAAACACAGATCAGCAAAACGGAACAGAGAACTCTGAAACAGATTCACACAAATAAGCCCAACTAATTTTTAACAGAGGTCCCAGAACAATTTAGTGGAAGGAAGATAACCTTTTTGGCAAATGGCATTGGAGCAATTGGACATCCACACATCCAGAAACAAGCTTCAGCCTGTGTCTTACAGCTTATACAGACATTCACTCAACATGGACTACAGTTGTAGTTCACTCACTCAGTCGTGTTCGACTCTTTGCAGCCCCATGGACTGCAGCATGCCAGGCTTCCCTGTCCTTCACCATCTCGTGGAGCTGGCTCAAACTTACGTCCGTTGAGTCAGTGGTGTCATCCAACCATCTTGTCCTCTGGACTAGAGTTAAATATAAAATGTAAAATTATAAAAGTTTTGGGAAAAAATTTGGGAGAAATCTTTGGTAGCAGATTTCCTAGAGTTGATGCCAAAAGCATAATCCTTCAGGGAAATATTGATAAATTGAAGTTCATCAAAGTTAAATGCTTTTGCTTCATGATAGAACCTGTTAAAGGGCTTCCCTGATGGCCCAGTCGTAAAGGATAGACCAGCCAGTGTAGGAGATACAGGTTTGATCCCTGGGTTGGGAAGATCCCCTGGAGGAGGAAATGGCAACCCACTCCAGTATTCTTGCCTGGGAAACCCCATGGACAGAGGAGCCTGGTGAGCTACAGTCCATGAGGTCACAAAAGAGCAGATACAACTTAGCAACTAAACAACAAACAAGACCCTGTTAGAAAGTAGACAACCAAGCTGCAGAGTGGGAGACAATATTTGCAAACAACACATCTGACAAAGGACTAGTATCTAAGATATATATTCTAAAATGCGAAACTCGGAAGGAAAACAGTTCAGTTAGAATTGGCAAAAGCTGTGGACACTCATATCGCTGAGGAGGGTATGCAGATAGCAAGTAAGCACGTAAAATATGCTCACCATTAGCCGTTAGGGAACCACGCTAAAAGAACCATGAGCTACCGAAACACACCTGTCAGAATGGCGAAACGCATATACCACCGAGTGCCGGTTTGGATGTGGAAAACCAGGCTCACCCAGACATCGAGGGGGCGGATGTTAAACTGGCGGTTTCTTTAGGAGCCAGACATGCAGTTACCATACGGCACAGTAATAGCAGTCCTTGGCTTTTATCCCGGAGAAATGAAGACTTTAAGTTCACAAAGAGATCTGTACATGGGTATTTATTGTGGCTTTGTTTGTGATAGCCCAAACATGGAAAAGAGCCAGATGTTCTTCCACAGGTGAATGGCTAAACAGACAGACATGGTGTGTGTGCACAGAGCACAACTCTGCCATAAAGAGGGGAGGGCTGCTGGCAGACCCCAGCCCCAGATGGCTCTGCAGAGAGTCCTGCCGGGTGCCGAGCGGACAGCCTGTCCCCAAGGGCGCGGACCACACGGCTCCATTTGCGCAGTGCTGTTGACGCGGCAGAGTTACAGAAATAGCGGGCTGTAGGTCGCCAGGGCTTAGGAACAGGCGGTGCTGGGGGACTGGAGGAGAGTGGCTGCGGCTGTTGAGGCAGCAGGAGGCGTCCTTGTGAGGGGAGGCCCTGTGTCAGTGTCTCCGCGTGGCCGTTGGAGGCGACGCAGGAGCTCTTTGAATTCCTTACTGCACTTGCGTGCAAAATCACCGTTGCTGTTCTGCCGCTCAGTCATGTCCGATTCCTTGTGACCCGTGGGCCACAGCAGGCCGACCTGCCTGTCCCTCGCCATCTCCCAGAGTTTGCCCAAGTTCGTGTTCATTGCATTGGTGATGCCGCCCAGCCATCTCATCTCCATTGTCTCCAACTAAAACGTTTAAAAAAGTGAAGCCCTCGTAGGCTCGTGGTGCTGTGCAGAAATGGGCGCGGCCAGGCCTTGTGCCGCCTTCCGGGGGACAGACAGCCGTCAGTTATCCCGCGAAGCAGGGCGACACTGCACCTGGGGCGTGTGCCATCAGGGGAGGCGGGGGACTCACCGTGTGCACTGGACCTGGTCGGGGCGGCAGCCCAGGTGGACGGGTGCGGAGGCAGCTTCGTTACAGCACGCGACTTTGCGGCGGTTACTGCAGCTCTTCGTGTGTCAGCGTCCTCGCCTGTGAGATGGGGATGACGGTAGAGCCTGAGCTTTGGGACTGTGGTTGTGGTTAGTACAGATACTAAATGAGTTTGTAATGTGCTTAGGGTGGTGCCTGACATATAAACTCTGCTGGAGAGTTTGTTCACTGACTACAGGGTGCTTGAGGTGAGAGCTGAAGGATACATAGGACTGTCACCTCCATGAAGAGGGCAGGACCCTTTCCACGCCCAGGGCGCAGCTGAGCCTGGGCAGGCACCGGGGCAGCCTCGTAGGGCCCAGAGGAGGGTGTGTGTCTGGGAGAGGCCTGGCTGCACGGGCTTGTCTGCTGTGTTGAAGACTTTGCTGGCAAAACGTGGTGAGAAGTGATTAAGGCCTTAATCCATGGCATGGGGAGAGGTGAGCATCAGGCCTGCCCTGAGAAAAGATCATGCTGGCTGCAGGGTGGAGAAGAGATGCGAAGGGCCAGGGTGATGGTGCACGGATCACTGAGGAAGTCACTGCAGCGCACCAGTTTTCTCCCTGGGGATTTTTCTCGGATTAGCTCTACTCTTCATAGCTCTACAGGAACATATTCGCAAGTCACTGTGTCTGTTAAAATGATTTGAAATGGTTTTAAATATGTTTTTGACAGTTTAAAAGGAAAAATAAGACTGTAGTATTCATTTTTTTCTATGCAGAATTTCAGTTGCTGTATTACGGTTTAAATAGCCTTTTGTGATCAAGCCTGGGGATGGAGTTTAGAACCTGAAGCGGTTTAACACTGGTGTCCATATTCCTTCTGTGTACTTACTTTATGCTTTCATGGATTCCTGACTATTTTATAGCAGTGTTGAGCAATAAAAATACCTGTGCTGCAAATACAAGCCACATGTATAACTTTCAATTTCTTAGTAAGCACATTAAAAAGAAAATGGTAAGATGAATTTTAATGATATATTTTATGTAACCCATTATATCTAAAGTATTATTTCAGCACACACGTGTGTCTTTAGTCTTACATGACTCTTTGCGACCCCGTGGACTGTGGCCTGCCAGGCTCCTCTGCCCATGGGATTGCCCAGGCAAGAACATTGGAGTGGGGAGAAAAGAAAACAATACTGGAGTGGGTTGCCATTCCCGCCTCCGGGGGATCTGCCTGGCCTAGGGGTGGCACCTGTGTCTCCTGCATTGCAGGCAGATTCTTTACTGCTGAGCCACTGGGAAAAGCCCGTTTGTTTCATCACAGAATCAATGTAAAATTATTAGTGAAAGATTTGGCATTCCTTTTTTTATGAAAGCACAGGAATCCTGTAGATACTTCTTAGAGCCATGTTTCAGGGCTAGTGACTGCTGGTCAGACAGTTTAGCCCTACAGGTTTTTGGGTTAATAAAAATAGTTTTTTAAAGTTATTGAATTTATAGAAGTAGAACTTCTATAAGAACTGATTTTAATAAACTTTGAAACAGAGTTGGTTGCTCTTGTTACAAAGAAAGCTGTGAAGTTTAGATGTATCAGAGGTGTTTGTGAAATGAAGTTTTCTAAACACCGCGAAAGGGTTAATTTACAAGTTATCACTAACAGTTTTTGAGGGACTTCTAGGGACAAAATGGAGGAGCTGTGTTGGAACTTGCTGAGGGAGGGCCCAGGACACAGTTTTACTTCAGCGCGATTTCTCAGTGTTGTACAGCCTCTAGCAAATGAATGTCCATTGACGCATGTTATCACAAGTATTAAGCCCTTCCAGTGTGACCGTCATGTAAAGAAGTGAAGAATAGTGTCTGTGTTCTTTGCAAAACCTTAGTGGATGTGCTTTGCTACATCAAAATAAAAATGACTTTTGAATTGATAATGCTTTTTTTTTTTTTTAAACTTTTCGTTCTTTACCCAAGAGCCACAAGATTGAATTTGATCACCTTTGTGGACACTGCAAAGTTCTTAGCATGAACAGTTATTTTCATACTATTCTAACATTTACCTTGAAATAAAACTCTTGTTTTAATATATTCTAATGGATCTCTGTATAATAGGTCATTTTTGGTAGAGGTAATCATGAAACATCAGTAAAGTTGCAAAGAAGTAAATATTTAAGATTTTCTGTGTAACTTAGGTGCTAGTTTTTGGTTATTTTACCACGACCAGACTAGCATTGTAGTTGGAAGGCCTTGTTTATTGAACACTGAGTGCGTCTCTCTTTTTACCTACTTGGTTAAGTCAACAGTCTGATATTTGATCACTGTTACCTGCGTATTATGTTCTACTTACTGCGTAAGACGTTCAGACCAGAGCTCTCAAGCTCCACCTTCTCTTAACTTCTCTTTAAGTTAGGTAATTTATACATCTTTTAAAAGTTGTTGTTGTTAAGTTGCCCAGTCGTGTCTGACTCTTTGCGACCCCATAATTTTTATTTAGAAGTTACTTCTCCCCAACCCCAGCCGCACCTGGCCAGAGAAAAATATCCTGAGGACTGGAGAGTGTTTTGACCTTGAAGGCTTCTGTGCTAGATTGCAGCACTGAAAGTGGACTGTGCGTCGCTCCGCTCACCTTCACTCATGTGTGTGCTCATCGTGACAGAGCTGGCAAATCTCGCTTGACCAGGCTTACTGGATGGGCTGCTCCTGCGACTCTAGCTTTCAAGTCCCACCCACAAAGCTTTCGAACCTCTTGCTGGTGTCTCGCTCACTCCTTTTGATGTTGAGCAAGTAGGTAGATGGCATTTAAAACACCAAGCTGTTCAGGAGTTACACTGTTCTAACAGTACGGAGTAAGAGCCTTGAAAACATGTTCTTGCTTGTTAATTCTCTTATGGAAAAAACTGCAAATAGTGACCCATTACCATATTTTCACGGCTGATATTTGACTATGGGCTTTGAAGCTTTAAATTTTAAAGTGAAAGGAGAATGGAATTTTACAGGTGTTTAAATGACATTACTTTAACATTAGTATTTATACCTGGTGAGATATCCAAAAGGTACTAGTATCTCCCTTTCATACCTGGTGCGTCAGCAACTGTTCCTTTCTCCCGTGGGCAACTGTCTTAGAACTCTCTCCAGAGGTGGTCTGTACACGCACAGCCAATTATGTGCTGCAGGTCAGCCTCTACCGCAGCCCCCTTTCTTTGGGTGGAAGCCCCACATATCTCGTGGTTGTCATTTAGTTGCTAAGTCGTGTCCAACTCTTGTAACCCCATGAACTGTAGGCTGCCAGGCTCCTCTGTCCATGGGATTTTCCGGGCAAGAATACTGGAGTGGGGTGCCATTCCCTTCTCCACGGGCTCTTCCTGACCCAGGGACTGAGCTCTGGTCTCCTGCACTGCAGGTGGATTCTTTGCCATCTGAGCCCCCAGGGACGCCCTTGCATATACTATAGTATATTGTAAGCACTTCTCTGTACTTTGTATTTTGAAACAGTGGATCTAAGAGACTACTTTATACCATTACCTGAAGAAGTTCTTCATTCCTTTTTACAACTGCTTGGTGAGAATAGAATTATTAAATGATCCCCCAAGACTTAACCCAATAGAGTTAGCTATTGTTATAGTAATGAAGTTAGTATTTTTTTTTTAATATGAGATCAGAAGTTTTCTTTAAATTGTTAAAGTAGATGGTTTTTATTATATGTTGTGAAAATGTTAAAGCCATTTCTCCCCTTCCCCCCCTGCTTTTTTTTTCAGATAACCAGACAGCTAAATGGAGTCTGAGCAGCTGTTCCATAGAGGCTACTGTAGAAACAGCTACAACAGTATAACCAGTGTGAGTAGTGATGAGGAGCTTTTAGACGGGGCAGGTGTTATTATGGACTTCCAGACTTCTGAAGATGACAATTTGTTAGATGGTGACACAGCAGTGGGTAAGTTTGACATTGGAGCTCATCGCAATATTTGTCATCATGAATGTCTACTGGTAGACATTGTTTTATTGAGGTTAAGTTTTGGGATGGCTTTGTTGTTTTATTTTTACTTATTTATTTGGCTGGGCTGGGTCTTAGTTGCAGCATGCGGAATCTTTAGTTGTGGCATGTGAGCTCTTAGTTGCGGCATATGGAATTCAGTTCCCTGACCAGGGGTTGAACCTTGAGCCCCCTGCATTGGGAGTGTGGAGTCTTAGCCATTGGGCCACCAGGGAAGTCCCTGTTTCCATTTTAATTGCGGTGATTCATGTAATCATTTTAAAGTGTACAGTTCACTGGAATTTAGTCCATTCACGATGTTATACAGCTGCCACTGGTGTCTACTTTTCATTTGTTGTTTAGCCACTCAGTTCTGTCCAACTCTTTTGCAACTCCATGGACTCTAGCCCGCCAGGCTCCTCTGTCCATGGAATTTCCCAGGCAAGAATGCTGGAATGGGTTGCCGTATTCTTCTCTCAGGGATCTTCCCCAACCCCGGGGGTCAAACCTGAGTGGCATGCAGTACAGCTAGATTCCTTACCACTGAGCTACCAGGGAAGCTCAAAAGAAAATCTCATATATGGATAAGCATAAAAATTTCAGTATAATATATTGCAGAGAGGTACACAACTGTAGCTGAAGCAGAAAAGCAAAAGTTACGGGGTATATATTATATATAGAGAGAGACAGAGACATACAGAAAGAGATTTATTATGAAAGATGGGCTCATGTGATGGCGGAGGCTGAGAAATCCCACCAGCGGCCAGCTGCATAGTGGGAGCTCAGAAAAGTTGGTGGTGTGGTTCCAGTCCAGATCCAAAGGCCTGGGCACCAGTGGAGCCAGTGCCTAGAGGCCCAGTCTACGCCTGATGGCCCAGGTCCCGTGGTGCTGATGTCCGAGGGCGGCTCCAGCAAGAGGAGAGTTTTTAGTCCGCCAGTTCAAATGCTCATCTCTTCGGGAAAGGCCCTCGCAGACACACACGGACATGATGTTTTACTGGCTATCTGGGTATCTCTTTGCCCAGCCTCGTTGATACATAAAATTAGCCAGCACAATAATCACCATGTCACAAGCATGGGAATGAATAAATTTCTATGAAGTAGTTACACTCATATACCTCAAATAAGATATAAAACATGACCAGTTTCCCAGTAATCTGCCTGTGTTCTCCCTTCCAGTTTCAGAGGTAACTGTTATCTTGATTTCTGTCACCACAGATTACATTTGCAGGTACTTAAACTTTATACAAAAGGATTTATACTATATATACTCTTTTGAGTCTGGTGTCATTTACGTGTGTTTTGATTCACCTATGTTGTTGAAGATAGCAATAGTTAGTTAATTTATTTTCATTGCCATGTAGTATGCCATTTGTAAATACACTTCAGTTTATCTGTTCTATCCATCATTTGTTGTGAAACACATTTAGGTTTTTAAAATTAATTTTTCTTAGATTTTGGCTGTTGACAATAATGGTGCTGAGAATTTTCAGGTGCATATATTTTAGTGCATATCATGTACACAGTTGTGTAGGATTTATCCCTCAAGATGGCCTTTAGATGACAGGTGTGTGAATGTCAGATCCTGTCGAAGGTGGTTACAGTCTGTACATCGTGTCAGCAGTGTGTGAGAGTTCTGCTTGCGTCACGTCTTCACTAATATCTGATGTTATTGGTTTAAAAATTTGGGCTCTTCTGATGTGGGTGCAGTAGTCTCAAATTTTGGGTTTGATTTACAGTTGCCTAATGGCTTATAGCACCCCACTCCAGTACTCTTGCCTGGAAAATCCCGTGGACGGAGGAGCTTGGTAGGCTGCAGTCCATGGGGTCGCTGAGAGTTGGACACGACTCAGTGACTTCACTTTCACTTTTCACTTTCATGCATTGGAGAAGGAAATGGCAACCCACTCCAGTGTTCTTGCCTGAGACTCCCAGGGACGGGGGAGCCTGGTGGGCTGCCGTCTATGGGGTCGCACAGAGTCAGACATGACTGAAGCGACTTAGCAGCAGCAGCAGCAGCAATGGCTTATGAGTTTAAATGCCTTTTGTGTGTTGTTTGGCTTTTTAGATAGCGTCTTTTGAAGTGACTGTTCAGTCATTTTGCCCAAGAGGTCTTTATGCATTCTGATTGAGTCCTTTGTTATATTTATGTATTGCACATGTCTTCTCTTGCTCTTAATAGAATCTTTTGATGAAGATCTGTCAATTTTAATGAAACCCAGTTAATGTTTTCCTTTATTCTTTATACTTTTCCTGTTCTGTGTTAAGATAGCTTCCCATACATACCTCAAGATCAAGAAGGTATTCTCTCCTTATCTCCTAGAAGTTTTATTGTTTGTACGTCTCTTGCATTTAGTCTTGTAATCTAACTGCAGTTAATTTTTATATGTGATGTAAGTGTTCAGATTCATTTTTTCCTATGTGGATAACTATTCGGCCCATATATTGAAAAATCTTCCATTTTCCAGTGTATTGGAGAGACATGTTTCTCATCTATCAGGTGGATGTATTTCTATAGGTCTGTTTCTGGACTTTTCCCTCTGTTACACTGAAATATTTGGCTATCTTTGTACCAGAATGCAGGTGGTGCTAGTGGTAAAGAACCGCCAGTGCGGGAGACAAGAGTTCGGCCCCTGGGTGGGGGAGGTCCCCGGAGGAAGGCGTGGCTACCCACTCCAGCGTTCTTGCCTGGAGAATCCCCATGGACAGAGGAGCCTGGAGGCCTACATCCATGGGGCCTCAAAGAATCGGACACAATTGAAGGGACTGAGCGCGCGTGGACACACCGAAACCCAGATATGTATGAGTTTTGTTTCTTGCGTTGGTTTTATGTAAATGTAGTCTGCTTACATTTAATGTAACCACTGATATTTTTAGGGTCAAGTCTACTGTCTTTCTACTTCTGTTCTGTTTGTCACAGTTGGTTTTTTTTTTCCCACCTTGCTTCCTTCCCTCCAATACTGTTAAGCATTCTCTTAAATTTTGTTTGATGGGTTACTCTAGAGATTATAACATGTATTCTTATTAGTTCTACTATAAATTAGTACTTTTCTTTCTTGACATATTTTTTGTTGTTATTCAGTCGCAGAGTCATGTCTGACTCTTTGTGACCCCATGGCCTATAACCTTCCAGGCTCCTGTGTCTGTGGGATTTCCCAGGCAAGAATCCTGGAGTGGATTGCTATTCATTTCTCCAGGGGATCTTCCTGACCCAGGGATCGAACCCACATCTCCTACACTGGCAGGCGGATTCTTTGCCACCAAGCCACCAGGGAAGCCCTTTGGACATATAGTCGGTACTTATTTATTGAATGAGTGAATTAATTACAAATAAAATGAGTCATCAAGCTTGGTTATATGCCTTCATTTTATTCCTGACAGCTGAAGGATCATATAAGTCATTTGACAGAGTTAAAATAGTGGAAGAATTAGGATGAAACTTAAAGTTAGTGGATTCCTTCCAGTTTTCATGGTTGCTGCTGCTAAGTCGTTTCAGTCGTGTCCGACTCTGTGCGACCCCATAGACGGCAACCCACCAGGCTCACCCGTCCCTGGGATTCTCCAGGCAAGAACACTGGAGCAGGTTGCCATTTCCTTCACCAATGTAGGAAAGTGAGAAGTGAAAGTGAAGTCGCTCAGTTGTGTCCGACCCTCAGTGACCCCATGGACTGCAGCCTTCCAGGCTCCTCCGTCCATGGGATTTTCCAGGCAAGAGTATTGGAGTGGGGTGCCATTGCCTTCTCCGGTTTTCATGGTTAGGGTGGCATAAATGAGTGCTTTTACCAGTTTATGGGAAATGTAAGGGCCTTAGGATATTTTAGCCCCTTTCCTCCCCTCCTGCTTTTTGTGCTATTGTTGTCTGCTATTTTAATTCTTTATATATTTTAAACTGCACAAGACATTGTTGTTGTCTTATGTCGATACCTGTTTAGGTTTCGCAACTTTACTTTTTCCGGTGCTCTTTATTCTGTCCTGCATTTTCGTGTTTCTATCTGGGATAATTATCTTTCTGCCTGAAGAACTCTCATTAGTATTTCTTTTAATTGCAATCTGCTAGCAGTAAGTTCACTTAGTTTTTGTGCAAGCTTTTGTTTTATCTTTATTTCTGAAGGATATTTTTGCAGCTGTATTCCAGATTTACATCAATCTTTTTTGAACACTTCGAAGATATAATTCTCATGTCATTTGCCTTCTGTTGAAAAGTCAGTTGTATTTTTCCCCCAGTCTGGCTTCTTTTAGGCTTTTTACTTTGTCTTTGGTTTTCCTGAAACCAAAGCTTAGTCATAGTGTGCCTAAGTGTAGTTTTCTTATTGTTTATCCTGGCTGGGGTTTAGCACTTCCTGAATTGTGACCTGTTTTTTTTTTTTTTTTTTCATTTTTGGATAATTCTGACCTGGTGTCCTCAAGTATTGTTTCTAGTATTCCCCTCTGCTTTCCTTTTCAGATGCCAGTCACATTTGTTACATCTTTTCACTTGTGTCTCTTATGCTTTCTTCTATATTTTCTTTTTTAAATTTGGATATTTCACTTCATTGGGGTGAATAGCAAGGAACCTGGATCAAGTATTATGTGTGGTTTTATAGTGAAGTGAGGTAAAGTGAAGTCGCTCAGTTGTGTCCGACTCTTTGCGACCCCATGGACTGTAGCCTACCAGGCTCCTCCATCCATGGGATTCTCCAGGCAAGAATAGTGGAGTGGGTTGCCATTTCCTTCTCCAGGGGATCTTCCCGATCCAGGGATCGAACCCCGGGTCTCCCGCATTGCAGGCAGATGCTTTAACCTCTGTGGTTTTATAAGCAGCAGCCAAAAGTGGCTGCACCTCTTCGCTCTCCTACTCTCAGTGACTGAGAGCTCCTGCTGCACCTGTTCTTGTCAGTTTTTGATGTTGTGTCCATGTTCTGGAGTCTGGCTTTTGTCACAGGTGTGTAGCGCTATCTCATTATTTTTTGTCAGGTTTTGAATTTCAGTTATTTATCAGCCATAGAATTCCCATTTGATTGTTTTTAAATAGACTAATGTACTCTGGGAGAAACTCTCTGTGGTTTTTGTGTATGTGTGTGCTTTTTTTCACCTCTGTACTAATCACTTGTTTAAAAGTTCATGTCTGAGTCATCTCATGTTGAGGTCACCTGTGAGTCTGTATCTCTTGCTTTTTTCCTCTTGGTTTCCTCCTTTTGACCTTAACTGCAGATGGGCTCCGGAGAACGTGATGGCACCCCACTCCAGTACTCTTGCCTGGAAAAATCCTGTGGACGGAGGAGCCTGGTAGGCTGCAGTCCATGGGGTCGCTGAGAGTTGGATACGATTGAGCGACTTCACCGTCACTTTTCACTTTCAGGCATTGGAGAAGGAAATGGCACCCCACTCCAGTGTTCCTGCCTGGAGAATCCCAGGGACGGGGGAGCCTGGTGGGCTGCCATCTGTGGGGTCGCACAGAGTCGGACAGGACTGAAGTGACTTAGCAGCAGCAGCAGCTGTGCTCTGTAATTCTTATTGAGTGCTAAATGTTGTATGCAAACACTTACAGGTGCTCTGGTGAAGGTGATATCTTCACCAGAGTGTATTTAGAATTTCTGGCAGACGGGTAGTCCAGGAGCCAATTGCAATGATCCCATCAAAGATGGAGAGAATTTGCAGCCTGGTTTCAGGCTTCCTGAGGTTTAGTCTGTTTTTTGCTCACTTTAGTTTTAGGGCAGAGCCCTTGAGGGTCTAGGAGAAAGCCTGGCGTATTCACGAAGGCTCTCGGTCTCTGTGTGCCTGGCTGAGACTGATGGCGGCTCTGCTCACCGTTTCAGGTTCCGAACCGCTGCCCTGTGCTTGGTTTCTCAGCCTCTCGCTCCTGAAGTGTAGGAATTGTAGCTGTTTGAAGAGAAAGGTATCCTGGTAGGAAGTGTTGCGTCTCTTTTCTCCAGGATGCTGGCCCTTCGAGTCCACTCCCAAGTGCTTTTGTCTCTGTGGCCCCAGGAGATGGGTGAGAGCTCTCAGCTGGAGAGCACGGTCATGGTGCTGCTGTGAACCGGAAAAGGCTCCGGGCAAATAGACCAGGCTGTCGGGGAGTACCTGTTTGACTTCTTTTCACAGTGTTGGCAGTTCAGGTTCTCACTGCCTTGTATCTTGAATGTTTGATTTAGAAAAGCAACAACAGTGTTTTGCTGTTATTGGTCATTTGCTCTCTTCCTTGTTGGTGGATTCTTTCCCCCTAATTTTAATTACTAAGTTATAAACCAGATAAACACATATATTCATAATTTGAAAAATCAGGTGAAATTTAACAACATACCCATTTTTCTGTGTTTAAGTAGCTCCCTGGCCCTTTATATGAAGCACTTAGAAACTGAGGGTAGTAGAAAGACATAGGAGGACCAGCTCTTTGCATCTTTCTAGGACTGGTGATGTCTTCATTTATAGTTTTCCACAGGAGAGTGTGTCACGTCAGAAGGAAGGAGCAAGGGGACAAAGAAGAATTTTCTTTTGTTATCATTATTTTTTTTAACCAGGAAGGATATTTTTCAAAAACCCCATCAGTAGACTTCCTCTTCCGTCACTGGCCAGAACTGAGTTACATGCCCACACCTAGACTGATCCCTGACTAGGAGGATTACTGACTGGTTAGAACAATCCTGATCTGTCCCCTGCGGTTAGGCACGTTACCAGCCACACAAAATGAAGGTTCTGTCAGCAAGGGAGAAGTTGGAACGACAAGGGGTAAGCGGCTATTAACGTTTTCCATGCAGTCTGTCCTCAGAAGTGCCTGGTTGAAGGTGCAGGTTGTGGAACAGCGGTTGACAACAACTATGTAGGTGTAAACTTGGGTGGTTACAGGTTCTAAATGTTACATCTTGAAAGTGTATTACTATTAATTTTTAAAAGTTGTTTGACGTGGACTACTTTCCAGTCTTTATTGAATTCATTACAACATTGCTTCTGTTTTATGTTTTTGTTTTTCGGCTGTGAGTCATGTGAGATCTTAGCTTCCCAACCAAGGATTGAACGCACACGTCCTGCATTGGAATGCGAAGTCCTAGCCACTGGGCTGCCGGGAAGTCCCCAGAAGGATATTATTTTGATACCTGTTTAGAATTGTGAAGAGTGTTCTAGAACAGGAGATAAGGCATGAAGGCCCAGTTGGGAGAAAAGGGATTATGTTGTGAGACAGCGAATGTAGCTGGTAGGATTGGTAAATGGCAGTCCACTCAAGTACTCTTCCCTGGAAAATCCCGTGGACAGAGGAGCCTGGTAGGCTACAGTCCATGGGGTCGCAGAGTCGGACACGACTGAGCGACTTCACTTTCCACTTTCCTTTTACTTCTCTCAGCAGAGCGGACGTGGTTCTCTTCACAGTAGCTGGGGAGGGCTATCCTGGAGGAAGTGTGGCCCCAGGGAGACCTCCCCATCTGGGCCGGGACAGGTGTCTGAGGGCAGAGGTCATCCCTGAGTCTGGAGCATGGAAGTGGGCAGTGGGACACGCGGTTGAGTGTTAAGTAGTCTTTGACTTAATTTCTCTTTACAACACCAGAAAGTCATCAGTCACTAGAGAGAACTGTTGGTGTCTGGCTTGGGTGTTGGATAGAAACCTCACGTTCACTGGCGCGCCAGTTGCAGTGCTGCACTTACACCATGGCGCTGCCAGCTATCAGCTGCGTAGCCCCAGCCAGTCACTTGGCCTTAGAGCTTTCCTCTGTAACTCGTAGTGGTTCACCTGTCTTCTGTGTTCCTTCCCCGTGGGTGCCTTAGGCTCGGTCCCCCAACTTGACCAGTTTCCTTTGAACTTAGCAGTCAGGTGAGATGTTGGGAACATTCCTGGTAGTATCAAAAAGGAATATAGCCCTATCTAAAACTGGAATACGACTCTGGACTAGGATTTAGATTGCAGAGATAAACCACTGTGGAGTCCCCTGACTCCAGTGAATAATCGAGTTACTTACATGTTGCATAGCTCTTGTTTTGAAAATAGCTTAAAGAGATGGACCCATGGACCTCAAAGATGAAATCAGCCTTATCTGCTCAGAGTGAATCCTAAATGATACAGAATATGCTGTGATTAAAAAATAGAGCTTATCCATAATGATAATGATGACTAATTGGTAGTATCAAAAGTCTATAAACTAGTGAAAAGCTGACAAATTAGACTTGATATGTGTTTAAGTATATTGAATGAGTCACGTTAGTCTGTAATTCAAATTCTATAGAAAATGCAAAATTTTTCATTAGAAGTTGCAGGAAGAAAGGGCCAAGATTTTGTTGTCAGAGTTGTATTCATTAAAGAAAGCCATATGGTTCTTGATTCGTTGAAAATGAAACACACAAGCGTTCCTCTGCACAACCTCTGCGTGTTATTCCTAAATGTACTGGCCTCACTGGGAGTAAGAAAACTGAAAACTAGAGTCAGCCACTGTTCAGCAAAGGAACTCTCAATGGTTAGTTTGTGTTGATGACAGTAATGAGTTTAAAGTTTAGCTCCTTACATCCCTTTTTATCATGCGTGAAATGTGAATAGTGTGGCTTACTTGCTGTGTCAAGAGTCCCTCCCACGTTTCTAGATTGTTTGTGAATGGTAGTGTCATAGTCCAAGGGAAAGCGTGCGAGGAGCGGAAGCACCTAGAGGGCTCACTCCTGACCCCTCCACATCTGTTGTTGTGTGGTTGCTAAGGCATGTCTGATACTTTGCCACCCCGTGGATATAAAGAACCTTAAACATTTGGGAATACTAGATTCAAATGTAAGCTGTTTGTTTTTTCCCCAAGACCACGGGGCACATAATCACAGGGTCTGGAATGCAGAGACACCACATGTGAACAGATTGTGGTGTTCTCTTTCACCTGTATACCGCAAGCTGAGCCTCAGAACTCAGAGAGCCTCATAGCACACGGAACTGCAAGGTGGACTGTCTGTCCTGGTCTTGTGACCTGTCCATCTTTGCTAGAACTTCCCTTCCCTTCTGAGCTCTTACAGAGAATCCAGCATTTTCATTTGAATAGATGTAGCTTTATTCAGAATGTTTGTGTTTGGGTCTCATGTCCCTCTGGGTGGCACATTCACCAGTACTGTCTACACGAGGGATTTCAGGGGAGGAGGCCTGGAAAGTGGAGTCTGAGGGGCCAGGCCAGAAGCTGGCTGGCCATCTCCTTGGATGCCTCTCAGGGTTTAGCAGACCTCACAGTCCAGGGTCCAGGCCTTAGTCCTGCAAACCTGGAAGCAGGGCATTAGCCCCGCCAACTGAGCTGTTGCTTAGAAGTGGATTCATATTAACCAGGATCTTAGATCTTGTTAGATAAAAACTGCTAATGTATTTACAATGAGAAATACACTGATGTTCTATGTCTTTTGAGAGAAAAGACGTAAAGCAGCATGTAAGGACACACAGAATTCAGGACATAACTACTTTTTTGAGAAGGATGGAGCAAAAGGAAAACAGGTTGAAATGCAGGAAACCTAGAGATGAATGTTGGTGAAAGCTTAACAGCCATGTACTTTCTGAGGGGAGACTGGGAATTTGGCTCTAAGCTTTGTAGTGGGGAGTGAAACTAGGAAACCTGTTTAGTTAAGTGGTTCTCAGTGTTTATGAGAGAAAAACTCAGTTTCTCAGCAGATTCCCTGTTACTGATTTTAAGATAATCCATTTTTGAGCAACATGATGGAATGATTCCTTTCTACGTGCTAGGCTGATTTTCAGGACTGTGATTGCAGTAAACAGCAGTAGTTTTCACAGGGCTTTCTTTTGTAATAACATCCATTAACATCACCTGCTTGAATCACAAGGCCTGATTCCACGAGGGCACTGTTACTATATTGTACAGGCATCGATTATTTATGGTGTTCTGGCAGGATCCATAGATATAATTCAGACTGTTTTGGAAAAGGCGGACAGCATGGAGTTTCAGAAGTCATCAAGGTGTATCACTATTGTCATTTTATTTTATTTTTTGGTGGAAGGTTTTATATAACATTACATAGCAGTGATTTTAGAATTATATTTTGGAATTATAACAGCTACGTACTTATATTCAGCTCATTTTCCTTAAGCATTTGAAGAGCTTAACACAACCTAAGACTGAATAGAAGGCACTAGAAGTCCCCTTAATGAAAAGTGGAGGCTGTACTCATGGGGAGGGTCAGGGGCCTTTCTTGAAAATCATTTTGTATCTACTAGAAGATACAAGTAAACGATGAACAGTGCTCGCTTTGGCAGCACATATACTAAAATTGGAATGATACAGAGAAGATTAGCATGGCCCCTGCGCAAGGATGACACGCAAATTCGTGAAGCGTTCCATATTTTTAAAAACTCTCCAGAAAGCAGGAATAGAAGGAACATACCTCAACATAATAAAAGCTATATATGACAAACCCACAGCAAACATTATCCTCAATGGTGAAAAATTGAAAGCATTTCCCCTAAAGTCAGGAACAAGACAAGGGTGCCCACTTTCACCGCTACTATTCAGCATAGTTCTGGATGTTTTGGCCACAGCAGTCAGAGCAGAAAAAGAAATAAAAGGAATCCAAATTGGAGAAGAAGAAGTAAAACTCTCACTGTTTGCAGATGACATGATCCTCTACATAGAAAACCCTAAAGACTCCACCAGAAAATTACTAGAGCTAATCAATGAATATAGTAAAGTTGCAGGATATAAAATCAGCACACAGAAATCCCTTGCATTCCTATACACTAATAATGAGAAAGTAGAAAAAGAAATTAAGGAAACAATTCCATTCACCATTGCAACGAAAAGAATAAAATACTTAGGAATATATCTAGCTCAAGAAACTAAAGACCTATATATAGAAAACTATAAAACACTGATGAAAGAAATCAAAGAGGATACTAATAGATGGAGAAATATACCATGTTCATGGATCAGAAGAATCAATATAGTAAAAATGAGTATACTACCCAAAGTAATCTACAGATTCAGTGCAATCCCTATCAAGCTACCAGTGGTATTTTTCACAGAACTAGAACAAATAATTTCAAGATTTGTATGGAAATACAAAAAAACCTCGAATAGCCAAAGCAATCTTGAGAAAGAAGAATGGAACTGGAGGAATCAACCTACCTGACTTCAGGCTCTACGACAAAGCCACAGTCATCAAGACAGTATGGTACTGGCACTAAGACAGAAATATAGATCAATGGAACAAAATAGAAAGCCCAGAGATAAATCCACACACATATGGTCACCTTATCTTTGACAAAGGAGGCAAGAATATACAATGGAGTAAAGAATATCTCTTTAACAAGTGGTGCTGGGAAAACTGGTCAACCACTTGTAAAAGAATGAAACTAGATCACTTTCTAACACCACACACAAAAATAAACTCAAAATGGATTAAAGATCTAAACATAAGACCAGAAACTATAAAACTCCTAGAGGAGAACATAGGCAAAACACTCTCCGACATAAATCACAGCAGGATCCTCTATGATCCACCTCCAAGAATACTGGAAATAAAAGCAAAAATAAACAAATGGGATCTAATTAAAATTAAAAGCTTATGCACAACAAAGGAAACCATAAGCAAGGTGAAAAGACAACCTTCGGAATGGGAGAAAATAATAGCAAATGAAGCAACTGACAAACAACTAATCTCAAAAATATACAAGCAACTTATGTAGCTCAATTCCAGAAAAATAAATGACCCAATCAAAAAATGGGCCAAATAACTAAATAGATATTTCTCCAAAGAAGACATACGGATAGCTAACAAACACATGAAAAGATGCTCAACATTACTCATTATCAGAGAAATGCAAATCAAGACCACAATGAGGTACCATTTCACACCAGTCAGAATGGCTGCAATCCAAAAGTCCACAAGCAGTAAATGCTGGAGTGGGTGTTGAGAAAAGGGAACCCTCTTACACTGTTGGTGGGAATGCAAACTAGTACAGCCACTATGGAGAACAGTGTGGAGATTCCTTAAAAAAATGCAAATAGAACTGCCTTATGACCCAGCAATCCCACTGCTGGGCATACACACCAAGGAAACCGGAATTGAAAGAGACACATGTACCCCAATGTTCATCGCAGCACTATTTATAATAGCCAGGACATGGAAACAACCTAGATGTCCATCAGCAGATGAATGGATAAGAAAGCTGTGGTACATATACACAATGGAGTATTCCTCAGCCATTAAAAAGAAGACATTTGAATGAGTTCTAATGAGATGGATGAAACTGGATCCGATTATACAGAGTGAAGTAAGCCAGACAGAAAAACACCAATACAGTATACTAACACATATATATGGAATTTAGAAAGATGGTAATGATGAACCTATATGCGAGACAGCAAAAGAGACACAGATGTGTAGAACGGACTTTTGGACTCTGAGGGAGAGGGAGAGGGTGGGATGATTTGGGAGAATGGCATTGAAACATGTATACTATCATGTAAGAAACGAATCGCCAGTCTATGTTCGATACAGGATACAGGATGCTTGGGGCTGGTGCACGGGGATGATCCAGAGAGATGATATGGGGTGGGAGGTGGGACGGGGGGGTTCATGATCGGGAGCTCATGTACACCCATGGCGGATTCATGTCAATGTATGGCAAAACCAATACAGTATTGTAAAGTAAAATAAAGTAAAAATAAAAATAAAATTTTAAAAAAATGATGAACAGAAGGTCCAGATCTTATATTCCCTGTGACAAGGTCACAATAATTGCAGCTATGATAAGTTTGAAAGGGAGTAGCTACCCATAGACATTTTCAAAAGAAAAAAAGGTAAAACAGAACATTCTCTCACGTATCCACAAAATGCCTGGCTTTGACTAATTACTCAAGTATGTCTCTTAAGGCAGTAGTCCTCAGATCTTTTGTTTTCAAGATCTCTTTCTATCCTTAAAAGATTATTGAGGACTCTAACAAGGTGTTTTTTTTTCTTTTCAATTTAATTTTAATATAGGTCCAGTTCAGTTGCTCAGTCATATTCGACTCTTTGCGACCCCATGGACTGCAGCACGCCAGGCCTCCCTATCCATCACCAACTCCCGGAGTTTACCCAAACTCATGTCCATTGAGTTGGTGATGCCATCCAACCATCTCATCCTCTGTCGTCCCCTTCTTCTCCTGCCCTCAACCTTTCCCAGAATCAGTATTTTCAAATGAGTCAGCTCTTTGCATCAGGTGGCCAAAGTATTGGAGTTTCAGCTTCAACATCAGTCCTTTCAATGAACACTCAGGACTGATCTCCTTTAGGACGGACTGGTTGGATCTTCAAGGGACTGTCAAGGGTCTTCTCCAACACCATAGTTCGAAAGCATCAACTCTTCGGCACTCAGCTTTCTTTATAGACCAACTCTTACATCCATACATGACCACTGGAAAAATCATAGCCTTGACTAGACAGACCTTTGCTAGCAAAGTAATGTCTCTGCTTTTTAATATGCTGTCTAGGTTGGTCATAACTTTCCTTCCAAGGAGTAAGTGTCTTTTAATTTCATGGCTGCAGTCACCATCTGCAGTGATTTTGGAGGTCCCCACTGGTGAATACACCTTTCCCAAAATTTAATATTTGCTTTTCCTCAAGATGACACCATTGCTGAACAGTCAATGCTAAAGGGTTTTGTGTGTTCTTTCCGTTAAAAGGATTTCCACTCAAGAGTTGCACTTTCATAAACTGAATAACTTCTGCTGTTTCATGAGGGGCATTTGTAAGGGAATCAGGCTTTTATTGTCTAATGGTAATGTGGTGGTAGAGAATTCAGCGCTCGCCAGTCTCTGTTGGTGCCACTTGTGAAAGTCACTCAGTCATGTCCGACTCTTTGCGACCCTATGGACTACACAGTCCATGGAATTCAGGCCAGAATACTGGAGTAGGTAGCCTTTTCCTTCTCCAGGGGATCTTCCCAACCCAGGGATTGAACCCAAGTCTCCCGCATTGTAGGTGGATTCTTTACCAATTGAGCCAGCAGGGAGGTTCTGGTGCTACTTGAATTTGTGCTGAACGCCAGCCACTACCTACTACTTGTGGCTCTTGCAGTATGAATACAGTGAAAAAGAGAGTCTTGTGGAGGCTGAATAATCTCCCTCCCCTGCCCCTGTGATTGATTCCTGGAGCCTGTTAATATGTTACTTTACATGGCCTTTTGGCTAAGATCAAGTGGTAGCCCAGACGGAAAGCATCTGTCTACAATGTGGGAGACCTGGGTTTGATCCCTGGGTCGGGAAGTTCCCTGGAGAAGGAAACGGCAACCCACTCCAGTACTCTTGCCTAGAAAATCCCATGGACGGAGGAGACTGGTGTCCATGGAGTCGCAAAGAGTTGGACACGACTAAGCGACTTCACTTTCTTTTTTTTTACATGATAGAAGGGACTCTGCAATTTGAATAAGTAAAGAATCTTGAAATGGAGCCATTATCCTGGATTATCTGTGTAGCTCCATTGAAATCCCAGGCATCCTTAAATGGAAGAGGCACAAGGATGAGTCTGAAACTAAGGCTGGCCAGCTGAGAGAGTTGCAGGGAGAAAGCCAGTTCTGACCCTGTGTTGGAAACTGTTTCTTTGACTTGCTTTCATTACACTCAATGGCTTGCCTGGAGAACCCTGCCCCTCTGCTTGGCTGTAAACTAAAGTGCCTTTGTTCAGCTCATGGAGAGAGAGTTTGTCCCTGCCCACCTATGAATAGATGACAACACACCCCTTCCAAAGGCCGGCCGCTCCCTTGAAGATGTTTTGCTAGACTGAAGACCCTTTCACTTTATTTCCCCACTGCATCTCCTCTTCCTGCCTTTTGACTTTAGTTCCTCATTGCTTCTTTCGCTCTAATCTATAAAAGAACCTGGCTTCCACACCCCAATGAGATGGTTATTTTGAGGTACTAGCTTGCCATCTTCTTGGTCTGCTGGCTCCCCAATGAAAGTTTCTTCCTTGCCTCAGCACCTCGTCTCAGATTCATTGGCTTGTCACGTGGCGAGCAGAGTGAGCCTGGACTCAGTAACAAGAGGAAGGGGCCGCCGGCCAGGGAAGGAAGCTGCGAACAGCGTGGAGGTGATTCTCCCTTGGGGCCTCCAGAAGGGGCGCCCCCACAGACACCTGGACTGTGTACTTCTGACTTCCACAAGTGGAAGAGAACACATTGTGTCCGTTGTGGTGGGTGGCCTGCACAGAAGTCTCATCTCAAAAAATGCTGCGGACCTTGGTGTCTCCAGGGCTCTGTGACCACACTGTGGGAGTTCTGACTTGAGATAAGCCAGCTGCAAAATGCACATGGAGAACTGAGCCTTGCTGTCTGGTATTTTATAAGCTATATGAATGGAAGGGCTTATATAAAAAGGGCAAAATCTGCGTGTATAATGTGATCCTGTTGCAGAAAGGGGGACCCCTTCCAGGGCCCGGAACTGGTCTCTTGTCTAACATTCGGAAATGAATTGTCTGAGGAGATACATGTGCTGACAAAGCAAGAGATTTTATTGGGAAAGGGCACCCGGGTGGAGAGCAGTAGGGTAAGGGAACCCAGGAGAACCGCTCTGCCACGTGGCTCGCAGTCTCAGGTTTTATGGTGATGAGATTAGTTTCCGGGTGGTCTTTGGCCAATCACTCTAATTCAGAGTGTTTTCTGGTGGCGCACACATTGCTCAGCTGAGATGGATGCTAGCAAGAAGGATTCTGGGAAGTGGACAGACATGTGATGTCTCCTTTCAACCCTTCCCGAACTCTTCCAGTTGGTGGTGGCTTATTAGTTCCCTATTCCTTATCAGGACCTCCTGTCATAAAACACCTCATGCAAATGGTTACTATGGTGCCTGGCCAGGGTGGGTGGTTTCAATCAGTGTGCTTCCCCTAACAACTCCCCCCTGAGAGACTTCATACTCAAGACGCTTCTTGTGAATTGGGGTGGAGGTCTCTTTCTTTAACTTCTTCCTGCTGTGCATGGGTGTAGGCCTACCTAGCAGAGCAGAAGTCTCTCTCCATCAGATCTAAGTCAAGGATTAAGTGCAGTGATTTTGCAGCACCCAAAAATAAAGTCAGCCACTGTTTCCTCATTTATTTCCGATGAAGTGATGGGACCAGATGCCTTGATCTTAGTTTTCTGAATGTTGAGCTTTAAGCCAACTTTTTCACTCTCCTCTTTCACTTTCATCAAGAGGCTTTTTAGTTCCTCTTCACTTTCTGCCATAAGGGTGGTGTCACCTGCATATCTGAGGCTATTGATATTTCTCCTGGCAATCTTGATTCCAGCTTGTGCTTCTTCCAGCCCAACGTTTCTCATGTTCTACTCAGTTTTAATTTAGGGAACTGGGCAACTATGACTGTGATAACTTCCTGTCAAAATGGAGCATAAGACTGCCTCAGCTTGGAGTATAGACACTGAATTGGAAGTATTTCTGAGTTCCAAGTTCTAGATCTGAGTCTTGTATGATTAAAATCTCAATCCCTTGGTCTGCCATTTTGGTGTAACAGACCAAATTAGAAGTAGTTGGAGCAGTGATAACTGGAATTTAGTAGACAAAATAAATCTCATTTCTTTTTAGAAGAATAGGCCTGAAACCCAGTCTGGACCTGGCACTTCAGGGAGACTTGTAGCCAGGTAGCCAATTGCCTAGTTTTATAAAAAGTAAGGTTGCAGTTACTAGCTTCCAGCAGACATTGTTTTGAGAATGGTAGCATCCAAGCCTGACATAACTCAGAAAACCTAAGTGTTTAGCAATACATGGTCTAATCTGAAAGTACACCCATAGCATGACCTAGTTATTTCCCAGAACATCTGAACCATAGCTACTCTATTTTGACTTTTAATTGTAAACTTTTCCTTAATAGCCAAAGCAGATTTCACTGTTAATGACAGCAGTGTTTCTCTAGGTATGAGAAGATGCAAGAATTAGGACTCATAAAATCTTCTCCTGAAAAGATCTAACTATCTGAAGGCCTGTTCTGCCAGTTTTTCCCAGAGCACAGAGTGCCTCATTCCTGATTTTCATCCTGAACTCCTTTCAGGGGCGTTGAAAGTCAGCAGCTGCAGCGGCCATGATTTAATCTTTGTAGATGTAGATGGCAAGTGTCAGTCTTCAGTTGGCAGAGCCCCTTTTTGCTCATAAACTTGACCATGATTTTGAGGGGGGCATTTCATGACCATTCTATCCCATGGTGCTGAGAATGTCCATTCTCAAGTTTGGCAAAGATTTTGTTGACAGGCCATTCAGTGTGCTGTTACTGGACTAGGCCATGAAACAGTGTCCGAAATTCTCTGGACCACCTCTTACTAGCTGCTTTGTTCAGGAAAATATTCCCTCTTGTTGCTTCTTCCCATATCTAGAGTAACACTGTTACCATCATCAATCTCATACTGGACTATAGTTATTCTATTAGAGGCCTCAGACACACATTTGACATTGTAAGAAACAGTAATTTTGTAAAACAGGTGAAATACAAATAACATAGCCAGCAGTATTAGTAAAGTCACAAGTAAGGCTCGAGTGAAGAGCTTCCATTAGATGTAGTGCAGTATATCTCCAGTCATCTGACTTAGTCTGCTCTGTAGAATCTTTATCTTCCAGGGAAATTATATATTGGCACCACAGTCTGTAAGGCACATAGCCCAGTTTTCTAGTGTTACTAGACTGATTATCCTTCAGTTCAGTCGCTCAGTTGTGTCTGACTCTGCGACCCCATGAATTGCAGCACACCAGGCCTCCCTGTCCATCACTAACTCCCGGAGTTCACTCAGACTCATGTCCATCAAGTCGGTGATGCCATCCAGCCATCTCATCCTCTGTCATCCCCTTCTCCTCCTGCCCCCAATCCCTCCCAGCATCAGAGTCTTTTCCAATGAGTCAACTCTTCGCATGAGGTGGCCAAAGTACTGGAGTTTCAGCTTTAGCATCATTCCTTCCAAAGAACACCCAGGGCTGATCTCCTTTAGAATGGACTGGTTGGATCTCCTTGAAGTCCAAGGGACTCTCAAGAGTCTTCTCCAGCACCACAGTTCAAAAGCATCAACTCTTCAGCACTCAGCTTTTTTTATAGTCCAGCTCTCACATCCATACATGACCACTGGAAAAACCATAGCCTTGACTAGACGGACCTTTGTTGGCAAAGTAATGTCTGTGCTTTTCAATATGCTGCAGAGCTCCAAAAAGCAAGAAGAGATAAGAAAGCCTTCCTCAGCAATCAATGCAAAGAAATAGAGGAAAACAACAGGATGGGAAAGACTAGAGATCTCTTCAAGAAAATTAGAGATACCAAGGGAACATTTCATGCAAAGATGGGTTTGATAAAGGACAGAAATGGCATGGACCTAACAGAAACGGAAGGTATTAAGAAGAGGTGGCAAGAATACACAGAACTGTACAAAAAAGATCTTCACAACCAAAATAATCACGATGGTATGATCACACACCTAGAGCCAGACATCCTGAAATGTGAAGTCAAGTGGGCCTTAGAAAGCATCACTACGAACAAAACTAGTGGAGGTGATGGAATTCCAGTTGAGCTATTTCAAATCCCTAAAGATGATGCTGTGAAAGTGCTGCACTCAATATGCCAGCAAATTTGGAAAACTCAGTAGTGGCCACAGAACTGGAAAAGGTCAGTTTTCATTCCAATCCCAAAGAAAGGCAATGCCAAAGAATTCTCCAACTACCACACAATTGCACTCATCTCACATGCTAGTAAAGTAATGCTCAAAATTCTCCAAGCCAGGCTTCAGCAATACATGAACCATGAACTTCCTGATGTTCAAACTGGTTTTAGAAAAGGCAGAGGAACCAGAGATCAAATTGCCAACATCCATTGGATCATAATAAAAGCAAGAGAATTCCAGAAAAAACATCTGCTTTCTTGACTATGCCAAAGCCTTTGATGGTGTGGATCACAACAAACTGTGGAAAATTCTGAAAGAGATGGGAATACCAGACTACCTGACCTGCCTCTTGAGAAACCTATATGCAGGTCAGGAGGCAAAAGTTAGAACTGGACATGGAACAACTGACTGGTTCCAAATAGGAAAAGGAGTGTGTCAAGGCTGTATATTGTCACCCTGCTTATTTAATTTATATGCAGAGTACATCATGAGAAACGCTGGGCCGGAAGAAGCACAAGCTGGAATCAAGATTGCTGGGAGAAATATCAATAACCTGAGATTATCCTTAGTATGATTTAATTGTTTCCAACACAGAGGAGACTTTAAACCTAAATTACCATAGCCTGGTGTTCTCTATATAAATCTATCTCATAATTGTGGGAGACTTTTCCCTCCTTTGCTGAAAATTTTCTTGTTGCTCTGATTGAGCTTGAGTAATAGAAAAAGCTCAAATTTATGGTCAGAGTCAGAGCAGGCATTATTAATTGGCCCAGTGAGGGGATCCCATCTAATAATATCACAGTGACCTGAATATGACTATAATTTTTTTTTTTAGTAAATTTTCTCAGGGGCAACCAGTTAGAGTCTTGTAGTAGAGAAATTTACCAAGGTAACCCAGAACTAGGCACAGGTAATTGGTCACAAACCCAATAATTGAATTGATCTCTAAAACTAGCATAGAATCAGGCCTATGATAGAAAAGCATTTGATTTATATGCAAAGGTCTAAGAAGCCAAGAAAACATAAATGATCATATGAATCAGGTTCAGCATCTTGGGCAAGCTATCTGCCTCTGATGTTGTCAACTTCTCATCCTGGTGTAGCATAGTTTCTCCTGCTTGAGCATCATTTTAAGGTGAGATCAGGTCAGCTGTCTTCTCTGTAGACCAATCCAGTGTAGGGGCCTTTGAAGTGGGAATTAATCTAAGAGTTAATTTCCCTTGAGTTTCATTGTGCATGAGCTAGTTAAGAGTACCTGGTAAAAACGTCCTTCCATCCAGGTTGGAGACAGTCCCTTAAATTATGTCTTTTTCCAGTCCTGGTTGCAGGTCATGAGGCATCTGATCTTCATCCAAAGATAGATTACTGAGATAAGCTTCAGAAACAAACTTAGGGTGTTCTTTAAGAATTCCATTAAATTTTACGCTAATATCACATAACAGCAAAGAACTATCCAAGAAATGAGTCTTACTACCTCCATTGGTAGACCTCAGTTAACAAACTGGGATTCAACATTTATTGAAACAGCTTTTTCTCCCTAAAATTACTCTCATTTTTATCAAATATAACCAAATTAAGGCTAGCTTGTTTGCAAAATAGGTCTATTCTCGCTGATTTTGGTCTGATGACTTATATAACCATAATTGATCATAGATTTTTTATTTTGCTGAAATATTTATAGAATCTCAGACTGAACTTTTAAAATAAAACAGGGCTGGGAAACTGACACCAAAGGCTTATCACAGATTTTTGCCTAAAAAATCTAGGTGAATTCTTTCCTTTTTAAGGTCTCAAAATTTCTTCAGATTTTTGTACCTGTTAGTGAGATAACCTTCCTAGCTCATTTGATAAACTTACTGGAAACCTAAGAGTTTCAAATTCCTGGAGGACTCAGATAGAGAGAAAATATAATTGTTTCGTTTATAGTGTATAATTTTACCAAATTATTGTCATAATTAGTTTGAGAGGAAGGTTTTCCCTACTCCTGGAAAACACAAGATTCAAACCTGTAATTTTTCAGATGGAAACCATGAAAGTTATAGGCATATTCGCTGGCTCATTCAGTCCTTTGTTAGCTTTTCTGAAGTCAGCAGGTTTTCCATTGGAATACCAGGACATATCAGAATGTTAAGAGCGCCATATAATTTCTAGGCTATCTGTATTAGTAATTTTACCATACATTATAACATGAGTGGATTTATTACTCATTTGATAATCTTTTTCATGTAATTTAACCAACCAAATAAACACAGTTTAATATCTCTCTTTGGGATGTTTCAGGGGCCCTCTGAAGCACCCCAAAGTTAGTTAGAGGTCAAAGGAACTTCAAAAGAATTCGATTTAGGAAGTTTTACCAAAAAGATCAATTAAAAGTGTTTAGAACATTTGGTCAGATTTAGCCTGGTGGGCTGCACAGAGTCGGACACGACTGAAGCGACTTGGCAGCAGCAGCAGCAGTCAGTGTTGATGGGTGTATTGTTTAGCTTGTTGATGCGTCACAATGGGAGTAAATAGCAAGGCTCGAGGTCTAGTGAGAGTCAGCTCCGGCATCTTGGACCTGTTGACTCTAACCAGGTTTCTTATGGCTGTGTCATTTCTAACAAAATCCATTTATCTAACTAATTGTCACCCAATTTTAGAAAATCCTGATCATGCATAACTCTTTTTAGTATTTTTTATACCTTTTTCTTTTTTTTTAATACTGAAAACACACTTCCTACTTTCCTTTAGCAACCAAGAACTAACTTTTATGTTAGCATTTTATAGATTGGTGAGCTTAAATACCAGTGATAATTTCTAAAACCCTTGCTTTCTTAGAACATTTTAGGATGGCACCAAACATTCATTTATAGTCCCAAATCTCTTTAGTTTCTCGGTAAAAGGAAATTAATGTTTAGTAGTAAATGTTTCAAAATCTTATTTTATTTGGAAATGACCTAACTAGTCACTAGACTTCCAACGCTTAGCACGCATGGCGCAACCCTTAGGAATTTAAGTTACACCCATCTGCAGAGACGGTTTCAGACAGAAATCGCTAAAGAATAATTGTTCTTAATAGAGTTATATAAAAGCTCATGTCTCGTTTACATTTTTCTAAAAGTTTCTTCACTCAAGGTAATTTCCTTGTTGATAAACTTGTCACAGATATTTAAGTTATATTAAACCTAGGTACAATGAAAATATTCTACTTAATGTTGATTAAGACATGTCTATATTAGGTCAGCAAACAAGCATTACTATCAGGTGTTTAATACAATGAATATTTCCCAGTTCACATGAACCTGGAATTTATTGTTTAATTTAGAATTATTTGATTTGTAAGTGCTTACCTTTTTTTAAGCCAATTAAATAGAGCTCATTTACAAATTAACCTCAAAAACATTACCCAGAGACAAAGACATACCAAGACATATTTAGATAGACACAGTGCAAGATCTAGCTTCATTTTCTAAGTTTAGTCATGAATTAGATATTACAATATAAAATTTACTAGTTTATAAAAAAAACAGTTGAAATAAAAATTTTAAAGTCTTTTTCCCCTTTTCCCTCAGTGTCAGGAGTTAGAGATGGTCTAGATAAGTGTTCCTGAGAGCCCTGGTCTCAAGGCACAGGGAAAGAAAATCAAGTTCTAACAAAATGGCGGCAGGTCTAAACCAAATGGTGGCCAGACAAAGCAAAATGGCCATCAAAAATCACAACACAGAACAGAGTTAAAACACACACATATAAACCTGGCAGTCCTCATCAGACACTCCCTTAAATACAAGAATACAGTCTCTCAGAAAACCTCCTATAGAGACACAGAACTTCAGATCCAAGTACTGACAGCTTAAAAGATTTCAAAGGGAGGAAAGGAAGCCAGGTTGAAAGAAGAAGGGGGAGGAAGCGGGAGAGAGGGGCAAAACGGGTGGCCTTACAGATGTCTCCTGCCACCTGCAGATACCCAGGCATTATGGGACTTTACCCTGGGCCTCCAGAGAAGGGAGGATTGGAACTCGGCCCTACCAGAAATCAGACCAGACCAGAACCAGAGTTCCAGTTCTCTGCCAAGAGGAGGTGATCAGTCTCCAATCCTCAGCCCAGGCCAAGGCCCTTTGACCAGATTCCTGCGTCCAGGACCAGGGGACTAGAAAAACAGGGAAGGATAGGAAGGGTTAAGGAGAGGAAAGAGAGAGGGAAGGGGAGAGAGGTCAGTAAAGTCTCTTGTTCCTTACCTGGTCGAGGCACTCTGGCCAGTTGTCCACATCAGGAGACCAGGGACAAAAGGGTCCCATTTGCGGCAGCTGGGTCTGGTCCATTGGCAGGTAAGCTGGCCCCTGAGTATCCGGAGTGGTCAAGATGTCAGTCTCATCGAAGAAGAGTCCCACCAGAGTCGCCATTTGTTGCAGGAAGGGGGACCCCTTCCAGGGCCCGAAACTGGGCTCTTGTCTAACATTTGGAAATGAATTGTCCGAGGAGACACATGTGCTGACAGAGCAAGAGATTTTACTGGGAAAGGGCACTCGGGTGGAGAGCAGTAGGGTAAGGGAACCCAGGAGAACTGCTCTGCCACGTGGCTCGCAGTCTCGGGTTTTATGGTGATGGGATTAGTTTCCGGGTGGTCTTTGGCCAATCACTCTAATTCAGAGTGTTTTCTGGTGGCACATGTATCACTCAGCCAAGATGGATGCTAGCGAGAGGGATTCTGGGAAGTGGACGGGCATGCGGTGTCTCCTTTAGACCTTTCCCGAACTCTTCTGGTTGGTGGTGGCTTATTAGTTCCGTATTCCTTATCAGGATCTCATGTCATAAAACAACTCATGCAAATAGTTACTATGGTGCCTGGCCAGGGTGGGTGGTTTCAATCAGTGTGCTTCCCCTAACAATCCCAGTTCTCACAGTACTGAATGCACACAGGTACACACACCCTGCACACATTTGGTGGGAGACGCACCAAACTAGTGATTTTTCTCTGGATGATGGAATCTTTTTTAATGCTTTTACCATTATTTGTGTTTGTTTATTTTTGGCTGTGCTGAGTATTGCTGCGGGGGCTCTGGTTGGGATGGTGCAGGCTTCCCACTGCGGTGACTCCCCTTACCGTGGAGCACACGCTTTCCCTAGGCGTGTAGGCTTCGGTAGTTGCACTGCTGGCTGAGTTTCACCATGGTGTGTGGGATCTTCCGGGATCAGGGATCAAACCTGCGTCTCCTGCATTAACAGGAAGATTCTTTACCATTGAACCACCAGGGAAGCCCCTTTTTAATGCTTTCCAGTGTTTTGCAAATTGTCACCAATTTGTCTGCAGATTTATAAAACTGAGCCAAAACTTCCAACTGACTGTAAGGTGTATTTGTCCATATAGAAAGATCGAAAGTGTTTTCTGAACAGTTTAACTTGCTTTATAACTGAAATGTTTAGCCATATGGCAAACATTCTGTGATGCTCTCTCGCTGGGCCTTGTGAGTGTTAAGAGTTGAGCTTGTGCCTGGCTGGCTTAGCTCCAGGTCTTTGCACACCTTTCCTCTGCCTGTAACACCTGTCATTACCTGTGCGTTGCTCCTCAGGTTTTACCTCCCGTCCCTGGAAAGCCTTCCCTGACTTCTCAGGTGTGGGTTAGGCCCTCCTGGTCATGAGCTACGTTGCTTCTGTTGTGTGTTTGCTTTCTTGGCTTTTCCTATTTATTTTGGTTGTAGCTTGCCTTCTTCCTGGACTAAGCTTGCCATCCTCCAGTATATTTATCCTTTGTTTTCCTGTCTGCTTTGTTCTGTTTAGGGCTGATCCATTATGTACTAATGGCATTTCTTAACTCTCGATGAGCAATCTTATTTTCTTATTTCTAAACTTTGTGGCATTGGGATATTAGTCTCCCTTCTCAAAATGTCTAATATATTGGTGTACATCCAGTAGAAGCTTATTAAAAGTTTACTGCTTTATAAACTATTCATCCTGTTTAACAGGTTTACTTTATAATGTTTAGGAGTCTTGTTTTTTCCTTTTTTATTTATTGAACTAATATAGGTGTATTGAGAAAAGTTTTGGTTTAACTGGATACATATGGCGCCAGTGGAGTGGCAGGAACTGTCATACACCCACGTTGTCACAACCGTATTACACGGGGGCCCCAAATGAAGAGTCATCAGGAGGGAAAAGCCACAGGATAGAAGAGGTAGGCTATGTTATATCCAGCGCCCTGGAGTTAGTCCTGTCAGCACTTCTGTTTCTCATCTTTCTTATCTAAAAAATGAATGTGAATTATCTAGTCTACTCACCCAACTCAGATTAATCTTGGAAACAAAATAGAACAATATAGTAGAAGAAATTGCAGAAATGTTACTGTTACATGTGTGAGTCCTTTGTGGCAGTTTTGGCCTGGGTCCTCAAAGTTTATCTGTACTTAGTCAAACAGATTACATCATGACATTCACCTAGGTTATCCTGGACTCATAATAATCTCATAGAGTTAACTGCAGGGTTTACGATGACTCGGGTTGCCTTGGAGAAGTGCTGATTCTAGACCTGGGGTTAGGGAAGATACAAGGGGTGTAGTACCAGAAGGAAGGAAATGCTCAGAAACAAAAAGATCAAGACGGTCAAAGGAACACTGGAAGGAGCCTGAGAGAGCACCGTGTGGCCAAACCTGGAACCACTTGAGCACAAAAATAAGGTAGAGCTGGATTATATCCAAAGCGTAAGATCAATATAAACGAGTTCATTTATGTGACGTAAATGATAGGAACTGATATAAATGACTGAACATTTTATAAGTGGGGGAGAAAAGACAAGTCTCCTGGATAACTTCTGTAGCTGTCCCACCCTTGAGGAGGAGGAGCTGCCTTCCTCCCTCCTCTCTTGATGATGGGCTGGATGTGGCGGCTCACCTCCCAAGACTAGAGCCTGGGACACTAGGAACTCGGCAGTGGAGGGAGCTGGCCAGCACCGTCATACCAGATACTGGGGGTGCCACTGCCAGTGAGGCCGCATGGACATCGCGTACCCCCAGCATGTGACGAGAAGGCCACTTGCCTTGGTGATACTCTTTCCAAAGACTTATAACTGCAGTCTAAGCACGGGAGGAACTGTAGACAAAACCAGACTGATGGGGACAAGGGCGTGACAAAGGAGAGACTGAGAAACTGTCAAGACCAGACGAGTTGAGAGACACATTGCCTAAATGCAGTGTGGTGTCCTGGATGGGACCCTGGGGTAGAGAGAGGACGGTGGCAGAGGCTTGTGAAGCCAGAGAATCTCTGGGCTTTCCTTAGTGGAAGTGTGCTGATGTCAGTTTCTTAGCGGAGAAAAACATGCCCTGGACACACAGGACATTGTGAAAGTGAAGGGAAAGTGAAAGTTGTTCAGTTGTGTCCGACTCTTTGCAACCCCATGGACTATCCAGTCCATGGAATTCTCCAGGCCAGAATACTGGAGTGGGTAGCCTTTCCCTTCTCCAGGGGATCTTCCCAACCCAGGGATTGAGTCCAGGTCTCCCGCATTGTAATCAGATTCTTTACCAGCTAAGCCACAAGGGAAGTCCAAGAATGTTGCAGTGGGTAGCCTATCCCTTCTCCAGTGGATCTTCCCTACTTAGGAATCAAACCAGGGTCTCCTGCATTGCAGGAAGATTCTTTACTAACTGAGCTATGAGGGCAGCCCACACAGGATATTAACTGGGAATTAATATTTGGGATAGTCTGGGAAGCTGAGTGAGAGATACTCAGGACCTCTTTGGATAGTCTTTGCCGCTGTCTTACACATCTAGAATTAGTCCAAAGTAACGTTTATTTTAAAAAATGAGTCCAAAAGCATTAACTTATAAATAATAAAAGCAAAATGTGCTTATTGTAGAAAATGTGATTGATAGAAATTAAACATGCTAAATTAAGATCCCTCATAATCCTGCTCCCCATAGGTAACTGACAGTTCTGGTGTATTTTTTTCTAGACTGACTTCGATGTATTTTCCATCCAGCAAGTCATTTTTAGGCTCCTTTATGGGCCAGGCACTCTGCTAGGTGCTGGAGAGGGAGCAGTGAACAAGAGTGATGTGAGTCTCTCTCGTGGAGTCTGGGCTCTGCTGAGAGAGAAAGCACCACTGAGATAAATAATAATCCCACAGGAAACAGTGACAGTGGTGTTATGGTGCCTGCTGTAAAGCAGCAGTATGGGTGTGAGGACATATAAGTGGGGGAATCTGAGATGCATCATTGGAGGGGAGAACTGAAAAATGAGGAGTTGAGCAGGTGATGGGGGCAAGGAGTGGGGTGCTGGGAATTGGGGTATAAGTGCGGGTACAGTCGGGAGATCCTTGGGGAGGATGGAGTTAGGGGCTAGAGTGGGAAAGGACTGTGGCTGGAGGGGTAGTTAAGCAAGGTTGAAATTCTGCATTTTAAGGTGTTGGCCCTTTTCCCTAAAGAGTGATGGGGGAGTAGTATGGTGATAGTAATTTTAGAAGATTGTTCAGCTACCATGTGGATTGGAAGGTAGTGAGAGCAGGGAGGTGAGTGTTGTCGGTCAGAAGGGAGGTGATGGGTTCTCTGATGGGCAGAGTGACCTGCAGAGCAGATGGAGTCAATAGAGAATCCCAGGTGAGTCAAGCCAGATGTGCTGCTGGGCTGGGGGCTGGGGGTGAAAGGGAGAGTTCTATGTTAGCATGTGAAGCTGGTAGTGCCATGTACAAGGTGGAACCTGGGACCTTTTTCAGTTAATATTAAAAACATTGCCTTATGTTACAAAAGCATACCTTAGCTTTAATGGTTGCATCATATTTGAATACATGAATGTGTTCTAAATTCCTGGAAAAAAAATTATTGGGAGAAAGGCATTTATTAACATTAGTTAATGTGTAGTGAATACATTTGGAAAATGGATGGTAGAATTGTTGCTAAAAAGTCTAAATGCTGCTAAGATGGTTGGAGTTGGTCAGTTTCTGTGAATAAGAATAATGAAATTTATTTGGTATCAGCTGCAGGTAAAACACATTAATAACATAATCCAACAGTAATTTTTTAGTAAACTCGGTATCCTCGCCTGGCAATTTGTAAGCAGAAACAAATTACTGACAGTTTAAGATTATGGTACAGCTCAGAAATCTAAGAAATGTATTTCGAGTTAGAATAATTTGACTATGCTACAGCCTTTCAGAGGCTATGTTTGTGCATGAGGTCTTCAGCAGGTGACAAGCTGATTTTAGTTTCATCCGGCATCTCCCAATCACATTGGTGGCATTGTTCTAATGAGTGAGGCATTTGCCCTTAAAGTTGAATTTGGCAACATAAGCTGAACCCTTTAAAAGAACATGAAATGGCTATATCATGAGTCCTCAGTAAAAGGGTTTTTAGACATTCTTAAAGTTAATAATAAAACAAGGCCACTGTTTTTTCATGGCTGTCTGTCGGGAGAAGGTCAAAACTCTTTCAAACACTCTGCTCAGAATTATTTTTAGAAATGAGCAAATAATTCTAGGGTTCATCTGATACTTATTCTAAGCACTGCCGTGTTCTTAATACATATGACACCCTTCAGATTCTGTTGCCAACTAACGTGTAAATTTTCTCTGCACCTGTATCTCCTACCTAATATACGTGGAGTAGGGGACTTCCTGAATTTATGTGCATGGATATGGGTAAGGTCATGTGTTTAGGGAGAGCTAACCCATACTAAGTTTATGAAGTGCTGTAATTCAAGATGTTACTAACAAACCAGGAAAAATAAGTTGGTCTGGTAAAGGGGTGCCTTAATGAAATTAGTCTACTATACCAATGGCAATCAAATGGTGGTTGGATATTCTCAGAAAGATCATTGGGAAGATGTGAGCTTAGTTTTGATTATCATCTATAGAACCTGATGATATTTCCCTCAGATGTCACCTGTAATTATTGTTAATTGTTCTACAGAAAGAAGTCCATAGAAAGTTACTGAAATTACTAGGTCAGTAAATAATTGTTTAGTATTATACTCTACCTCCTTACCCTAATGTCATGATATAAGGAATTATTGCTCTGTGCATGGAGACCATTACTTACAAACTGTTCTTGGGAGAATTGAGAAAACAGTTAAATCCTGTTTTGTGCAGTGGTTCCAGTTAAGAATTGAAAAAGGCTTCAGAAGTTATGAAGTAAACCTATAAAATCATCAATTGAGGTAAATATTAATACCTAAAATCATAGGGAGTCAGTGGACTTGTTTAAACAGTTCTAAAATACTAGCATTTAGAGGAAATTCCTTGGAAGAATCTATGCTTAGAACAAATGAAAGTCAGAATAGATTATTATGAACCTGTCAGTGTAGATTATTATGAACCTGTTACTTGTAACTTGCTTGAGACTGTAAATAAGATTCGACTAGAGGGGGTTAGGATAGGGAAGAAAAAAGAATAATAAATTCACACTAAATGCTAATAGACTCAGAGATGGCAGGATAAATTTCTAACTCAAAGACTTTTGAATTGTGATGTATAACACACATCATGAAAGTGAAAGTGAAGTTGCTCAGTCATGTCTGACTCTTTGCGACCCCATGGACTGTAGCCTACCAGGCTCCTCCCTCCATGGGATTCTCCAGGCAAGAGTACTGGAGTGGGTTGCCATAAAGATGCATAAAGCATACTTGTACAGAATGAGTTACTACACAGCAAGCACTTTTGCAACCTGCTCAGATTAAGAAAATAAGCCTGACTGCACTCCAGCAGCTCCCTGACCACAGCCCTTTCCCCCTCTCTAGAGATAAATGCTGTTATCTCTTTGTCTGGTCACTTTGTTGCTTTCCTTTATGGTTTGATCATCTAGGTGTGTATCATTGGGATTATCATGTAGCATGCCCTGCTTTTGAAGATTAAATAAATTGAATCATACAGTACATATTCCTTTGTTTCTTGCTTTTACAAAGCATGATTTTCAAGAATCTTCTTTGTTGCAGGGAGTAGCTGTTGTGACGTTGCTCTAGACTATGTCACTCTTTTTTGTCAATATACCACAGTATAGATATTCACTCTGCTACTGATGGATCTACTAGTTCTTAACTGTTTTTGGTGGGTACAGTCACTGCTGTTTTCAGTATGATGCGTGTATCCTGGTGGGTACGTGCACAAGTTTCATTGGCCTGGGTGTGAACTTGTCGGGTTGTAGGCTTTATTTTTTATAGTGTTGATTCAGTTTACACTCAGGTGAGCATGTATGACAGCTCCACCTTCACCAACTGCTTGGTGTTGTCTGACTTTTGCTGTTGTCCATCTGCTGACTGTGTCATGGATTCTGATTGTGGCTTTAATTTGCATTTCCTTGGCACCTTTTCATGCTGATGGACTATTTCAAAAAAATTTTTTGAAGTACCTATTCAAGTCATTTGCTGATTTTTCTATTGACCTGTGTGTCTTAGAGATATGTAAACGTTAGTCATTTTCTGTATACAGGCTTCCCATTACATGAGTGTAAGTATCTTTTATTCTGTGGGTGGTGTCTCATTCTCTGTCTTTGTCTGGCCTGATCTAACAGTGTGCATTAATCTCCCACAGCTCTAGAGGCCAGCAGACTCCATGTCTGGTGAAGAGGGGCCGCTTCTGGTTCCTGGTCTGCCATCTTCTCTGTGTCCTCCAGGGAGCTCTGTTATAAGGGCACTAATCCCATTCATGAGGGCTACACCCTCATGACCTAATCACCTCCCAAAGGCCCTACCTCCAGATGCCACCACACTGGTGATTATTTCTCTCTGTATACATTTTGGTGGGATACATTCTCCTAATGGACAGACTCTGTTCATCAGATATTGTTAATTGTAATATGGTCCTGGATAATAATGTTGTGTGTTATGACTAATGGTTTTTGTGTCTTGATGAAAAATTTCCCAGCCCTCAGGTCATGAAGATATTTCTCCCTGTTATTTTGTGAGAGCGTCATTGGCCTTCCACATTCAGGTCTATAATTATCTAAGCAGTTTTTGTAAATGTGTGTGGATTCCGGTGTATATAATTTTTTTTTCACGGATATAGCCAGTGGTCCAAATCCCACTTATTTAAGAAAACCATTGTTTACAGTCTTTTATAGTGCCACCTTTGCTGTATATCAACAGGCACACATAAAGGAGGGTCTGTTTCTAGACGCCCTATTATGTACTCTCGGGTATTTTCATGGCTTTATGTCAAAAGCACTCTGTTTGAGTCACTGTAAGTCTATAAATAGTCTCAGTGCCTGGTAAATAAAGCAAGCCTCCCCTGTTCTTTAAGAGTGTCTTAACTATTTCCATGTAAGTTTTAGCAGAGTTTGCCACAAAAAAGACTTTTTTTTTTTTTTAATAAAGTATAGTTGATACACAGTGTTGTTAGTTCCTGTTGGGATTTTGACTGTCATTTTATTAAGTCTGTAGATCACTTTGAATCTTTCAGTTCATGAACAGGATATCCTTCTCCATATACTTGTCTTTTTAAATGCCTTTAGTCTTCCTATTGACTTTTGTCTTCATTCTTTATTACACTTGTTTCTAGGTAATTTTAAAATGCTATTGCTATTTAATGCAATTTTTATTTTAAAATTTAACATGCTAACTGCTGGTATATTTTGAAGTTCAGTTGTTCGTTGAATATTGATTTTTAAAAATTTATCCACTTTAACTCTTACTAATTCTAATGACTTATTTGTGATGTCTTGACAATATAGTCATATCATTGGTTAGTAGTGGAAAATTGAGCCAACTTCTGCACTGAGTCTGTTTTAACTACTGTTCAGCTCTAGGTAGTGGTGGTTGTTTTTCTGTATATATTGCATTATGTATGTCTAAAAGATGATTCTTTTAAAGGCTACTATATCTAAAAAATAAATAATTCCTTATAATCTTGTCTATTTCACATTTTCCCAATTGTTTCCCAGTTGTTACATTGAAACTGGTTGATAAATCCTTTAAATCTTTTAAAAAAATTTCTACAGGTCCCTCCCCACTGCCGCTTTTTTTTTTTTTTTAAATCATTCATTTGTTGATGAAGAAATCTGGTCATTTGTTTCACATTTGGGGTTTTCCTAATTGTGTTCCTGAGCTCTCACTTAACATGTTTCTATGTTTTTTTGTTTCTGGTAAATTGGTAGTTAGATCTAAAGGCAAAAATTACTTTCATTTTTAAAGTACTTCTAATGTAGATATTTTGGGTCCTGTGGGTTAGGAGGAGCTGAACGATTATATATAGCTATATATGTGTAGTTATAGTGTATGGTTATACACTATCCTGTGTATACCTGCCTCCCTGATTCACACACCTCCAGACTCCCACATCAGTTTGAGGGTAGAATCAGGGCTCATTTGGAAGTAGAGACACCTTCCCCTTTGAAGTTTTAAGTCCTTTTATGTGCTGCCAATTCTCGGTTTTGATTCTTCAGAGGTTTCGTCCTGAGTGTCGACTTAAAATGCACAGTGTGAGAATTGTGGGTTAAACTTAATTTGGGGCAAAATGATGACTATAGTCAGGGAGACAGCACCTCAGATAGCTCTGAGAAACTGCTCCAAAGAGGTAGGAGGTGGGGAGGTCAGTATGTTATTGTGGTAAGGGTGGGAGGATGGGTGAGGATCTTCAGCGGGCTCATGGCTAGTCATGAGGAGCAGAAGTCACCATGGAGGATTTCAGTGCTTTTCTAGATAAGAAGAGATGCAAGAGATGGGCTTATAAAATTGGCTTCTGAAAATACCTAACTCTCTGAAGACCTGTCCTGCCAGTTTTCCCAGAGCACAGAGTGCTCCGTTCCTGCTCTCCACCCTGAACTCTTTTCAGGGGAGGTTGAAGGTCAGCAGCTGCAGCGGCTCAGGATTTGATCTCACATAGAGGCAGATGGCAAGTGCCAATTTGTAGGTGATCTAGGTATCCCCCCAGTCCACCCCAGTGCCTTGGAATTCTTGAATGTGTCTTCTCTCTTTAACTGTAATTTAGGTTCTTAGTTTGATAACACCTAATCTGTGTTGAAGTCCTCTTTGCCCACACTTTCTAGTTTGCCTTGTCCTTTTTTCTAAAGTATAATTAGAAAGCACCTGAGCCTAAATAATGCTTTTACTGGAAGAGAATGTGGCAGCCATGGACCCCATAAGCAGAAGAAATTTGTTTACTTCTGAAATTCTTTAAATTTCCAGATTATTTTAAAAAATTTATTTCAAAATTAATGAGTAATGTATTTGTTTTTAAAATTTTCAACAATGTAGAACTATATACAGTAAAAACTGAATGTACCATCAGCCTCCCTACTTCCATCTCATTCTATCCTGAGTGATAACAATTAAGTCTACTGCATCTCATTCTAAACTTAACTCTAAACAGATACACTGTATATAATATAAACATGCCTACATACAGAAATACAGTGTTCTTTAAAAATAGTCATTTTACTCAGGCTACAAAAATGTTTACCTATGCAACGCCGTCAGTGTATTTTATAGGGAAAGTATTCTTCCCCCTTTAGTAAGTGCTGGCTAGCTGTCATTTTTAGTTTTCCTGTGTGACCAAGTTGTAAATCAGGACAAACAGATTAAGAGAGTGCCTCCAAATACCAGGAAAACTTGTAGATAGCTTTTCATCTTATAAGAAGGCAGGGAAGAATATAAGTAGTATAAAATGAAATTTTTTCTAAATGCTATATAGAATGCATTTTAAAAAGTCTTGTAATAGTAGAACTTGACATACCAAAGTACCAAAAAGGACCAAATTTACTCTTGGTTAATTTAGCAAAGTTGGCTCTTTGTTTAAAAGTTAGATTTCCTTGTTTAAAAAAATCATTTCAGAGGTTGGGGGCTGGGACAGGACAGGATCATGGAGGGGAAGTGGGGAGGTGGGTGGGCTAGGCTCTCATGCCTTTCTCCATGTGGAAAAAAGGAAAAAAAAATCATTTCCAAGAAAATATGAAAAAAACAGAAAGAAAAAGCCACCCACAGTCATATCATAAATGCTAATACCAGAACTAGAGACAATTAGATAGAACATTCCTGTGGCAGTAACTTGTCTATATTCCTTCCCCAGAACCCTTTTACTCACAAATCCCAGGTGGGGTTTTATAAGAAGGTATGTCTTTCTGAGGTTCAAACTTTTTGAAATAAAAACACTGATTTAATCTAACTTTTAAAAAGTTCCCAAATCACTACTAATAACTAAGATGTACTAGACAAATGGTTTTTCCAGTAGTCATGTATGGATGTGAGAGCTGAACAGTAAAAAAGGCTGAGCACCAAAGCATTGATGCTTTTGAACTCTGGTCCTGGAGAAGACTCTTGAGAGTCCCCTGGACAGAAAAGAGATCAAACCAGTCAATTCTAAAGGAAATCAACCCTGAATATTCATTGGAAGGACCTATACTGAAGCTGAAGCTCCAATACTTTGGCCACCTAATGCGAAGAGCCAACTCATTGGAAGAGACCCTGATGCTGGGAAAGATTGAAGGCAGGAGAAGGGGGCGACAGAGGATGAGATGGTTGGACGGAATCACCAACTCAATGGACACAAGTTGGAGCAAGCTTTGGGAGTTGGTGAAGAACAGGGAAGCCTGGCATGCTGCAGTCCACGGGGTTGCAAAGAGTCAGATACGACTGAGCGAATGAGCAACAACTAGACAAGCTGAATATCTCTCTTCTCTTTTACTGTCGTCTGAGTCCTTTCTTTCCTTCTCTTTCCTGCAGTTCTCATATAAAATCATTGAATTGGAGTAGACCTTAGGGTTGGCACATTCAGTGCTTACAAAAACACATTTTACAAAACCCCTGAGTCCTGTGGAACAGCTTCTAATGAATTTTTGTTTAGTGGCATTGCCCCATTATAGCTATTTCAGAAAAAGAATCTTGTAGTCTGCGGAGGAATCACCTGAGAGGCAGCCGTAAAAATTTGAACTCAGCTTAAATGAGCATCAGCTTTTTTTTCTTTTGGAATGACAGTTTGAAACGAAACATACTTTGGTATGTTAAGTTCTACTCTTAAAAGACTTTTTAAAAAATGCATTCTATATGGCATTTATAAGTAATTTAGTTTTATACTACTTACGTTCTTCCCTGCCTTTTTATAAGATGAAAAGTTCTCTGCAAGTTTTCCTGGTATTTGGGGGCACTCTCTTAACCTGTTTGTCCTGATTTACAACTTGGTCATACAGCGAAAAATAAAAACGATACTTTTTGAAAATAAAAATGATACATTTTGAAACGTTCTGTAGCCTGAGTTCCCTTATTTCTAAATTTCATAAAATGTCTAGCAAAGAGACCATTAAAGTACGCGTTAAGACATACTTCACTAAAGCCCCCTCCTCACTAAAGCCCCCTCCCCACCACCTTTTCAAAGCACAACGAAAATCTTTGTGAGGTAGGCAAAGTAGAAGTCAGGAGAGAGGAAAATCTCCCACCTAGTAAGGCTCTTTTTGGATAGCTTGACAACTAGCAAAGTTACCTAGGATGTTAAGTTTCTTTCTTAAACCTCGATGTCTTTCTTAACTAGCTGGTTCCTGAAGGAAGGAGGCTGCTGAAGGGGATTAGTCATGGTGCAGTTACTGAATTTTTGAAGCCACAGTACAATTCAGATACTTAAGAATAGGCTTTAAAGCCAGGTGTCTTGAAGACTTTGGTATCTTCTGTTTCTTTATGATTCACGTGACGTGGTTACATATAAATTTGTGGATTTATACGGTAAAATCGCGTGGCCTTTTTAGCGTGTCATTCCCACTTACCTACATTGGGAATGAAAAGGTTCATGCCTTGTGTGCACCCATAATTTCTTTGCACAGCTCTGTATTGAGAAATCGAGAAGTAGGTTTCTGTCGCCTTGCTGTAGTTGCCCCCTTGCTGTGGAGGCTGTTTGGTCTGTCACCCCTGGGCTTAGTCACCATCACACGTAGCGGGGCCTGATTGATGGGGAGGCGAGCCCGTCGCCCTGGCAACCGTGGCGCCTGGGTGACGTCAGCCCGCGAGGCTGCGCGCGCCGACAGGTCGGGCATGGCGACTACCCAACCTGCTGCGGCGGGGTTCCGGGGCGCGCGCGGGCGGTGAGCTCGCGAGCTTTCCCTCGGCTTCTTCCTGCGGACCTCGGCCATGGACGCTGCCTCCGACCCCTACCTGCCCTACGACGGGGGCGGAGACTGCATCCCCCTGCGGGAGCTGCACAAGCGAGGTAACGCGGGCTGTGGGGCTGGTGCCGGCCGCGGTGAGGCCGATGGAGGTCCGGGTCGGCGGTTCCCTCCGTGCGCAGCGCGGCCGCCGTCACTGCGCGCACAGGTCCCGTCGCGGGGCGCGGGCGGCGGTGCTTCTCCTCCTCAATTCAGGTGCCACTGGGTTTCAGCCGCTGTCGCTTACTGTGGAGCTCTGCACCCCGAAGTCAGTTCCTCGGAGAAGCTCTGCCTGCTTAAAGAGGAACACATTTTCATGTCAGTATGTTTTATTTAGTGTGCTTTCAGCCGAGTGACTACATTGTCTTCCATAGGTATCTGGTAAAAATCAATGGAATAATACCAACATATGGAATCATTTTCACACATCAGAAAAAATAATAGTAGTTTGTAAAAACCAGAAAAGCGCCCAGCATTCATGTAAATCTTTTTCGGCAGGCACTGCCAGAACAGATTACATGTTAATTAAACTGCCCTTTTTTCATTTTTCTTAAACTGATTGTTCTAAAAATAGACAGTTTTAGAAAAAAAAATGAACCTCAAGAAAAATCTCTGAGCTAGATGACTTTGAATTTATAAACTTCATATTATAAACTAACTTTTTAAAGTAAGGAAGTCGTTATTTTCCTGAGCGTATTTAGCCTCTTTTATTTAAAATATAGTTTTTATTCTGATAACACCTCCTTTTGGTATTAAGTTCCATTAGGATTAAAAAAAGGTAATATATTTAACAAGTGTATTGAATTGTGTCTTCTAGACAATATTTTAGGCTCTGAACAGTTGTAACATCCTGTGGTATTCTGTTAATAAAAGCATGCTTGAGAAAATGAAGATCATGTTACATATATTGTGCTTTTCTCTTAGTTACCTCTTTACTAAAGTATGTATATGTATATGTGTGTATGTACATATTTATATACATATATAAATTATTTTAGAACATTTGGGGAAATACCTAAGAGCATAAAGAAGAAAATTAAATTTTCTCATGGTCTTTGCACCCAGAATTGTTGGGATTGTTTTTCCAGTTCTAACATGTTCCTCCTGCTCTCCTTTTTCCTATGCTCTCATCATCCCTTTTCTGGTAGGAATTTCTTTAAACAGGAAGGAATGTGAATGAATGTGACTGCTCAATTGTCACAGTATTTGCTAATCAGCAATTAAACTGTGTTTTCTTTGAGCTGTTTCAACATCCATTTGTTGATTTATAATTTATAATAAACCAGGAGACATGCGATTGGGAAATTTAAATTCCCTGTGATAGGCTTGACAGTCTTTACCACAGCTTAGGTATAGACCTCATCTCTGTATAAGATATGCAAGAAATAAGAAGTCAGCCAAAGCTTATGTGCAAGTAGGCATGGTTCCTGATATGGTTATTACTGAAATAGAGGCTTTTTGTTTCTATTATGTTTTCACAAATAGTCCTTTAGAAATCTTGCCTAAAGTCTAAGTCTCTTCCATGGTTGGCATCGCAGATGGGTTCCTAATCCCTTGAGGAGACCTTTCCCAGCTAACCTAAGCCAGTGTTTTCAAAGTAACATTGTGTCATTGTAGTACAAATCAGTTGGTTATTAGGCTTACTTGACTGTTCTGTAGTATCCTAGTATCAATGGATAAGAGGTTTTCCGTAATTTATGACCTTTTCTGACCTTGGGTCACAAAGGAACTGGAAGTGGAGAAACATGAATCAAGAAAAGAGTCAGCTAACCTAGGAGGGCAAAATGGCAATGACCGGAAAGGTCTCTTGGGTCTGGGAAAGAGTGAAGAGGCAGATAACCAAAGTATAAAATTGTGAAGGATATCAGTAAAGCAAATGTGACTGTTTACTGAATTACTGAGTACTGGAATTAGGAATTACCTGTGTAGAGTAAATTAAATTTAATGTTGTCAAGATGAGATGGTAAATGATGAAGTTTCCAACTTAAGTGAATAATATAGAGGCTAGAAATGTATGTAGATATAAAAATACAATTAGTTAATGTATTTTTGATGGATTAGAAATTAAAATGACATTTCAGAAATAGTTATCTTTTGGGTATATTTCCTTCCTATACAGACACTATTAAGTTCTTCCATAAAATGTCTCTTCCATCTTTGAAAGTGAAAGTGAAGTCGCTTAGTCGTGTCGCTCGTCTTTGCGACCCCCTGGACTGTAGCCTACCAGTTTCCTCCCTCCATGGGATTCTCCAGGCAAGAATACTGGAGTGGGTTGCCATTTCCTTCAGGGGATCTTCCCAACCCAGGGATCGAACCCGGGTCTCCTGCATTGCAGACAGAGGCTTTAACCTCTGAGCCACCAGGGAAGCCCTCTTCCATCTTTATGGGGGGCGGGGACCTTTAGTTTTTTTTTGATTCTTGGATTTGGATTTGGAGTGCTAGTTTTATACTCTGACTTCCTTCCTGAAGTTTAGGTAGTTTGGAGGTAGAATTCTTGTTTATTCTAACAGGCCCTTATAGTGGATTTGATCTTTGGGATTTTTAGCATTATTTGAATACTGTTTCATTCAAAGTTTTTGTTGAGCTCGTGTGTGTGTGTGTGTGTGTGTGTGTGTGTGTGTGTGTGTGTGTGTG